>NC_089839.1:22959516-23305766 GCF_035609145.1 Eleutherodactylus coqui | reverse complement strand
ATAGTGGGCAGTATTATAGTAGTTATATTCTTGTACATAGGGGGCAGTATTATAGTAGTTATATTCTTGCATATAGGAGGCAGTATTATAGTAGTTATATTCTTGTACATAGGAGGCAGTATTATAGTAGTTATATTCTTGTACATAGGGGGCAGTTTTATAGTAGTTATATTCTTGTACATAGGAGCAGTATTATAGTAGTTATATTCTTGTACATGGGGCAGTATTATAGTAGTTATATTAGTAGTTATATTCATGTACATAGGAGCAGTATTATAGTAGGTATATTCTTGTACATAGGGGGCAGTATTATAGTAGTTATATTCTTGTACATAGTGGGCAGTATTATAGTAGTTATATTTTTGTACATAGGAGCAGTATTATAGTAGGTATATTCTTGTACATAGGGGGCAGTATTATAGTAGATATATTCTTGTACATGGGGGACAGTATTATAGTAGGTATATACTTGTACATACGGGCAGTATTATAGTAGTTATAAACTTGTATCATCTGTTTGTGTTGGAAGGAATAAAAGGATTTCCTTATTTGCACCGCTAGTATTGCCTTCACCTCTATTTGTTGGACTGCTGTAGCAAGAGTATAGGCGGACCCCAGTAACATTTCTGTAGCCAAAGTATAGGCGGACCCCAGTAACACTTCTGTAGCAAAAATATAGGCGAACCCCTGTAGCATTTTTGTAGCAAGAGTATAAGCGGACCCCAGTAACATTTCTGTAGCAAGAGTATAGGTGAACCCCTTAAACCATTCATTAGAAACTGTATAGGCGGACCCCAGTAACATTTTGTTGTAAAAGTATAGGCAGACCCCAGTAACATTTCTGTAGCCAAAGTATAGGCGGACCCCAGTAACACTTCTGTAGCAAAAATATAGGCGATCCCCTGTAGCATTTCTGTAGCAAGAGTATAGGCGAACCCCAGTAACATTTCTGTAGCGGGAGTATAAGCGGACCCCAGTAACATTTCTGTAGCAAGAGTATAGGTGAACCCCTCAAACCATTCAGTAGAAACTGCATAGGCGGACCCCAGTAACATTTTGTAGTAAAAGTATAGGCGGACCCCAGTAACATTTCTGTAGCAAGAGTATAGGCGGACCCCAGTAACATTTCTGTATCACAAGTATAGGCAGACCCCAGTAACATTTCTGTAGCAGGAATATAGGTGGACCCCAGTAACATTTCTATAGCAACAGTATAGGCAGATCCCAGTAGCATTTCTGTAACAAGAGTATAGGCGAACCCCTGTAACATTTCTGTAGCAAGAGTATAGGCAAACCCCAGTAACATTTCTGTAGCAGGATTATAGGCGGACCCCAGCAACATTTCTGTAGCAAGAGTATAGGCGAACCCCTCAAACCATTCAGTAGAAAAGGTATAGCAGACTCCAGCAACATTTCAGTAGCCAAAGTATAGGCGGACCCAGTAACATTTCTGTAGCAAGAGTATAGGCGGACCCCTGTAACGTTTCTGTACCAAGAGTATAGGTGAACTCCAGTAACATTGGTGTATCAATAGTGTAGGCGAACACCTGTAAAAATTTGCTTACCAGGAGTGTAGGCGAAGCCTGGAAAAATTAGTTTGCTAACAGTATTGGCAATGGCCTGAAAAATTGGTGTACCAAGAGTACAAATGCACCCCTGAAAAATTGCTCAACCGCGAGGGCAGGTGAAACCCACAAACAATTTTTGAAGATACAGCTCGTTGTTGGGTAATTTGTAACAGAGCCTGGAGGCAGCCTTTGGCAAAAATTGGTTTAAGTTTAACTTTTAAAACTTTAAAAACGAATAAAACTTTTAAGCAGAGCATTTTGGGCTGCATAGAAATTGGCAGTTCAGCATGATGACATACTGAACACATGATAACACCCTCTCTGATAAGACGCTAGCGGCAGGGCAGGCCAGCACCTCCAAGGCGTACACCGCAAGTTCGTGCCATGTGTCCAGCTTTGACACCCAATAGTTGTATGGAGCAGAGGCATCACGGAGGATGGTGGTACGATCGGCTACGTACTCCCTCACCATCTTTTTACAGTGCTCCCTCTGACTCAGCCTTGACTGAGGAGTGGTGACACAGTCTTGTTGAGAGCCATAAAGCTGGCAAAGGCCTTTGAGAGTGTTCCCCTGCCTGTGCTGGACATGCTGTCTGATCCCTGTGCCTCCCCTGCTAGTTGGCCCTCTGAACTGCATCTTCTGCCACTAGCGCTGTCAGATGGGAACTTTAGCATCACTTTTTCCACCAGGGCCCTGTGGTATTGCATCACTCTTGTACCCCTTTCCTCTTCGGGAATGAGAGGGGAAAGGTTCTCCTTATACCGTGGGTCGAGAAAGGTGTACACCCAGTAATCCGTGTTGGCCAGAATGTGTCTAACGCGAGGGTCACGGTAAAGGCAGCCATGTGTGCCAGGGTCCCAGTATGCAACACATCGCTGTCCTCACTAGGAAGATGACTTTCAGGATCCTCCTCCTCTTCCTCCTCTTCAGCCCATACACACTGAACAGATGAGAGGTAAGCAGCATGGGTACCCTCTGCAGTGTGCCCAGCTGTCTCTTCCCCCTCCTTCTCCTGCGCCCCCTCCCCTCCTCCAAAATGCACTGAGATATAGACATGAGGGTGGTCTAGCTATCAAATGACATACTGTCATCCCCCGTCTCCAGTTCCAACCGCAAAGTGTCGGCCTTTATGCTTAGCAGCGAACTTCTCAGCAGGCAAAGCAGCGGGATGGTAATGCTAATGATTCCCGCTTTGACGCTCACCATCTGGGTAGACTCCTCAAAGTTTCCGAGAACCTGGCAGATATCTGCCATCCATGCCCACTCCTCAGTAAAGAATTGCGGAGGCTGACTACCACTCCGCCGCCCATGTTGCAGCTGGTATTCCACTACTGATCTATGCTGCTTGTACAGCCCGGCCAACATGTGCAGCGTAGAATTCCAGCGTGTGGGCATGTCGCACAGCAGTCGGTGCTCTGGCAGCTGAAGCCAACATTGCATGGTCCTCAGGGTGGCAGCTTCCGTGGTGGACTTGCGGAAATGTGCGCAGACGCGGCGCACCTTGCCGAGCAGATCAGACAAGTGGGGGTAGTTTTTCAGAAACCGCTGAACCGCTAGATTGAAGACGTGGGCCAGGCATGGCACGTGTGTGAGGCTGCTGAGCTGCAGAGCCACCACCAGGTTACGGCCGTTGTCACACACGACCATGCCCGGTTGGAGGCTCAGCGGCGAAAGCCAGAGGTCCGTCTGCTCTGTCAGACCGTGCAACAGTTCAGGGGCCATGTGCCTCTTGTCACCTAAGCTGATTAGTTTCAGCACAGCTTCCTGATGCTTGCCCCCCCGTCATGCTGCCACGCCGCGCGCTACTGACTGCTGACGACGTGCTCACACTACTTAATTAAGAGGTAGACGTGGAGGAGGAGGAGGAGGAGGGGGAGGGTTTGGAGGAGGTGTCATAAAACACTGCAGATACCAGCACGAGGTAGGACCCGCTATTCTGGTCGTGGGTAGGACGTAAGCGGTCCCAGGCTCTGACTCGGTCCCAGCCTCCACCAAGTTCACCCAATGTGCCATCAGGGAGATATAGTGGCCCTGCCCGCCAGTACTTGTCCACGTGTCCATGGTTAAGTGGACCTTCCCAGTAACCGCGTTAGTGAGGGCACGATTGATGTTGCAGGAGACGTGCTGGTGTAGGGCGGGGACGGCACACCTGGAAAAATAGTGGCAACTGCCTGTATGGCAGCATCTCCAGACTGATTAATTTGGCAATGTGCACGTTTAAAGCTTGTGCATGCGGGTGGGTGGCAGCGTATTTCCGCTTTCGCTCCAATGCTTGTGTTAGCGACAGCTGAACGCTGCGCTGAGAGACATTGCTGGATGGAGTGGAGGACGGTGCAGGTGAGGGTGTGGGTGCAGGCTGGGAGGCGCTCGTGTCTGTGTCCTGGGAGGGGGATTGGATCTGTGTACCAGGTTGTGACACAGGGGAAGAGGCAGTGGTGTGACCCGGAGGCGGTGAATGGCCTTCGTCCCACCTTGTGGGGTGCTTGGCCGTCATATGCCTGCGCATGCTGGTGGTGGTGAGGCTGGTAGTGTTGGCTCCCCAGCTGATCTTGGTGCGAAACACAGGTTGCACACCACTGTTCATCGGTCGTCCGCGCTCTGACTAAAAAACATCCACATCTTTGAACACCTAGCCCTCTGCACAGAGGCTTGCCGCGAGGGGGTGCTTTGGGAAACAGTTGGTGGATTCTGGGCCTGCCTCTACCCCTGGCCACTCCACTGCCTCTACCAACCTGTCCTGCTGCTGCACTTGCTTCCCCCTCTGAAGCCCTGTCCTCAGTAGGCTTAGCAAACCAGGTGGGGTCAGTCACCTCATCATCCAACTGCTCTTCCTCCGAATCCTCTGTGCACTCCTCCTTCGGACTTACTGCCCTTACTACTACCTCACTGCAAGACAACTGTGTCTCATCATCCTCATCCGCAAAAAGCTCTTGAGACAGTTGCCGGAAGTCCCCAGCCTCATCACCTGGACTCCGGGAACTTTTCAAAGGTTGGGCATCGGTCACGACACACTCCTCAGGTGAGAGAGGAACCATTTTTCCCACTCAGGGCAGGGACCCAAGAACAGTTCCTGGGAGTCTGCCTGCTCAGAATATGTCATTTTCATGGAGTGAGGAGGCTGGGAGGAAGGAGAAGCAGCCAGAGGATTCAGAGTTGCAGTCCCTAGGCCAGGAGTAGTGGACTGCGTAGAAGACTGGGTGGTCGATACATTGCTGGACGCGTTTTCTGCCATCCACGACAGGACCTGCTCACACTGCTCTGTTTGTAATAACGGTCTACCACGCAGACCTATAAATTGTGATATGAAGCTGGGGGGCCCAGAAACTTGCCTTTCTCCTAATCCCGCAGCAGCCGGATGTGATTCACCTGTGCCCACATCCTCACTTGGACGGCCGCGTCTGCGTCCTTGACCCTTACTCCTACTCCTCATCATGGCGGATTAAGAATAGAGCAAGGCCCAAATAAATTACCCCACTGTACAGCACTGACAACTGTGGCTTAATTCACCGCACACAGAGACCTGTAGATACCGGAGGCTCTATGCTGTGACTTGAAAAAAGTAACCAGCTGTCTTGCGCCGATACCTAGGGGTAATTTACCGCTCGCAGAGACTTGTAGATAGTGGAGGCTGTGTGGAGTGGGAGAAGACTCTAAAGCCAGCGGATAGTGCTGGTAACTGCGACTATCTCAACCCCACCAAGGAAAGCGTATTGTGAGACGCTCTGCACAGCGGCAGAGCTGAAATACTTTGCAGTGGCCCAGGAAATATTACAGTACTGTTTAGCAGTGAGACCTGTGTCTAATGCACTGCAGACACAGAACGGTATAACTGAACTAGTTTGCAGTAGGCTAAGAAATGTTAGAGAGCAGTTTCACGGTGAGAGCTGGTTGTACGGCACTGCAGCCTGAGAATGCTATTACTGAAAGGCTGGGAACAGGCCTAGATGCGTAATACAAAAGTTGGTGCACTACTGCTCCCAGCCAGCCACAACTGTAAAGCACACGGTGAGATGTAGCCCTAAGAAGGAGCGTTGGGGTTCTTGTATGGAGGATCAGGACTGTATAACTTTCCTTATAGAAGCAGCTCTGTCCCTAAACTCTGCGTAATACACTGCAGACTGAGAACGCTATAGCTGAAATGGCCTGCACAGCCCGAGATGCTTAAAAAAGAAAATTGATGCACTACTGCACCCAGCCAGCCACAACTGTAAAGCACACGGTCAGATGTAGCCCTAAGAAGGACCGTTGGGGTTCTTGAAGACAGGACCTACTGTAACACTATCCATGAATGAGCAGCAGCACTTTCCCTAACCTCTGCCAGCATGCGTCTGAGGCGAGCCGCGGGCGGGACCAGTTTAAGTACTCAGTGGTCACCTGATCGGCCCAGCCACTCACTGCTGGGGGGTGGGATAGGGCTGGCACGTCACAGCAGGAAGTGGTAATGCCTTCCCCGCATGTCTATTGGCTGGAAAATGGCGCTAAACATGCAGGGAAGGAAATGCAATTGACTCGAGTGCCGCGTGGTGTTCGTCTCAAGTAACGAGCATCTCGAGTACCCTAATGCTCGGACGAGTGTGCTCGCTCATCTCTACAGGCCGTCGTTCATCGGTGACTGACTGCCTGTTTTAACAGCTGATAGTTGTTCAGTTTTTATGCAAGAAGAAACTGAACGCCAGACAAGAAGCAAATGAATTCTCGTCCGTCTTTCAGTCCGGGCATTTACACTGGGCGATAATCCCTCAGATTCTTGCTGGATACATGAATCTGAACGATTTATCAGCCGGTATAACATGGTCTTCAGTGTAATCATTCAACAAAGTCTCTTTTTTAAAAAATAAACTCTGATTAGAGATGAGCGAGCATACTCGCTAAGGGCAATTACTCGATCGAGCATTGCCCTTAGCGAGTACCTGCCCGCTCGGAAGAAAAGGTTCGGCTGCCGGCGGCGGGCGGGGAGCAGCAGGGGAGAGCGGGGAGGAACGGAGGGGAGATCTCTCTCTCCCTCTCTCCCCCCGCTCCCCCTGCTCACTGCCGCAACTCACCTCTCACCTGCGCCGGCAGCCGAACCTTTTC
The DNA here is from genome assembly GCF_035609145.1 of Eleutherodactylus coqui. Lineage (NCBI taxonomy): Eukaryota > Metazoa > Chordata > Amphibia > Anura > Eleutherodactylidae > Eleutherodactylus > Eleutherodactylus coqui. The sequence goes on along the minus strand of NC_089839.1, from coordinate 23,299,124 downwards.
TTGCGAGCGGGCAGGTACTCGCTAAGGACAATGCTCGATCATCTCTAACTCTGATGTTTCCTTCTAATTCATTTCGTTAGTCTCCGGATGTGTTCTAAAAAATAATCCACTCTCTTATATAATTGGTAGCTCAATAATCAAAGAATTAGAAAGAACTTTCCAGATTCTCTGGTTTATTATCTGTGGACTGTAGTACCTTTATGCTACATATATGTGCCCCGAGAGGACTTGTGTCCTCCTGTACTCAATCCTTGGTGAGTGGTATCACTATATAGGTAGGGGAGGACAGATTAGGGAGGTCTAGTCCATTGTCAGGAGTACCCTGTGTGGGGGAGGGGATGGAGCACATGACAGAAGCTGGGAAACAATGGCTTTCTCTGTCTCCCCCACATTCTGCATTTACAGGCACTGAGATTCTATTCTTCTATCTGGTGGAAGAAAGGAGACCATCTGTCTAAATCACCAGTCAGCGACTATTCGAGGCGGCGTAATCCTGCGGCCTGCATAGCGCAGCTGTCTTTGTTGTATGCTCATATTTTTTCTGCTGCCTATAACAAGGCAGAATAGTTGTCCTCTTCTACGTAAAGGAAGCTTCGTCGCTTTTTCTTTAAAAGTTCTGTAACTTTTTCAGTAGTTCACCCATTTGAACGTCCTTGCTGGCTGGAGAAGGATGATTCATGTAGCTCCACATGGAGAAAGAGCACCTTGCCAGGTAGACCAAAGGGGGGTGCTATCACCCCAATCTATATCCTCCCAGTTCTCCCCCTACAAGCTGGTGGCCGCACCTGTGTGGTCACCCATGCTTATGTGAAACCCCATTCATTTCCCAAAGGGCTATTTTTCGGATAAGTCTCTACTGTACCGGCACTCGGATTGGCCAAGATGCTACTATTTGCATATAGGATGCACAAGAGTTTGGCCCACGGATCTTGGGATACGAAGGGTTCATTGCCACCCTCTTAGATCCACTCATTTAATGCGTCCATCCTAGAGACATGTTTCCTTTTATAAGCCATGCAATTAGATTTTTACGTTCCTTCTCTTCTATCTTCTCGGGATCTTAAGGTCCCATAAATTACCCAAGCATCGGGACTGATATTCTGCAGATGACCTGCATTACGAAAGCATCTCCTAAATAATCTGCATAAACAGAATAACAAATAAGCCAGGTCGTCATAGATGACACGGTGGAGATGGCCTCATCACAGCTGAATGAATGCAGGGCGAGGCAGCTCCCAGGCCTATGTCACTTTTGGCTTTGTCATGGTCCTACGCATTCGTAAGCAGTTCGGGGAGTGGTCACTTGGAGCGATGGACTAGAAATCAGAAGATGATCTCTCTGGCAGGAACAGTCGCCCTCATCCACGTGTCCAATCAATGTGTTTGGTCTCAGGTGACGGAGATGGATTTGGCAAGGAGAGATCTGCAGCGCTTGGAGGAGCTTGATTAAGACGTCGTCAACACTATCCAAGATGAGAAAGAAAAGAAAACAAAAAGGGCGAAGAGTCTGAGAAGCTTCCTTGATATTCCAAGTTCTGAGATAGTAGGCGCCAACAAGATAGGACTCATAATGACCTATACACAAGGCCATACGTACCATAGAGGGGGCACGTGGTCTGCCCTAGGGTGCATGTCCTGGGGAGGAGGTGCTTTGCCAGGTTACCCCAACCATTAGATGGTAGGGTGTCCTGGGATGTGGATTTGGCTTAATGAATCAGCACCAGGAGGGCCATTTAGATGTTTACTTTTGGACCCTTCTCTTCTTATATGGTAAACTCTAATAATCCAACAAGGAGCTAAATCAGTGTTTCCCAACTTCAGTCCTCACGGACAGGTCAGGTTTTCAGGTTTTCCTCAGTATTGCACAGGTGATGTAATTATTGTCTTCGCCTCAGACATTGCCACAGGTTTTCTCTCTATAGGATATCTTGAAAACATGACCTGTTGGGGTTCGTGAGGACTGCAGTTTGGGAGACACTGAGCTAAATTATCCAATATTGGAAAAACAACGGTGTGGTCATCAGAGGGGCATCTTTAGCCCCAGGAGACAGGTCTTCAATGCTCCCTGCTGGTTATAAGTATTGTGTCTTGTTATATTTCCATACTTGGAAGAATTCCTGAAAAGTGTTATTTTCATGAGATTTTAGATGAGAAGGAATTCCAGACCAGCAGATAATGTCCAGGAGCGGCATAAATCCCAGTCATGGCTGCAGTGATATCTGGTGGTGATCCCAGGACAGGACTTATATCAGAAGGTGCATACATCTTACTATACACATTGACTGGCCCCTTTATTAAAGCCCCCGGTCCTCTCATGATTGGTGCTTCCTTGGATGGTAATTCTCCCCATGACCCCGGAGCATAAAATCACGTGACAAGTTTTCTGTGGATCATTTTCAGTGTGAATCCACATTAGATGGGAAAATCCAGCGATCGGAGCGACTTCCAACGAGGCCGGGTCATCAGTGCTGGACTAGCCGGAGGGCTTCACGGTGTGGAGAGTATACAGAGAATGGCATGATAGAGGAAAACATGCCACAAAAGGGGATCCTGTGGACGGAAACAACTCAACACTGATTGGGGTCAGAGGAGGATGTCAGGAATCGTTCTGACCAACAGGCGCTGCACAGTCAGGAGCAGTTGAATACAACACTGGTGCTCCAACATGTCTGAATGCACAACTCACCGTTCCTTATCACGGATGGACTATAATAGCAAATGGCTAGTTCCAGCGCCATTGTGTTCAAGGGCTTATTCAGATGGGCGTATATCGGTCAGGCTTTCACGTCCGGCCAATATACACTGCCCCTCTCTGCAAGGGGAGGAGGCAGGACGGGACAGGAGCTAGTGCAGGCCCGTCTGAATAAGCCCTCAGAGAAACAGAAGGGCGAGACTCCAGCGGGCAAAAGAGTGCAAAAAATTGTATCACTGAGCAGCAGAAAAACATCTCCTGATCAGGTGGTCGTTAGAGACAACACAAGAGGACAAGTCTGGGACTTACATTGATACATTCACCATGTTGACACAAGTATTGGGACGCACATAGAGGGTGATGAAATTCAATTTTATTCACATTTTTTTCAATCCAGTTTTGGGCCGCCTTTGGCCTTATTGACAGCAGTAACCCTCCTCGGCCATTTTCCACCAAATTCCCATAGATGTGTAGAGGGATTTGCCTCCATTCTTCAAGGAAAACTTTAGACAGTGATGCGGGGATGATGGACGTGTTGGGCATGCGCGGGTACGACATTCTAGTTTGTCCCAAAGATGCTTGATGGGATTGAGATCTGAACTTTATGCTGGTCAATGACATTTGCAGATGTTCTGCTCCTCAAACCCAGCTTGAACACTGTGAGCTATATGACATGTTGCTTGGTCATGTTTGTAGAGACACAGAGCTGTACCCAAGTATTACCACACGGTAGGTGATGCCACATTGTCTAGAATGTCTCTGGTGTTGAAGGTGGACTTCACTATAACCAATGGCCCTAGTCCTTCCTAGGAGAAACACCCCCACAGCATAGCAGAACCTCCTCCAAACTTCACTATTGGGCTGATGCAGTCGTGTAGAAACCACTTTCCAGGCAACCGCCAAATTCAAGTGAAGATGGTGTACCATGATTCAGCCGTCCACAACACTTGCTTCCACTCACTTACAGTCTGTCGCTCCGAGCCCCATTGCAGGCGCCGCTGTGCAGTCACTGCTGTGATGTTGTGTGCAGCCGCTTGTCCATGGTAACCCTTCACATCCCTATGGAGGATTCTGGTCCTAATGGAAGTTTCAATGTCCTGTGAGACCTCCTGACGAGCGCAGATGATGTGTGTGTGATGCCTTCACAGCTCCTACAAGGCTTCGTTGTCCACATTCTGTCAGTTTCCGAGATCTCCCAGGATGAGGCGGCACCGCACACACCGGATGGTCCCCATCTCCCAATAACATGGCCAACAGTGGACTTTGGAAGGTCCAAAATTGCAACAATGTCTCGCACTGATTGGTTGGTGACATCCCACCACCAATCCCCGTTGTCAGCTCTACACCTGGTGGCATCTGATGGTTTCTATACTGCGATCTCCTGTGTGATATTCTCCTTATACTTAATGCTCACAAATCCGGTCTACATATTGCCTTCGTCTGGCAGCGCAGAATTGGTGGTGGGGGTAATACTTTTACCAACATAGTGTATATTTCCTTCTTAAATGGGCACATGAGACACTCCATTACTGCCCCCCCTTCACCCCCACTCTATTGCTGCCCAGCCCGGCTAGATTGTAAGCTTTGCAGGACCCGAGGTCAGGGGAACATCACAGTACTTTTCCCATCTGCACGGCACAGCCGGATCCCAGCTATGATAATAAGACTTATAATACTTCATCTTTCCAATGTAAACCATCCCATCATGGAAAAACACAAGAGGACGGAGGTTTCTGAGGTTCACTGACATTTCTCGGAGGCTCACAATGCACAAGAGACGGATGGCAGTTTTTTAGCGCCTGAGGCACAGGATGCCTCGTTACTTCCCCATAGACATGAAAACAATTACCATGTAATGATTGCTATCATTCTATGGACTATTTCAGGTGTAAACAGAGCTCGGGGCCCTGCGGTTAAAGGGGCGGCAGATGGTGCATTCAGTTCTCATTGCAGTAGACTCATAAGGTCACTAAATAATATATATTGTCTTTAGGTTGAATTCACACAAGTGTAAAAAGCCTCTCAGTGCTGCGTCCTCAAGAAACAAACATTTTTTCATCCATGAGCAGTTCCATCCATTTTTACTTCTGTATGTCATCCATTTTTTTCCGTCGCCTGTGGGGCCCCAAGTCTTTTTTTCTGTGTCTCTTTGCGACTGATCTATAAAATACAGACCGCACATGGGTAGCGTCCGTGTGCTATCCGTTTTTTTGCATACTCATCAACTTAAATGGTTTTGTCTCATTCTGTGTGCTGTCATAGTCCTTCATAGATTTGGTTAGCATATGAGCCAAAATAAGTCTTTTTTGTAATCTGTCCTGGTTTCAGGGGCCACACAGGGGACATTACAGAGGGGCCACTGCTGCCTTGTGGGGCTACAGAGGAGGGCTCTTTGTTACTTTGTGGGGCCACAGAAAAGAGCCCTGTTACCTTTTGGGGCCGCAGAAAAGCGCCCTGTTACTTTGTGGGGTCGCAGAGGAGAGCCCTGTTACTTTGTGGGGTCACAGAGGAGAGCCCTGTTACTTTGTGGGGTCACAGAGGAGAGCCCTGTTACTTTGTGGGGTCACAGAGGAGAGCCCTGTTACTTTGTGGGGTCACAGAGAAGGGCCCTGTTACTTTGTGGGGTCACAGAGAAGGGCCCTGTTACTTTGTGGGGTCACAGAGGAGAGCCCTGTTACTTTGTGCGGCCGCAAAAGAGAGCCCTGTTACTTTGTGGGGCCGCAGAGAAGGGCCCTGTTACTTTGTGGGGCCGCAGAAAAGAGCCCTGTTACTTTGTGGGGCCGCAGAGAAGGGCCCTGTTACTTTGTGGGGTCACAGAGGAGACCCCTGTTACTTTGTGGGGTCACAGAGGAGAGCCCTGTTACTTTGTGGGGTCACAGAGAAGGGCCCTGTTACTTTGTGGGGTCACAGAGGAGAGCCCTGTTACTTTGTGCGGCCGCAAAAGAGAGCCCTGTTACTTTGTGGGGCCGCAGAGAAGGGCCCTGTTACTTTGTGGGGCCGCAGAAAAGAGCCCTGTTACTTTGTGGGGCCGCAGAGAAGGGCCCTGGTACTTTGTGGGGTCACAGAGAAGACCCCTGTTACTTTGTGGGGTCACAGAGGAGAGCCCTGTTACTTTGTGAGGCCACAGAAGAGAGCCCTGTTACTTTGTGGGGCCGCAGAGAAGGGCCCTGTTACTTTGTGGGATCACAGAGGAGAGCCCTGTTACTTTGTGGGGCCACAGAGAAGGGCCCTGTTACTTTGTGGGGTCACAGAGGAGAGCCCTGTTACTTTGTGGGGCCGCAGAAGAGAGCCCTGTTACTTTGTAGGGCCACAGAGAAGGGCCCTGTTACTTTGTGGGGCCACAGAAGAGGGCCATGTTATTTTGTGGGGCCATAGAGGGGACACTAATTCTATGGATTTACTGAGAGAGGCTGTGGAGGTTGCAGCAGGATGGAGAGAATAAACTGAGAAAAGTCATGGCTGGAGGAAGTATACATGGCGGGCTGGGCCCAGGTAAAGAAAAAAAAAGAAAAGTCAACATCAATCAGAGAAGACGTCCCCTGTGATGACTGGAGGTAACTATTAAATCCTGCCTAATGCGGAGGCTATGAGAAAATATAGGTGTAAGAGATGAAAACGTGGAAGCTCTACGGGTGAAATACAGGGAGAAAAGACTAGTAATATCCTGATAGGAGTTTTCTATAGGCCACCAAAAATAAGAAAGAAGAAACTGAAAACTTATTGCTAAGACAAATAGAAGAGGCGTCAAATCGCAACAAAGTCATATTATGGGAGATTTTAATTATCTGGATATAATATGGGAAGATGAAATCTGGGAATCTCACAGGGGTGATACGTTTTTGAGAACAATTAAAGACAACTACGTTACCCAACTTGTGCAGGAGCCAACTAGAGCGAGGGCCACTCTGGACTTATTGATAACTAACAAACCAGACAAAATCATGTGGGTGCAGGTTGAGGGACACTTGGGAAATAGTGACCACAATATAATTAATTTCCATTTGTCATTCAATAGGAAGCCCTATCAGGGAGTGACAAAAAAATTAAACTTCAGTAAAACAAAATTTGATCAGCTAAGAATTTCTCTAGGCAAATTTATTGGGACAATGTCCTCAAAAATAACAGTCCCGGACCTGTGATCGCCGCTATCCAATGGATAACGATATTTGCGGAAAAGTTCTAAAAAGTAAAATAAAGTCAAAGTTTCACCTCCCCTGATCCATGAGGGATCAAATCCATGAGGGGGGGTGAAAATACATACTTCCGTGCTCCGTGATGTCCCACGGTGATATGGTCCTTCCAGGACCTTGCGTCGACTTCTGTGAATGCGCGCCCGACGGAAACAGTGGGTGCGTGCTAAGAAGGGTTCGTGCCCTGGGAAATTTAAAATCCCTCTGCTCCCGGCCAGCATGTGCAGCCTGGAGCAGAGAGCTGTCACTGGGGATCACTGCATGCGGTTCCCGGTCACATGATCACTGTTGTCCAATGGATAGTAGTGATCATGTAAAGTAAAAAAAAAAAGTTTAAAAAGTGTAAAAAAAAAAGTTTTAAAAGTTAAAGTCTCATCTCCCCTAACAGATCATATCCGTGAGGGAGGATGAAATTACGTACCTAAGGCCTCCGGATTTATATGGGGACCTTATCCTGGCTGCTGTGCATACGCCCGTCGCCAAAGTGACGGATGCATGCGCAAAGGCTGCAGATTGCCCCTGTAATTTAAAATTTCCCTGTTATTAGCTACCAAACATAGCTGAGAGCCTCCAGATTTCACGGGGTGCCGTGGTATGCGTTACCTGGTCATGTGATCACTGCTATCTAATGGATAACGACTATCACATAAAATGAAAAAAAGTTAAAATTTCACCTCCCATCACAGATCCAATTCATAAGGGGAGCTGAAATTACTTACAGGATCTTCATCCGTTGACCATTCCCCAACTTTAGCACATGCGCTCATTGGCAAAATGGCGGATGCAAGTACAGAAGCTGGGGTAGGTCCAGGAAATGTAAAATCTCCTTGCTCCTGGTTACTAAAGGTAGCTGAGAGCCTGGAGCAGTGACCGTGGGCCGTGATGAGCGGTCTCAGGTCACGTGATCGCCGTTATCCAACGGATAACAGCGATCACGTAAAAGTTAAAAACAGTTGAACTTCAATCCTCCTTTCAGTTTGGGCCCCATTTTGCATCCAGACATAAGATTAGGGCCACAATGGGTAGATTTCTGAACACAGGACAAATATGGGGATCCATTTTGTGGTGAAAGTCTTCATTCATACATGTGCTGTACAAAAAAGGACACAATTATTTAAAAAAAAATGAAAATCATAATTTTTTTCCTTCTGCTTTGCTTAGATTCATTAAAAAACTGTGGGGTCAAAATACGCAGTACACCCCTAGATGAATTCATTAAGGGGTCTAGTTTTCAAATGGGGTCATTTGTGGTGGTTCTTTGTCGTTTTGGGCGCTCAATGGCTCTACAAGTGGGCAATGGGGCCTAAATTACCTTCAAGCAAAATCTCTGTTATGAAAGCCACCGGCTGCTCCTTTCAGTTTGGGTCCCGTTGTGCATACGACATAAGATTTGGGCCACAATGGGTATGTTTCTGAACACGGGACAAACAGGGGGATCCTTTCTGACACCTATGAGCCTTTGCGGCTCGGTGCAGGAAAACAAAGTGTTCCTCAAAATGTTGATAAGTAATGTTACATTTGTACATCTCCTAAATGGTTAAAAAACGTTTTTCAAATATGCGCCAGAATAAAGTAAACGGATGGAAATATATATCTTAGCAAAAATGTGTAGAGCATGTTTGCACATATTTGAGATATTGCAGTTGAAAATGTGAAAAAATAAGATTTTTTCCAAAATTTTCCCATTTTTGGCGTTTTTAATAAATATACACAAATTAGATCGGTCTATTTTTACCACCTAAATGAAGTACAATATGTGGCGAAAAAACAATGTCAGAATCACTGGGATATGCAAAACCTTAACGGAGTTATAATATGTCAAAGTGACACATGTCAGAATTCCAAAATTTGGCTCCGTCACTAAGGCGCAAATAGGCTTCGTCACTAAGGGGTGAAGGACCAGACACTATTTAGGGATTTTACCCATGTGGTGGTTTAACTGCCCTATTTTTATTTCCTTCAGCTACTAAAATTATTTTTGCTGCTTTTTTTCCCTGTGACATGTAGGGCTATTTTTTAAATTATCTTTCTCACTGACTTTTTCCCCGTTTTTTAGTTTTATTTTTAAATTTTAATTAATATATTTACACTAAAATAAAGTACAGGAATGAGTTCCGCATTTTGTTTCGGACGTTTTAAAATTTAATATGTATACTTTGGGATTACAAGGCGCATACGGTGACGGCTTTGGTTGGCTCAGCTTTGAGTTATTTTCTCTTTTATGTATATTTTTATTTTATTCTGTAATTTTGTTTTACTTATTTATGTAAAAAAAAATTACTATCTATGTTCCCCATGACGTCATATAAGACCTAAGGGGGATATTCACATGTTTTGTTTTGGTTTTTTTTATTTTACACTTTCCCACTGTAGCTGGGGCATCCATAGTAGCATCAGTTACAGGGAAAACATCCCCTGTAATGACAGTAGTCACTGGCAGAGCTGATAGTGGAAGAACGATTTGCACTTTGACTCTTTAGTACATAACGCTGATTGAGCGCTGTGTACCAGAGAAAGGAGAATGCAGAAAGGGTTAAAAACCATTCCTGCCTTCTCCCATGGGTCCTCAGCTGTCACTAACAGCTGACAACCCAACATGCTTCTGATTTATTGCAGAAGCATAGGCTTTAACCCCCCGCCGTATTTTTACTATCAGCTGGGTTTAAAGCCCAGGACCAAGTGCCGTAAATTTACTGTGCTTGCTCCTAAATGGGTTAAATAGTTTTTTTTTCTAGTGTATTCACGAGAGAAAAAGAAATGTCACACGAGATGCAGGGGGATAAAATTAACTCTGTCCCTAATAAATATCACCTGCCTAATGCAGGAGGTAGTGCACAGACGGTTAAAAAAGAATTAAAATCATCAAACTGCGCGGCCCAGATGGAATATACCCAAGGGTTCTAAGGGAACTAAGTTACATAATAAATATGACCAATATTTCATATATTTAGGGACTCTGTTGAGACCGGGGTTGTACCACTTGATTAGCGCATTGCCAATGTGGTTTCTATATACAAAAAGGGGTTAAGAAGAGAGCCAGGTGACTACAGGCTGGTAAGTCTCACTTCAGTAATTAGAAAAATATTCGAGGGGCTTCTGAGAGATGAGAAAGAAGAGGTAACCAGCTTTCTGAGAGACGCTATCCTGCAATACCTCGAGGAAAACAACGGAATAACTCCTCATCAGCATGGGTTCATGAAGGGTCGATCATGTCAGACCAATCTGATCAGCTTCTATGATGAAGTAAGTTCTAGGCTGGACCTGGGAGAGTCTATTGATCTTGTATATCTGGACTTCCCTAAAGCATTTGACTCCGTGCCGCATAATAGGCTGATATACAAAATGAGGCAGCTCGGATTTGGTGAAAACATGTGTAACTGGGTAAAGAACTAGCTCAGGGATAGAAAGCAGGGGGTGGTAATAAATGGTTCATACTCTGATTGGGCCACCGTTGCTAATGGGGTGCCACAGGGTTCCGTATTAGGCCCCATTCTGCTCAATATATGGTGAAAACAGACTGAACTAGATGGACATTTGTCTTTTTTCAGCCTTGCATACTATTTTACTATATAACTGCGCTGTAATCACCATCCCTGGAGGTAACTGCACTGTAATCACTATCACTGGAGGTAACCACACAATAAATACTATCACTGTATAGCACTGGCATCCAATCACTCTCACTGGAAGTAACTGTGCTGTAATCACTATCCCTGGAGTTAACTGCACTGTAATCACCATCCCTGGAGGTAACCACACAATAAATACTATCACTGTATAGCACTGGCATCCAATCACTTTCACTGGAAGTAACTGTGCTGTAATCACCATCCCTGGAGTTAACTGCACTGTAATCACTATCACTGGAGCTAACTGCAATGTAAATACTATCACTGTGTAGAACTGTGTAGTATCTGACCGTTATATGGTGACTGCATTATATAGACATATACTACAGTTGAGTCGCTGTATCTAAGCCCACTGCTTATAGATATGAGAAAGTGTGATACCCTCAAGGTAGGTCATCAATAATAGATTGGTGGGTGTCCCAGGCAATGAAACATTGCTAAACAGTTGTTCACTAAATCGGTTCTAGCATGCACAGAGCTGATTTCTGCAGGAAGCAGACAACTCCATTCTTACTGTAGTGGCCAGATGTGGTATTGCAGGCCAAGTTCTCATTCACTTCAATGGGCCAGAGAACAGTTGATCAGTGACGGTCTCTGATGATGGAGCCCACCAATCTACTATTGATGACCTATCTTGAGTATAGGCCATCATGAATTTACAACTGAAAAATCCCTTTGCCACTGTCCTTCCTCGTACTGAAGATCATCTGCCAGTGTAGACATGAAGAACAAGCGCCAGCCAACATACTCATTTTTAGTCAGCACTTGTTGCATGGGCAAATGTTCTGCTAGTATAGAAGGATCCTAGTTTATAGCATAGGTCAATAAATGTGTTGACATCACAGACTGAGGCTAAACAGGATCAGACTGGCCCACCATGGTATCAAGCTCTGACCCACTCATGGCCCCCTTAGGGCCCGAAGATGACTATCCCATTTAGAGTAGACGTTGCAGCAATCACTTACCACAAGGGTCCAATACATCTTACCTGCACTGATACATTGTAAAACACTATCAGCACAGGAGAGATTTGTGCTTGTGATGTGTTCACCTCACAGAGGATTGTCTAGACTTGATACAATGTAACAAACCCTCAGCTGTGAGAAGTGTAAAGGAAAGTTATTATTTTGCTGTATGTAAGGAAGAATGTTCACTAACACCAATCAGGATGAGTAGTGGAAACAGGTCATCATCATCTATTAGAAAGGTGTAGACAACTGGGACTCTCATTCAGCTACTAAACAACATGGACCCCTCCCTACTGCAAACAAAGATTGTAGACCCCCTTCAAAGGGTATTGACCCCAGACCAGGATGATAAAGTACACTCTTGGTCAAAAAAAGTCCAGCCCCTAAAAGAGGTTGCCATTTTGCTGTAAACCTCAGCATGCAGTTACATCTCAGGCAGATATGCAAAGTTGTGATGTGATTAGATGAACCAGACTGTAAGGAGGTTTTAAGAACAGTGGATGTGTGAGGGCACACAAGGTGACTGGGCTCAGGACGCCCCCTACAGTCCACCAGTAGAGAGGAGCGTCTGACCAGACTCTTAGGTGGTGTTGGGACCAGTGCATGTGTGAGGGCACACAAGGTGTCCGGGCTCAGGACGCCCTGTACAGACTACCCCTAGAGAGGAGCGTCTGACCAGACTGTTAGAAAGTGTTGGGACCAGTGGATGTGTGAGGGCACACAAGGTGGCCAGGCTCAGGACGCCCCCTACAGTCCACCAGTAGAGAGGAGCGTCTGACCAGACTCTTAGGTGGTGTTGGGACCAGTGCATGTGTGAGGGCATACAAGGTGTCCGGGCTCAGGACGCCCCCTACAGACTACCAGTAGAGAGGAGCGTCTGACCAGACTGTTAGAAAGTGTTGGGACCAGTGGATGTGTGAGGGCACACAAGGTGACCGGGCTCAGGACGCCCCCTACAGACCTCTAGTAGAGAGGAGCGTCTGACCAGACTGTTAGGAGGTGTTGAGACCAGTGAATGGGGACACACAAGGTGACCGGGCTAAGGACGCCCCCTACAGACCACCAGTAGAGAGGAGCATCTGACCAGTCTGTTAGGAGGTGTTGGGACCAGTGAATGTGTGAGGGCACACAAGGTGTCCGGGCTCAGGATGCCGTCTACAGACCACCAGTAGAGAGGAGCATCTGACCAGACTCTTAGGTGGTGTTGGGACCAGTGGATGTGTGAGGGCACACAAGGTGTCCGGGCTCAGGACGCCCCCTACAGACTACCAGTAGAGAGGAGCATCTGACAAGACTGTTAGGAAGTGTTGGGACCAGTGGATGTGTGAGGGCACACAAGGTGATCAGGCTCAGGACGCCCCCTACAGACCTCTAGTAGAGAGGAGCATCTGACCAGACTCTTAGGTGGTGTTGGGACCAGTGGATGTGTGAGGGCACACAAGGTGTCTGGGCTCAGGACGCCCCCTACAGACTACCAGTAGAGAGGAGCGCCTGACCAGACTGTTAGGAAGTGTTGGGACCAGTGGATGTGTGAGGGCACACAAGGTGACCGGGCTCAGAACCCCCGACAACCACCAGTAGAAAGGAGCGTCTGACCAGACTGTTAGGAGGTGTTGGGACCAGTGGATGTGTGATAGCACACAAGGTGACCGGGCTCAGGACCCCCGAAAGACCTCCAGTAGAGAGGAGCATCTGACCAGACTGTTAGGGGGTGTTGGGACCAGTGGATGTGTGAGGACACACAAGGTGACCGGGCTCAGGACCCCTGACAGACCACCATTAGAGAGGAGCATCTGACCAGGCTGTTAGGAGGTGTTGGGACCAGTGGATGTGTGAGGACACACAAGGTGACCGGGCTCAAGACGCCCTCAACAGTCCAACAGTAGAGAGGATCTTTGAAATGTCTGACAAGCATGAGTAGCTCAACTATTTCATCGTCCGCCATCCAGAGACAGGTGTGGCGCTATTCGTACACCCCTGTGTCTGTCGGAACCATTTCCAGGCACTTGACTTAAGGACATTTGGTCTTGCAGCCCCCATTACATGTCCAGCCTCTGACACCCACTGTCGCCTCCGTTTGCATTGGTGTCATGAACTATGAAACTGGACGCTACTGAGTGGAACCGTGTTGTCTTCAGTAATGAATCCAGGTACAGTTTGGGTGCTGACAACGGCTGTGTTTGTTTCTGGAGACCTCGGGGTGAGCGCCTTAATCCTGCCTTTGCTGTGGAGTGGCACACTGCCCCCTGCTGGTGTGAGGGTCGTGTGGGGGGGGGGGGGGATTGTATGACAGTCGGTCCCCCCTAGTAGTGGCAGCTCAGCGATATGCTCAGGACTTCCTGCAACCACATGTCTTCCTCTCATGGCTGTGCTTCTAGATAAAATAATGCTTGTCCGCACACACGAAGGTATCACAGGAAGTCTTCACAACAATGTCACACTTCTATGGTTTGCCCAGCCGCCAGATTTATCACCCATCTGGGATGCCAACTTTGACAGACTACGAGTTTACATGATCTAGAGGCTCAGTTAAAGCAAATGTGGAGCAATATGTCACAGGATACCATATGGAATCTGTATACCTCCATGCCGCCTGTATTACATCTTGTATCCAAGATAGAGGTGGCTCAAAAGGGTACTAAAGCCTACATGCCCACCCTATCACATCTTACATCCAAGCTATATGCAGCTCAACAGGATACTAGAGTTTCCATGTCCACCCATACCACATCTTGTATCCAAGCTAGAGGTAACCCAACAAGATACTACAGCCTCCATGCCTGACCATATCACATTTTGTATCCAAGCTGGAGGTGGCCCAAAAGGGTACTAGAGCCTTTGTGCCCACCTATATCACATCTTTTATCCAGGCTAAAGGCAGCTCAACAGGGTACTATAGCCTCCATGTCCACCCGTATCACATCTTACATCCATGCTAGAGGTGGCCCAACAGGGTAGTAGAGACTCCGTGCCAACCCGTACCACATCTTGTATCCAAGCTAGAGGCAGCCCAGCAGGGTACTAGAGCTTCCATGCCCACCTGGATCACATCTTTTATCCAGGCTATAGGTGGGTTAGCAGGGTACTAGAGCCTACATGCCCACCCTATCACATCTTACATCCAAGCTATAGGCAGCTCAACAGGGACCTAGAGTATCCATGTCCACCCATACCACATCTTGTATCCAAGCTACAGCTGTAGTGTCCACCCATGTGATACGGGTGGACACTACAGCCTCCATGCCTGACCGTACCACATCTTGTATCCAAGCTGGGCGTGGCCTAACAGGGTACTAGAGCCTACATGCCCACCCATTTCACATCTTGCATTCAATTTATGGGTAGCCCAAAAGGGTACTAGAGCTTTAGTGCTCACCTATTTCACATTTTTCATCTAAGCTAAAGGCGGCTAAATAGGGTACCATAGCCGCCATGTCCACCCATGTCACATCTTCCATCCATGCTAGAAGTGGCCCAACAGAGTAGTAGAGCCTCCATGCCAACCCATACCAAATCTTGTATCCAAGCTAGAGGCAGCCCAGCAGGGTACTGGAGCCTCCATGCCCACCTGTATCACATCTTTAATCCAAGCTAGAGATGGGTCAACAGGATACTACAGCCTCCATGCCTGCCAGTATGACATCTTCCATCCAAGCTAGTGGTGGCTCAACAGGGTACTAAAGCATCCATGCCCAACTGTACCCCATCTTGTATCCAAGCTAAAAGCAACTCAACAAAGTAGTACAACCTCCATGCCCACCTGTATCACATCTTGAATCCAAGCTAGAGGTGGCCCAACAAGGTACTAGAGCGTACTTGCCCACCCGTATCATATCTTCCATTAAAGCTAGAGGTGACCCAACACTGTACTAGAGCCTTTATGTCAACACGTATCACATCTTCCATCCATGCAATAGGCGGCCCAACATGGTACTAGAGCCTCAATGCCCACCCATACCACATCTTGTGTCAAAGCTAGAGGCAGCCAAGCAGAGTACTAAAGCCTCCATGCCCACCCCTATAACATCTTCCATCCAAGCTAGAGGCAGCACAACAGGGTACTAGAGCCTCCAAGTCCATCTGTATCACATCTTGTATCCAAGCTAGAGGTGGCTAGACAGGGTACTACAGCCTCCATGTACACCCGTATCACATCTTGCATATGAACTAGAGGTTACTCCACATGGTAGTAGAGCCTCCATATCCATCCATATCACATATTCTATCCATGCTAAAGGCGGGCCAACAGGGTACTAAAGACTAAATGCCTGCCTGTATCACATCTTCTATCCAAGCGAGAGGCAGCCCAACAGGGTACTAGAGCCTCCATGTCCATTCGTATCACATCTTCCATCCATGATACAGGTGAGTCAAAAGGGGACTAGAGACTCCATGCCTGCCCGTATCACAACTTGTATCCAAGCTAGAGGAGGTACAATAGTGTGTTAGAGCCTCCATGCCAACCCGTATCACTTCCTGCATTCAAGCTAGAAGCATCCCACACAGGGTACTAGAGCCTACATCTCTACTCATACCATATCTTGTATCCAAGCTAGAGGTGGCCCAACAGGGTACTAGAGTCTCCATTCCTGCCCGAATTACATCCAGTATCCAAGCTAGAGGTGGTACAACATTGTACTAGAGTCTCCATGCCCATCGGTATCACATCTTGTATCCAAACTAGAGGCGGTACAACAGGGTACTAGAGTCTCCATGCCCACCTGTATCTCATTTTGTATCCAAGCTAGAAGCGGTACAACAGGGTACTAGAGCCTCCATGCCTGCCCGTATCACATCTTGTATCCAAGCTAGAGGCGGTACAACAGGGTCCTGGAGCCTCCATGCCTGCCCGTATCACATCTTGTATCCAAGCTAGAGGCGGTACAAAAGGGTACTAGAGCCTCCATGCCTGCCCGTATCACATCTTGTATCCAAGCTAGAGGCGGTACAACAGGGTACTAGAGCCTCCCTACAAGGGGTCAGTTCTCCACAATAATGACCCTTTTGCTCTGATATTGGAGTCACTTACAACATTACAATCACACAGAGAGACTTCCATTGCATTCGACAACTTCTAGGGATTGTTCTAACAATGGGTGTATTGTAAATATGATGGGTTCCTGTTGTAGTTCATTACCTGCTCCATACATTACTGTGCAGGGTTAATTAAATTATTAACATAGGAGTATAGCAACAGTGACACCAAGTGGAAAAGTTAATGTCATCAATGTGCAAATCTACAGCAAGAGTGCGAGAATGTCGTCCAAGGACTGTTGGGAATACGGGGTGTGCGGACAGACGAGGGGGCTGCAGCGCTCACCATCGCCCTCTGCCACATTCAAGTATCATGGGCAGTGCAGGGCCATGGGGGGGCATCGGAGCCTCTACCTAGCCTGTAGCAGAGAGTTATGAGGGGCGGGCACGATCTATGGATAAAAAAAAGTATATGCTTAGGGTGCAAATACACAAGTGCTGCTCACCAGGGGTGTAACTATAGTGGGCATAGAGGATGCAGTCACATCCGGGCCCTGGAGCCTCAGGGTCCCAAAAGGTCTCCCTCCGTATATGAGGAGGGGGCACTTACTTATTATATATACAGATAGCTCACTATATATATGGTATATAGTGAACTAGCTAGCATGTTGCCAAGTCCAATGGGCCTAAATCTGTTGGGAACACAAGTCTCAGCATGATCTGCTCATCAAGAAACACACTATCACGTTATACACATACTGGTATGTTATAATATACTAACGACTCCCTTCTGTGATCTGCTGGAGAATGACTAGTCCTGACATGTCCTGCCTGAAGACCACCCCACGGCTAGAACTCCAGATGTCTAATCCCAACCCTCTCCCCCTCCCTTATAAACCCCAATAACCAGAGAGCCCTGCAGGGAAGATCCTGCATGCAAATATAAGGAGACAAGAACCCCTCCCTCAGGGCCAGGTACAAGCGAGGCCAATCATTCTCTAAAAGTGCCCGCTCCCCCTCAGGAAATGAGACCACTAAACTGTGTCCGAATCAGCCCACCCAACTATACTCCCCATACTGTGTCAGCTATAAGCTCGGCCCCCTACACAGTATTGTCTTCTACTACCTATACAGAATCAGCCAGCATGGGCTTCACATACATAATAATAATAATAATCTTTATTTGTATAGCGCCAACATATTCCGCAGCGCTTACATAGAAGGGGAATACAGAAAGACAAAATACAAACATTACAGAACCACGGTTACATAGTAATCAGTTGATGGAAACAATAGGGGTGAGGGTCCTGCTCCAACGAGCTTACATACTACAAGTAATGGGGTGATACAGAGGGTAAAGGGGCTGGGGACATGCACGGTATGGCGAGGTGGAGAGTGAGCGATGCTATACACAGACAATGGTCAGACATTTAGCCGTGTGACGGCAGAAACAGTGTGACTGCAGGAGCGGTTTATGATGGCTAGCAGGGATTGCAGTCAGTAGGTCAGGGAGCATGTTATCAGGCGGAGTACAGAGGGGTTTGTTTAGGGAATGCGGTATGCCTCCCTGAAGAGGTGCGTTTTTAGAGCACGCCAGAAGTTCTGCGAGTCCTGGATTGCTCGGGTAGCCTTTGGTAGTGCGTTCCAGAGGACCGGTGCTGCTCTGGAGAAGTCTTGGAGGCGGGAATGAGAAGTTCGAATGAAAGGGGCGCTCAGTCTGGTTTCATTAGCAGAGCGGAGAGCCCGGGCTGGTTGATGGATTGAGATAAGGGAGGCGATATAGGGGGGCGCTGCGCTGTGGAAGGCTTTGTGGATGAAGGTAGCGAGTTTAAATTGAATTCTGTATTTAACGGCAGCCAGTGCAGTGACCGGCACAGGGCAGAGGCGTCCGAGTAGCGGCTGGACAGGAAGATGAGCCTGGCTGCTGCATTCAGGATGGATTGGAGAGGGTAGAGTCTGGTGCAGGGGAGGCCGATCAGCAACGAGTTGCAGTAATCGAGCCGAGAGTGGATGAGGGCAACAGTGAGCGTTTTTAACGTCTCCACAGTGAGAAAAGAGCGGATTCTTGCGATGTTCTTGAGGTGCAGCTGACATGTTCGGGCGAGAGATTGGATGTAGGGGGTAAAAGAGAGATCAGAGTCAAATATGACCCCAAGGCAGCGGGCATGTTGTCTAGGAGTTATGGTGGCGCCACACACTGAGATGGAGATGTCAGGATGAGGTCGGTTAGTGGAGGGCGGAAATACCAGTAAGTCAGTTTTAGAGAGGTTTAGTTTTAGGTAGAGAGAGGACATAGTGTTAGAGACAGCGGGCAGACAGTTAGTGATGTTTTGGGGGAAGGGTGCAGAGATGTCACGGACAGAGGTGTATAGCTGGGTGTCATCAGCGTACAGGTGGTATTGGAGGCCAAAACTCCTGATGGTTTGTCCAATAGGGGCTGTGTAGATAGAGAAGAGAAGGGGGCCAAGGACCGAGCCCTGGGGGACCCCAACAGCAAGGGGAAGAGGGGGGGAGGTAGAGCCAGCAAAGGAGACACTGAAAGAGCGGTCAGATAGGTAAGAGGAGAACCAGGAGAGGGCAGTGTCCTTTAGGCCAATGGAGCGTAGCATACTGAGGAGGAGTTTGTGGTCAACAGTGTCAAACGCTGCAGAAAGGTCGAGGAGGATCAGTAGGGAGTAATCGCCCCTCGATTTGGCTGTCAGTAGGTCATTGGATACCCTAGTAAGGGCAGTTTCTGTCGAGTGTTGAGGTCGGAAGCCAGACTGTAGGGGGTCTAGGAGAGAGTGCTCTGATAAATAGCTTACAAGGCGGGAGTAAACCAGGCGTTCTAGTAGTTTGGAGATGAAGGGGAGGTTTGAGATGGGTCGTTCACGCCTATCGTATCGAGGCAAAATCTCGGGTTTTTGGTGCCCGTGTGAAAGCAGCCTAAGGATAAATTCCCAGTATACACTGCCATTTAACAGTGGGGTTCCCTAAAACACCCACAAGGTCATCTAACAGTGCACCTGCAGTGTCATCTACTAATGGAGTTCCCCCTACCCCTCAATGTCGTCAAGCTAGGGGATTCCCTCTACCCCCAGGATGTCATCTAGCACTTGGGTCAGGGCCATATTTACACCTGAGCACTGGACGTCCAGTGCCTTGGGCGGCTCATTTAAGATAGCGTCTGCCTCGTTCTGGGGCACAGAGGGGCCACTAGTATTGGGCGAGGAGCATAGTGGGAAACCATTACCCAAAGAGAGGGTCAGGGGTACAGAGGGGTCAGAGTTACTTGACAAGAGGGGTAGGGTCACAGAGGGATTATTGTTGTTTTGTGGGGGACACGGAGGGGTCACTATGATTTTGCGGAGCACTATCACTTGTCAAGGGTACAAAGGGGGCTTACTACTTTGGTGCACAAAGTGGATACTATTAATGTGTGAAAGCACAAATAGGGGTACTATTACTGTGGGGCACAAGGGGGAATTTTTAAAGGAAACCTGCCACATCCCACCAGCACCATAAACTAAGTTATGGTGCTGTAGGGACATGCTAGGTTCCCTTTAACACAGGCCAGTTGCACAATCTTTGAGAGAAATTAAAGGGGTTGTACCAATGTTACAAATTATCCCCCATCCACGCGCTTGGGCATTTCCGTCAGCCCCACTGAAATGAATGGAGCACGGACGCGCATGCTCGACCAGTGATTCATTCATTCTGAGTTCACTGCGGGGGGAGAAGTAGCCCCCACAGCAATAGGCAGAGGGGAACTTGAGAGCCCTGTTCTTGATAACGGCTGGGGTCTCAGCAGTGAGACCCCCACTACTCTGCCAGTTATCCCCTACCCTGTGGTGTTGTGGTAATATTTACTTACAGTATGTTGACTATTTTTCTATCCTCTCTATTTCATTCACTCACAGAGCAGTGGCATTATTTGGTCACCATATAGTGGTGTTGTCCAGTAGAAGGATGGTATTATTTAAACACAATATGGCAGTGCCAGCAGTCACCGAACGGGGGTATTATCCAGTCATTATATGGGGGTGTTATCCAATTCCAGGCTTCAAAAGAGGCATATTTAGGCTTAGTGCCTAGGGCAGCATGAACTGTAAATATGGCCCTGACAGGGGTGTTCACTGTACCCCTGCAGGGTCATCTAGCATTGGGGTGCCCTTTACCATGCAGTTGTCACCTAACATTGGGGTCCGCTTTACCCCTATTGTCCTTTATCCCATTCCCGTCAGGATGTCTCCTAGCAATGGTTTCCTCTACTCTGCAGTTTTACTAGCAGTGGGGTTCTCTCTGCCATTGCAGTGTCACTGGCAGTGGTGTTCTGTCTACCTTTGCAGGGTCATCTAGCAGTGGGGTCCCCTGTTCTGCAGTGTCTCGAGTAGTGGGGTCCCCTGTCCTGCAGTGTCACCTTGCAGTGGGGTTCCCTCCCTGCAGTGTCACTAGCAGAGGTGTTCCGTCTACCTTTCCAGGGTCGTCTAGCATTGGGATTCCCTGTTCTGCAAAGTCACTAGCTGTGATGTCCCCTGTCCTGCAGTGTCACTAGCAGTGGTGTTCCCTCTACCTTTGCAGTGTCACTAGTGGGATCCCCTGTCCTGCAGTGTCACTGGCAGTGGGGTCCCCTGTCCTGCAGTGTCACTAGCAGTGGTGTCTTCTGTCCTGCAGTGCCACTAGCAGTGGAGTCCCCTGTCCTGCAGTGTCACTAGCAGAGGGGTCCCCCCTGCAGTGTCATCTAGCTGTGGGGTCCCCTGTCCTGAAGTGTCACTAGCAGTGGAGTCCCCTGTCCTGTAGTGTCATTAACAGTGGGGTCCCCTGTCCTGCAGTGTCACTAGCTGTGGGGTCCCCTGTCCTACAGTGTCTCCAGTAGTGGGGTCCTCTGTCCTGCAGTGTCACTAGCAGTGGTGTTTCCTCTACCTTTCCAGGGTCATCAAGCATTGGGCTTCCCTGTCCTACAGAGTCACTGGCTGTGATGTCCCCTGTCCTGCAGTGTCACTAGCAGTGGTGTTCCCTCTACCTTTGCAGTGTCACTGGCTGTGGGGTCCCCTGTCCTGCAGTGTCATCTAGCTGTGGGGTCCCCTGTCCTGCAGTGTCACTAGCAGTGGGGTCCCCTGTCCTGCAGTGTCACTAGCAGTGGGATCCCCTGTCCTGCATTGTCACTAGCAGTGGGGTCCCCTGTCCTGCAGTGTCACTAGCAGTGGGATCCCCTGCCTTGCATTGTCACTAGCAGCGGGGTCCCCTGTCCTGTAGTGTCACTAGCAGTGGGGTCCTCTGGGGGTCGCTGAGCAGCGGGTCGGTAGTTTGAGAACTTTCCGCGGAGTTGGAGAAGTTAGGGGAGGAGAAGCCTCTGTGATGTCCGATGTCGGTATCGGTATCGCCCTGGGCGGTCTCTGCCGCTCTCTCCTCCCTACTTCACTCTCTACAAATATGAAGCGCAGTGAGTCAGTGCAGCACAAGACACGTGTCTGCTGCACTAAATGCTGCTCCGCACAGCCCCCTCCATGCTGGCGCTCTCCGGGCTACACTGCGCGGCTCTCCTTGCTGCCGGCTCCCGATCCCTGAACTCTCAGCGCAGCTGGAAACTTCGGAGACAAACTTTCAAAGTCACATTGTAGCAAAGAAAAAGTTGTTAGAGCGGCCAGCGCGCATGCGCGGAGGGTGCACCATATTCAAACAGCTGGTGCAAGGGGAGGGGGTCCAGCTGCTACCTACTGCCACCCCATGCCAGGCTCCATCAGGGGCACAAGGATAGTGTAAGTGCAGCAGCCATCATGGTGGACAGGGGGCCCCTCCTGACCTCTGCCATCATCTTCTACCTGTCCATAGGGGCAGCAATCTTCCAAGTCCTGGAGGAGCCCAACTGGAAGCAAGCGACCAAGGAGTTTGATGAGAGCAAGACGAAGATCTTAGACAAGTACACCTGCCTGACCCTCAAAGACCTGGAGGAGATTCTGGAGGTAAGACATGAGGAGATTAGTCACCCGCAGAATAACTTGATTTATTTGGGGTAACTAACAGCGGGGTGTCCCCCAATCCTATCTTGATCCATTCAGATCTGCCCGTTACCCTCCTTCCAACTGTGTCCCCTTTCCCTCTTCCATATCTACTCCCTTCAGATTTGTGACCCACTATATCCATCCAGATCTACCCTCCCCAATCCAGATCTGCCAGTCTTAAGATTTGTATCCCCCTATACCCATCCAGATCTGTCCCCTTACTGCTTCCATCCATCTCTGGTCCATATTCAGCGTCTGATGCAATAACGTATCACTAGGTTGCCTCTCCTTGAATGCTCTGGGGTAAAGTTTATTTTGTAATCGCTGCACCCAAAAGTAAAACAAATCCGCTTCTTCTTCAACTAACAATTAAAAGTTTGTTATGTTTGTACTCGACTTCATAAACTTTATCTGGACTTCTGCTACTTGTGAGATCGGCTGCTGTGGGGATCCTTATAAACTTTGTGGGAAGTTTACTAAACTCTCTGGGATGCATTCTGTTTATAGTAATGGGGTATAAGTCGCGCCATTTTTCTAAACTAGACTATCTGTGACATAGCTTTAAAGCTTGGTACAATTTTCAGTGTATCGGACACGGGTTGACCGCCATTTACATATATCTTAGCGGTATTATTTTGGGTATTTACTTAGACAATGAGCGTTTTGGCTTTGCTGCCACTCCCCATTTTCTAAATGTTTGTTTGCGGCTGTCACACCTGCGCCGTTTTTCTTCCTTAGCCTGATAATGAAGTCTTCCAGTTCCAGTGCTGAAGTCCATGCCATTGCACCCCTGACTGTATACAGTTCAAGGACTGTAATCTGGTCATAATGTTTTATGGTCAGAAGAATTGTTACTTTGTATCGTCTGCCTGCGCAGGATTGGCTCTTCGTGGCCAACTAATCATAAACGGAACATTCTTTTGAAATGCTAGTGTCTTGTTGAATCATTCTATTCTGCGCCGTCCCAGCCTGCTTCATCTCTTCAGCTGCCAGCCATAGACTGAATGATTCATGTTTTGTTAACATTTGTTTGGGCGCTCTTACATCCAGCGTTCCTCCATGTGCAAAGTGCAGGCGACAATATGCTGGTTGTGGCCGTTGCCTGTACTCATCAGTTCAACTACTATGATGTGTGCAGGTACTAGCTGCATTTGGCATAGCGTCGCCTGTGTTTAGTGGTGGTGAACTGTTGCTTACGCCGCACTAGCGTACGCATTTGCTTCATAGCTGCCACTATGTACTTGCAGGCACTACTACATGAGCAGTAACGGACCTTGTGTCATAGCACCCCAATACTTCAAAAAATGCCCTTGGCCGTTAACTGCCCAGGCTCCGATCCTAACGTTTAGGTTAGTGCTATATGGTGACTTTGGCTGTAATACGCACTGTGCATCCGAAGATCGCAGTGTTGCCACGTTGTTGCAGAACCCAATGTCAGTTATTGTGTTGTGATTCACAAATTGACAACTGCAAGGAATTCATCCAATAATGTCCAAAAAGTTCCCTGTAGGGGCAGCTGGCACAAGGTTGTACCTGAGTCTAGTCTATGCCCACAATCTCCGCAGTCAGTGGTGCCCCAGATGTCTTCAGATCTAGCAATGCCCTGGGTGGAAATATCTGGTTAGGTGTGAATTTCCTGGTGACCAAAATACTTGGACGAGGGGAGATCTTTCCATCTGTGGCCAGTGTAGTGTGAGGGGATGGCATATAACGCCAGGGACCGTACACATATGGTAGAGGATGGGCAGCACAGACTGCCAGTGTTAGTTTGTGGGCAGTCATTATGCTGTATGCCCAATTATGCACACCATATCCAATTATGCATGGTGCAGCTGCCTCATGCACACAACTCTATTCACATCATTGCCCCTTTTGTCAGCTCTTTCCTCTGCTCTCCACACTCCTGTGGTCTCCAAACTGGTATCTCCAGCTGGCGTGTAACTACTTTCTGCACCCAGAATGCTGAGAGTTGTATTTCACTCCAACTGGAGTGGGTGTGCCAGGGAATGTGTCTGAGAAGTTTGTGACATGACATTTTTTTTTCTTTATGAACTTTTTGGAAACTTTTTAAAATTCTTCTAGGAAAGTCTGCACAGCTGACAAGTGCAAGTCCTGCTCTGTGGTGAAGGGGTTAATCATGGGCTGTTCTCTACCTATAAGGGGTGCCTTGTAGATCCGAGGAAATGTAAAATTCTTGTAGCTAATCTATTTATTTTAAGGTCCTTTTATATTCGTTGGTGGGCGGGAAAGGCGGGAGCTGTGAAGATGATTCTCCCCCCTCCTTCCTTCAAGCTCTTGTCTTTAACCGCTTCCCCACACTCATTGTGAAGGTGTGGTCAGTGAGATAATCTCTTCACAGGCGCTAGGGTTAGAGCTGCGACTTGTCAGTTTTTCCTGCTGTCAGCAGCCAGTAAAGCGCAGATAATCTGGTGGAATTACAAAAAAAGTGAACAAACGGGGCGCTGCGAATTATACAAGTTTACAAAACTTTTCAAAAACATTTACAAAACTTTTTTTTCCCCTTCTGTCATATTGTGAGAAGTTGTTCCTCCCTTTTCTGCAGGTTGTGACACCCCCTAAAGGCCGCTCCACCTGCGGCGGTAGCTGTGAAGTTATTTCAGACGTTCAGGATGAGGTTTGTGGAAGTGACGTCTGTTATTGGGAAGTGACAGTACAACTGGCCTCCTTCTGTGTTGACTTTCTCTAAGCTCCTTTGTCTTCATTGGCCGGCTCACCTGCTTCTTTGGATAAGGGCCCTTTTACACGGAGTGATTATTGTGCATTGTAAACACTGCAAGGGACTGAATGCCAGACGAGAATTCATTCCTTTTATCTTTCCTCATTCAGTCTTGGCAAGCAAAAAATATCAATCGGCCTATGTGAACAGGCAGTCGTTGCTCCTCTATGAATGGACTGCCTGTTTACTGTGAATGAAGGCAGATGGTCCAAAAGTATCTCCGGACCGCTCTGCCTCCATTCAATGAATTATCATTGCACCTGTGTGAAAGCACACAAGAGATTTACAATGAATGATCATTATCATTCAGTGTATAAGGAACCTCAGTGTATCTTTAGAACTTGGCAGAGTTTATTGGATTGTGCTCGGTTGAGTCGCATAGTCACGCTACAATGTCTTCTATGGGAGAAGCCTTGGTGGAAGTCCTGCATATCCGATATGGAAGCCAACGGCTGCTTCGTTGGCTGACATTGAGCTACATGCTCCATTGTGATGCTGCAAAGACTCAGGATGCTATTTGGCCCCTATCTTAGGGGGTGCTCATGGGGTATTTACTGGGGTGGGAACTGGGGGCAAATAAAGGTTCCCTGAAGATCTGTGATGGCTGTCTCTTGCCTTAAGTGCACAACTGGAGTCTGTGCCTGTAGGAAACTGCAGTTTGTACACATATTTAATCTTCAGATCCGTGACTGGAAAAACTGGTTCCCCAACTCTTAAGTGTGTCTGGCTTCTTGGATGATGGGATGTGACAAGGACTTGTTGATTGAACAATGATCTCAGCTTCTCCTTTGACAACTGCAGCCCTGGAGGGGAAAACATTGTTACTAGTCAAAGAAACATCTAGCAACATTGCTGGCTTGTGGTACTGCTGTGGCAACAGGGCAGGCCGCCAATGTCAGGCTGTTGGACAGGGATGGACTAAGACCTGTAGGCCCTACAAGTGTCAATGTATTGTCTTCTAGTGGCCAAGATGAAGCTTCGCAGGCACCAACAGAAAAGTGATGTTCTGGGGTCCCTGATTACTTAGCTCCTCATGTAGGATGGATGTTGGCTACGGACTCTGTATTGTCTAGACCGTACAGTGACCAGGGGCATCTGTAGACTTGTTCTTGACTTTTGCTCTCGTGGCACATATGGCCCATTTTCCGACCCGTATTCACTGGAAGGGAGAGAATATTTTCCTTTAGGACTGATTACAACCCTTTTACATGGGCTGATGGTTCTTATGAACATTCATGCTCATCCTCCCCACCCACCCACCCAAAAATCGGATCAAAAAGATGGCACATACGTTGCAGATTTCGTCCGCCCACTTTTACGTGCAGCTGTAAAATATAGGTCTTGGCTTAGAGATAAGCGAGCATACTCAATAAGGACTATACTCGCTCCAGTATCTGTCCTTACCGAGTACGCTCGCTCATCTCTAGTCTTGGCCCATCTCTTTGCTGGAATACGACTACTATGAGAGCAGTCAGAAAAGGGAAGGGGGAGGGAGTTGATTAGTGGGAGCTGCTGCTAAAGTCCCTCTCCCTCCCATTGCTGGCAGCTCCCTTAAGCTTCTACGGGAGCTGCTATTGCCGTGGTCAGCTGGCAAGGAAAGGGGGATTGACCTTAGCAGCGCTAAAGTCTCTCCCGATGGCCCATGGAATTCCAGGCTCCAGTGTATATACGCCGCACCCAGCCGCATGAATGGGTGACAAAACAGGAAATCTAGCCGCGATTTGGTTGTGGTTTCCTCTCGTTCATGCGATGCGGCAGAAAATCACAACGCCGGTGTGAAGTCCCGAATCGTATGGACGATCATTCGTCCCAAGACCTCCGACGTCAGCCTATGTTAGGGCCATTTAAACAAGAGCCATTCCTTCGTTGATTGACATTTGTCAGGAATTGGCTCATGTTAAAGCCACCCTCTGGCTCTGTAATATCAATGCAGGTAGTGGGAATTGGCGCGGTCATCTTGGTTTCTCCAGAACAAGAGGGTTTCTTTAAAGGGCCCATACTCAGATCTCAGGAGGCACATTGATTATTCCATAATATTGCGCACCATGTGGGCCCTATGTCACCACTGCAACCAATAGGAGTGACGGGGACGTCGCATTAGAAGACCATATAACTGGTTTACAGGACACTGTCAAGCCTTCTGGTGGCGCGTTGTCACCTGTCGGATACGGCGGTCTGATGCTGCAATGACTATATTTTATATAGTTTGAGTCCAAAACTATATAAAATAACTAGGAACCCCCTTTTTACTGGCCATGTGGTTTTGTGGCTAAGAGCTTGGGGTGCGTTCACACGCAGCTGAAATGCAGCAAAATCGGTTACATTCACTTCAATAGAAAACACTTCCGCTAGGGAATAAAAAAAACTGCGTTTCCACATCAGGATCATGGATGGGCAATGAGCAGTACCCCCGCGGAATGGACAGCATCCGGTGGGTGTCCCAGGCAAGTTTCGGCCAAGACCCTTAGACTCAACTTTTCTTCCCCATCCAATTTGTTGAAATCAGCCCCACAGACTCCTAACCCAAATATGAAGATTTACCCCTCGCTGCCTGGCTGTGCTATGTGGCTGGATAGAGCCTGCCGGGTTTCTCCGCTGACAGCGTGCGGTCGGCTAATAACGTGCAGCGATTTCTTCCTTAGATTGTTTTTCTTGGCCTTTGTCTTAAGTCTTAACAGCTCGTCTCGCTCTGCGGACCTGCCAGGGAGCTGAGTGGAACGAGGTCGGCTTGCTCTTCAGAGATGGGAGCGGCAGAAGTGTGTTTGACCTACTTCTCGCCCTGTGCGCTTTCCAAGAGCGAATATCTAATGTGTCTTCCATCAGAACGTGAACATGAAATCCAAGGAGAGCGGAACACAAAGCGGCAGCGGCATTCTGCAGGCGCTAGTATATATGCAAACTCTGGATGAGGGAGGAATATGACCTGGTGTCACCGCTAAAAGGTTCTTGGCGCACATTCTGATCCCGACGTCCACCTGGTGACATCACCTGGTGACCTCACGTGGACTTGTCTGTACTGGAATGGACTCTCCTCTCTCATGCTTAGGTCTACTGTGTACTCTGCTGCAGCTGGGCATGACGCCCCCGAATAGACTGGAGATGACTAGTAATCTGATGCCTCAGTGATGTCTCTTGTTCATAGTTTGCTTTCTTTAGTGATTAAAGCCTTCAGTTTTGGGACAGGAGGGCGAATTTTACCTTATTCTTCCCTGCTACCCTACAATTCACCGGTTTCAGCCGTTCAAGCTACCTAATGCACACTGCACTGATCTGTGATTTGGTCGGTACTGATCAAGTGAGCAGCTCTGGCCAATAAAAGCAGGTATGTCAAAAACTAATGCACTCTGGGGATTAGGTAGTCTGAAGATTGCGTTGGCCTTCTTGGATGGCTGAAAATGGGACTTGGAACCGGCAGATAGGAGGGACAGCGGAGAATAACACGTGCAGGTAATATACCCCTCTCCTGCCCCAAAACTGGATTTGTGGAGCGTCCCTTTAAGAGTATGCAATGGTATAGAATTCCTGTGAATACTCGTCTGTCTTGCAGAGTCCACAAATTGTAGGAGTCTCTGAATGCGCCTTCTGTTCAGAGTCCATCGGGGACTTCCAGAAGTTTCCTAGTCTGTAAGTGCTGTGATTCTGCTGAGCTGAAACAGAAAGTATGCACTCTGTGCTGCTTGTTATAAATCTGTCACTTAAAGGGACAGTGTTCCTTTTTTTTTCTTAGTCTTTCATTGCTGGATATTGTATGGGTTATTAAGTTTCTGGACTCTGAATTCATATAGATCTATACAATACTCTACTCTTCCTCCAAGTGGCAGTCTTCACTGTAGTTCTGGAATTTTATTCATCAATCAGCAAGCTCAGAAGAAACAGAACTGTAGGTTCCCCATAACTGGTGCATAACTGGTGCAATCTATGGGGATTCCTGGAAGAGTGTTTTTAGCCTGCGGATCTGTTATGTGACGGTTCTGGTAGTTCATCCGCAGCGGGATACACTTGTGGGGGCAGATACTCCTTGTAGAGACGCCTGCAGTGTTGTCCCTCTGCACCTGCATCCACAGAGGGGAAGTGTGTTCTGCTGACATCAGCCTGGGGTTTCCTGGCTTCCTCTGATCTGCGAGGAAAGGATGAGTCTGCAAGATTTAGTGACAATCAGCAGCGGCCGGCCTGAAACCCAAATTATAAATGTCCTTCTCCAGCAGGCTGCATTGCAAAAATCGTTGGTCACCGTCCCCTCCCCTCCCCCCCCCTCCCCATCCAGTGCCAATCTGCAGAGTTCTTCCTGGCACTGTCACCTATCATGTTGTCATCAATATGTATTTGTTTTTGCTGTCTGTACACCTTTCCATGCATTCTCCTGGTTCATGAACAGAATGGCAGAACTGCAGTGGAGACTGACACTTGCACAGGCAGCACACTAGGGGAGTCTTTTTTTCATATCTGGCCGAGGTGGAACATTCCTTTAAGGGCTCCCACACGCGTGTTGCCCGCATATAATGCATGTATTTTTTTATTCCCCCCCCCCCCCCACTGCGTATTTTAATTGGCAGCTGCAGGACCTACGGTGATGTGACTTCTGTCCTTCTATGGACACCATTGGTGTGAGATCCATCAGAGCTGCGGTTACAGGAATGGAAGTGAGTAATATCGGTGGATCAGTTGCCCCTTGTTTTCCTTGGGCGGTGTTGCCTCTTGCGCAGACCCTTCCCATCCTCCTCTGGACCCCCGTGTGACTTTCTTGCTTTACCCGGCTAATGGCAGTCAGTCGGTGTTGCATTCCTTGCTCCTTAGGTAAGCAGTGTGCTCATGGCACCGAGCTGGGTGTCTATTTTGTAGGTCTCTTGTCCACAAGTCCAGGATTTCCTGACTTACACATTGACATCCTATTCCCATGCAGTGAAAGCACCAAGACTTGTGCGTTGGACTCTATTCCCAGGGCTTGGCGGTTGTAGATGGTTGGCGTCATGTGACCTGTCGGCTGCGCTCCTACTGTCTGTTCTATGCTATCGGTGTTGAGTGCACGCGACTAGTTCTGGGACATCTACTAGTGTCTGTGGCAGAGCTGCGTGACTAGTGGTGGCCATCAGGACTGACTGCATCCTCACCCAGCTGTTCCATAGCACCGGCCAAGATGTATTCACAGCAGCTTCCTTCATTCATACTTGATGAATTGCAGAAGCCCATCTATCCTCTGGGGTCACCATATGAAGCCCTCCTACCATCTGACTAGTCTACCAGCTGCTCTTAAGTCACCTCTGTTTGACATGGAAAAGCTGAGATCGGCTTCCTGCCTCAAGTCTGAAATCCACATGTCTGTATCCTCTGCTGCTCAACATGTGGCCCAGCGGCCAGATAATATCTTCTCCCTTATATCTTGTGTAACATAAATGCCTGATCCTGCGTCTCCGGTCATCATGTATAGCTGGAGTCTACAGGGTTAACAGCCTGTGGGAACAATACCTCTGACACCTCTTCTGACTCAATCTGTGGAATAATGCAAAAGGAAAGGTAAAAACCCTTCACACACCCCTTTGTAGAAGAATAGAACTACTAGAATACTGCCCCCTATGTATAAGAATAGAACTACCAGAATACTGCTCTATAGACCTGAACCAGTAGGATAATCATCATTGTGACCTTTGTCAGTAGTGCCTTGTTCCTCCTTTGCCTAGTTACGTATTATAGATCACATGACTTCTTCATCAGTAATTTACTCAACCACAAGAAATGAATCTTATGGTGGGAGGGTTATTGGTAGAACGTTCCTCGGTCCACATGGATCCACCTCCATGACTAAAGTCATTCAGGGC
This sequence comes from Eleutherodactylus coqui, assembly GCF_035609145.1. NCBI lineage: Eukaryota > Metazoa > Chordata > Amphibia > Anura > Eleutherodactylidae > Eleutherodactylus > Eleutherodactylus coqui. The sequence goes on along the minus strand of NC_089839.1, from coordinate 23,268,140 downwards.
CCACACTTTGCTGGATCTGACCTGTGTAGGTTCTCACGGTGGATGACCTACTGTGGAAACTGCTGTGGTTGAGCTAAAGAGCTCCCTTTGTGTCGGATGTTCCGTTCCTTCAGCGCTGCTCTGGGTGTTGATGGCGAGGGATCTCCTTTGTGATCTGAGTCTCCTGATGTAAAGTGCTTCTATTGTCTTCTGTGTCTGATCTTCTTGGTGACGTCTGTGGGGAGAGGGATGCATTGTTGGCGTATGACGTGAATGTATACATCTATGGGCTTCATGTGAGTGTGTTGCTTTCAGAGGGGCTGGATCCCCTCTGGCGTGACTGTAGACTTCAGCTTGTGATGTTCTAGTGTGGTCAGGCCTGTAGACCACATTCAGACCCTCAAAGTAAAACTTCAGGTCCTCCAATAATGTCCCACCGCAGGGTGAGGCCAAGTATGATCGGGTGAAAGTATGTGGAATGGGAATGTACTCGCATGTAATGATCTTCGTCCTCTTGCGGCTTCTTCCAGAGGACCGAACAAGTGATGGGGCGAGTTCAGGACTGTAGAGGATGCTTTAACATCTCAATACGATAGAACATAAAAGCTGTTCACGTGCACGCTCCGTGTAGTCGTGGGTGCGGATGGGCGTCTGGTTCTTCATGGCTGACTCTCGTGCGTCCTTCCTTGAACTTCTCTATCCATTCGTACACATTACATCGCAGCAGAACACTTTCTCCATACTGCACACAAAGTCTGCAATGAGTATCTGAACCGACCACAACTGAATTGCTGCATGTTGCTTTCTCCTTCGTGTAGACCACAAGTGGGTCAGCCTTTCTCATCCCCATCTTGCACTGTAGTCACATATTGACTGGCACAGCAATGGCTGGGGAGAAGGCGACCTACATCTGAAGGGGTTGGTAAGAGTGCAGCCAACAGGAGTTTTAATGTAATGACTTGAGTGCTGATACTTGATCTTTGCCTCATGTGTGAATGAATAAACCTTACTGCTAGACTGTTGCATCGTGTGTTATGATGTTAGTTTATTATAGATACATTGTTACAGTTTATCATAGACTTGTTACATTGTATTTGGCTCCCCTTCTGCATCTTCCTGGCTCCAGGGGATTCTGCAGGGAAATGAAATTGAAGAAGCTGATTCTGACATGATGGCTGTCCTAGTTCTAACTGGTGGCCATTGTTCTATCGCTTCCAAACCTGCAGCAGTGAAATCCAACATGGATAAACAGGCGTTTAGTAGATGCCCATGGCGGGACCTTTTGGAGAAGGATCAAATTCTGAAGATTCAGGCAAGATCTGAATGTCTTCTCTCCATCTTGAGCACCAGTGTGCTCCTTTACCCTACTGACTCCTCACTGTCTATGTCCAGGTCATAGCCTTAGCTTCTTTAAGGAGTGGTTTATTGACTTTAGTGGAAGTGTCAATGGAAACCCCATCACTTCCTGCACTGCTGTGTTTGCTCACAACATTCCACATTCACTGAAATAAATGGTTTATCATGTGGCGCTTTATCTTTAACCTTTTTGTGTTTTTGGACCCCCCCCCCCCCCCCCTTCCTTCCCCACACTTGTGATGTTTGCAAACTTTTGCACACAATAGAAGTGAGATAGGTGCTGATCGTAAAAGCTTCGCCCTAAGCTTGGGGCAGTGACTGGAAGAGCTATCTGAGGGTTGCATCGATGATTTTGGGGTAGATGTACCTCTTGGCTTGATACCACTTTTGTCCAGAGCTTTCTTAGGTTTGGGGCTTGGGGGTGCAGGTGAAGGCGTTAACCTGGGGGCTCAGGATGCTGGTGTTACATCTAGTATTGGATTGAGGTGTCCAGGGTCCATCAGTAAAAATCACTTTTGATGGCCAATTAGCACTTGCATGCAAATATTAGGCAATGGACAGCTTTTCAAAAGCTAACTGTATGTAGTGCTGTAGGCACTGGCGTAACTATAGAGGATGCGGTTGCACCTGGGCCCAGGAGCCTTAGGGGGCCCTTAAGGCCTCTCTTCTCCATATAGGGAGCCCAGTACTATGAATAAAGCATTATAGTTGGGGGCCCTGTTACAGGTTTTGCATTGGGGCCCAGAAGCTTCAAGTTACGCCTCTGGCTGTAGGTGTACTGTTCCTCTTGTGTGGGGTTTGGTGGACTGGGGCCCACTCCTGGCTCAGGGGGATTCACCTGTTCCCCTATGGGCCAGTCTGAGCTTGGTTGCAATCTGCAAGCACTGAAGTACATGTCATGTGGTTTTGCGTACAGCGATTATGTCAGCCTTGTTTGTTTGACTCATGTGACCTACAGTCTTGCAGTGACGTCCGGTGTGATCGGCGCAACGGCTGGGATCTCGCCTGATGTTTACTAATCTGGAATCTTGCAAGACTTCTTCCAGGCGGGTCACAGAGGGCTGTTGGTGAGTTGCCCTGCAAATTGGGGGTCCGTGCAGTAACCTGGACAGCAGGTTATTGAGGTCTTTCAAGCAGGTGACAATTTAAGAACTTCAGCTTGGAGTCTGGAACCTTCATGCAGACTCACTAGTTGTCATGTTGAAGGGTGGAAGCTGCTCTTGACTTTCCTCATTGTGGCAGGATGCCCCCTTGTGGCCAGTTATGTTTTTTGCTTCTATCAAGGGTTGCAGAGTTTGGGGTCATATTTGGACCCTGAAGCAGGACGCACCCCCAAACGTTCCCTCTGTCCTATTCGGTGACCTGGTAGTGTCAACTACATTTTTGGGGTCACAATGAGGGATTCCACATTTGGCCAAGCAGCTTTCTCATCCCCCCCCCCCCCCCCCCCCCCCGTGATCAGCTCTATTGTGGGGGCTCTGTAGCTTATCAGTCATGTAACAACGTTGCAAGAGTTGGGAGTTGTAACTTGTAAGTGTATCTGGTTTTATCAAAGTGCCAGAGAAGACGCTCGCTGCGGGGACCCCGGCTGCAATATGGAAAGTTGCCGACTTTATATGTGAACTCTTTCCTTGCATTGGATGTTTATTGGGAAGGGGGGGGGGCGAAGACTTACAAGTTCCAACAAGACATCCCAGCAGGAGCGGCTCTTGTGGATTGCGGCCCTCCAGCTAACTGTACTGAGCCGCTCTATTGGTTTAACAATAAAGGGAACCCATCATAATTTTTACAATGCAATCTATGATGAACAATTAACAGCACTGCTAACGAGATCTCTTTATCGCTAATTAGTTTTGTAATCTGTGCCCCTACAATCTGTGTCTGACACTTTCTTGCTCTGTATTAAATTTTTTTTTTTTTTTTTTTTTAATATTGGCACCAGGCACGTCCCTTTTGGTTGGCATGCATACTGATTTCTCTTCTTCGCTGTAATCCCACATAGGCACCGCAGCAAACCCTGCCCGCGCCTACACACCACAGCTCTTCTTTACCTTCTGAGACGTACTGCTCATGCACTTGAGGATCGTTAGTCATGTGACCTCGCGTGCAGAAGGAGTAACGATCCATACTATAGAGATATTTGCCACCCTCCCCTTTCGTTACTTTTATTTCTTATTCCATGCCCAGCCGATCTGCAGTGTCCATCTCTGTGGATCGTTCTAATAGTTCATCTCTAATAGATCAGACAATGGGGCCTTTTGTTCCAGACGCCACACGGGGCACACTGACCTGGCAGCCGCCCTATCGCTCATCTAAAGCGGCTGCTCCCAGCTTTTCAATTACTAGATGAGAGTTGGGTCCTCATTTTGCACCCCTTCCATCCAGCATTGTGTACACTATGTGACCTGGTTACAAAAGTTTAGGGTCATCTCCCCCTCTTTTTTTTTTTGTGAAATCTTTAAACTTTTTAGTATAGATTTCTTGGCAACGCAGCTGAGTTTGCCGTTGGTGATTCCAGTCCGGATTTCACCTGCCTCTACTACAGACCATGTGATCCTTTTGAATGGACTTGCCCTTTAAGTGATGGTTATAAAGTGGGCGTGGCTATGACTACCATGAATGTAAATGCTTCTCATAAGTAACAGATATAGACAAGACGTCTTCCTTGGATGCTTCGGTTACTGCAGAAGCTGCTGAATCAGTTTCTCCTTTCTTCTGCTAAAAACTTGGCAGCTGGGACAGAGGCGACAGAACGCTGGTTTATTGCCACGACATCTGCGGATTAAGGCACTCGGCGTGATGAGCGGCTTCATGTGTGGCTGAACGGTGACCACACATCCTCTTCATCTTGGGGGAATTAATGTGAATTGCTGATTGGGGGTCATCCACAAGGGAGTAAACAAAGTAATTGGCACGGGGGGGGGGGGGGGGGGGGGTCTAATCCTTCATAATGGCGATCAGTTGTCACCCTGATATAGAAGGCGGTATTATTATAACCGTAATACGTTTGCATCCTCATTCCTCTTTCCTGTTGATTGTCCTCAGTCTGTGGGAGGGAAATGCAGATCACCAGTGTTCCCGGGCTCTTGGATTCAGGGGGGGATGAAGTAGTCTGTTAAGATGATTAGGAGGGTGGGCGGGGAAGTTGCGCCAAATTCTTCTTTCCATTACATAATATGGACTAGCAGGGTGTCAAATGTTGTATTTGGTGGGGGGAGAATGGCATCCGATGCACTTGTATGTGTCGTAAAGCTTTAAGGGGTACCAAGTTTTTACCCATTGGCTGGATGGGTGAAGACTGATAGACTGGGGGGGTCAACCACTGGGACTCCCATTGAATGGAACGTCGGTGCATCTGCACTTCCCTTGGAGACCAAGTAGACCTCCATTCTTGGGATTGGTGGGGGTCCCAGCAGTCTGACTCCAATGATCTATCAGTTTTCACGCTTCCGGCAGAAAGGTGAAAACTCTGTCTATGGAATACTTGAAATGGGGGTTTTACCATCAAAGACACAGGATAAATGTCTGATCACTGGGGGTCCGATTGATGGGGACCCAGCGACTTCTAGAGTGACTACTCCAAATGCCCAATGTAGATGGAGAGGCAGCGCACATGCTCGACCGCGGCTCCAGTCACATCTATGGGACAGATTGCCACGTGCATCCTTTGGCAATTGTCCTCGGACAATGGAGCAGTGGTCACATGTTCACATTGGGCGTTCAGCATGGCTGATGGGTAAGTGACACGTCTCTCCTAAACAAGGATCCGCGTATGGGATTCTGCGCATGGATTTAACCCATTCAGCGCCAAATCCATATGTGGATCCATGGCAAAATATATTCGGTTTTAGAGGCGGAGTCCTCGCAGGAAAGATTCTCGTTAGATTCCGCTGTGTGCGCACCCTTGTAATGTATTGACCAATAGGTAATCCTTTTGAGCTAACCGCAGATTAAATCAGTCTGGGGACGTCTACATCACACTGGCATCTGAATCCCATAAAGATCCGTTTACACGCAACAATTGGCCCTCAAATCATTCAAACGATGGCAAATGAGTGATAATCGTTGCGTGTAAATGCACAGGAGTTAGAGATTACATTGTAGTCTGCCGAAAGCCCATGTGAGAACAATGGCGCTGTGGGCAGAGCTCAGACCACATGCTATGCTCTGCAAACAGCTCCTGGAGGCTCATTTACAGGCAAGTGAAGATTATAAAGTGCTAATGGACATTAGTGTTCATTAGCGCTCAAAGTGAAACAATTGCTTAAACTGTCAGTCTCTCAATCCTTAAGTGTCTTTTGCGTGTAAATGGGCCTTCTCTTCTCTTTTTTTTTTTTTTTTGCGCCAGGTTTTTTGTCCGTTCGTACCGAAGACTATCAGCTATTCTAGTCTGGGGAAGAGCCAGACTGTACGATGGGCGTATACAGTATATTGCTCTTTGTTATCAGCCACATTTGCATACTAGGGTATGTTCCACGATCTTGCATCCTTATTGTGTGTTTTTTGGATGCCGCGCGTCGCGTTTTTTTAGCCTTTTCCTGTTTATTCTTTCCTTGTGTGACAATATTTGCTCGCCCTCTTTATCAGGTCAGTTGATGACATCCAAGGCTGATGGGTCACTTATTAACCTGATGCACATCGCGTCTGGGACACGGCGCGTTATTAATCACCTTCTCCGGGATAACTACCCTGAGTGCTGAGCGCGCACATTCCTGCGGACCTGGAACGCATCGATCAAATGATTACCGTGCGGGGTGTCTTGTTTGGTCGTGATGCAATCTTATTGGTCCGTTGCGCAGACAAGTGTAAATAGCGCCTGTTGCCGTTTTTGTAAGCTGACCATTGTTCTTCTATGGATGTGGCTTATGGGAGACTGTTTTTTGTATCGTAGGCTTGTCGAACCAGACCTGCCGAGGTGGTCACTGGTTTCAGCCCAAACGGCTCTGATTTGGGTCATCGATCCATAAGTGTTCACTCTTTCGCCATTTATACGGTCAGCAAGAACATGGCCGTTTTTCCTTCGTCTTGTATAAAGTTTGTACAAAGTCCTCGTCTGTTTCCTCGGCACTTCAGACGAGTCATGTGACTTTCCCCGTAGTGAACACTTGGCTCTGCAGCGCGATCTTGATCCGGACGCTCGGTTGATCTATTACACTAAAGTCTATTATTTGGCCATTTTGTGGTGTCGGTTTCAGCAGCTGCTGGTAGTGTATATATGTATATAATCTTGCTTTTCATGCCTAGATGTCTTCATTCCTGACCCTAAGGGGTTCTTTTGGAGTTTGTTCTTAAATAAGACGCCTGGAGACTGCCAGCTCCTTGCATGGCCTGCGATGTCCTCCCTGGAGCGGCAGGCTATAGGCTCCTGTATGTAGGGGAAGCTGCTGGTACAACAGATAACACTGTGACCTTCATTATGCCTTTGCGGGGACTACTAGATGGCCATTACGTCATCTTTTTTTATTAGATGACCTATGGGGGGCATTACCCATAATGGGGCTGTCTGTAGTAGATACTATAAGTGATGCGCTAAACAGGACTTAAATATTACTGTATAGAACTGGTACAAGAAGGGTCACTATGTCCCCCGGAGCACAGAGTCATTTGTAGGTTCAACGGCACTGTGATTACACTTGCATCCTCTGGGGTGTAGTGGGGGATGTATGTGCAATCATGGTGCTGTTGAGGGGCTAGTTGTCTCCAGGGGAGGATGTACTTAAACCCTGGTGCACTTGGGAGGGGGGAGGAAATTTTTGCACCCTGGTGCACTTGAGGGGAGGGTGGGGAATATTTGCACCCTGGTGCACTTGGAAGAGGAAGGGAGCCCTTGTGCTATTAGGGCAGGAGTGCTCCTTCGAACCCTGAGGCACGTGGGAGAGGAAGTCCTTTGGCTCCTGCTCTATTCAGGGGGGACTCTGTTAGGGTTAGTATTATAATCTCTCTGTACAAGTGAAACTTATGAAGTGACTAAACCCTTTCAAGCTTTCAGATGTAGGTCTTACAATCTGGACCATGTTCAAGATACAGATCAAATAGTAGGCAGGCCTGGGCATATACAGGGCTGCAAAGCCGGAGAGAAGCCTTCCACCCTCTCCAATAAAGGCCTGTTTTGGGAGTTTAGCCTTAGTTTAGAGATTGGACAAGATCAAGGGGAAAGTTTTAACTATGCAGAACCATAATGGGGTCTGCAGCAACCCCAACCTGTAACTTGTAGATTTTGCATTGGGGCCCTGCAGCTTCAACAGGACCACACAACTATGGCTTTATTTATATTATTGGTCTCTTATGGGTCCCTTAAAGCTCCATGGCCTGAATGCTACCCTCTGCACTCCTTATTATGCGCCTTCTGTGCTGGGAGACATGAGCGCCTGAATCTAGATTGGACCAGCTGCTCTAACTATATATGAGCATCCGTAGAGCTGGAGGCAACAGAAGACATGCTGTCAAGGTAGGGGAGTCCCCCGTCTCTCCCCCCCCCCCCCCCTCCCCCCTCAGGATTTTGACCCCCGTGGTGGATACTGATGACACAGGACAAGACGATGATGTCATCGGGCTGTGGTCTGCCAATAATAGGCACTACTTGTTAAGTGCTTTTTAGAGTGCTCTGCCATACTTTCTGAACATGACCCAGGACAGATCTTGCTTATGGGTTTGTTTGTCCTTCCCATGAGTTTGGTTGTTTGTGTTTACATGACTTTCATTCCAAAACATCCGGATAATTTTAACTATGGAAATCGATTCTAAATCTGATCCCATTGCGTCAACGCTAAGTAAACTGTTAGGCTTGATGGTGCAGAATACACGTCCTTCCTCTTGGGTTTCTTGTTTTTGTTCCGCGGTCCCTTAGGCTTGTGTTGTGGGAGAGATGAGCGTTCACCATAGATGGGGCAGACGGCGAACATTTTTAGTTTTTGTCCTTGTTGCTGTAAGACCCGAGAGACTTTTCTTTCCACATCTGGACTCATGTTTTTTTTCCATGAGTCCTAAATTGATTTTCCAGTCTCTGAATTAGGATAAGGAGGAAATGAAAAGCCTGCCTTTTTAATCTCCTGTTCATATCCAGAAGACCTTGTAGACTGTGGGTCAAGCGCTCGGAGTTGCCTGGAGGTCATCTTGTTTGACCACACGTGTTGTGCTTAGTCATGTGGCAGGAAGATATAGGGGCCAATAGCTGGGTGAGTGCCCTATATCCATATGTTGAATCCTATTGCTCCCCCTATATGGTTGATCCGTATGGCCAAGTCTTAATCCTCTTTATAAAGTGGCAGAATTTGTGCAAAAAAAACAAATATTGAACAATCCCCCCTCCCCAATATAGGATGTGAATTGAAGATGGTACAATGACTCTGCAGCGCCTCCTATTGAAAGGTAGTCCATGTTCCACTTTTTAATAGTCCTTATAACATGACTAAGGATATGAGCCAAACCAGAATCTTTTTCCATAAGGAAAAAAACAACCATTTACAGACAGCTGTTTCGGGGTTCTTGCCCCTTATTAGAACACAGTAGAGTTCTGCTTGGCTGGGTGGGAGCCATGAGAGTTACTTTATCTCCTTGTGGAGAGTGCCAATTGGAATAGGGGGACTTGTCCCCATTTACATACCAAACTTCCCAGGGAGCATTGCGTGGTCTATGTCTCCTCACACCTACTTGGTGCTCTCCACAAGGAGAAGCGGTACTCCTAGAACCCATATCACAGGCCTCCCACCCAACTAGAACCCTACTTTATACTGCTGAAGGGCAGGAACCCTGAAACAGCTGTCTGTAAATGGTTGTGTTTTTCCTTCTAGAGAAGACTAGTTTTGACTTCTATCCTTTGGTGCTACAACATCTGTTAGAAGGTTGAACATTTCCTTATGGGGAAGATGCCTTCCAGTTAGTGGTGCTGCATATACCTTCATTTGCATACCAAACTTCCCAGGGAAGCGTTGTATGGCCTATATGTCTCTATGCCCACTTGGCGCTCTCTACAAGAGGAAACGCTACTGTCTGGAAGAAGTATCAGAACCTGTAAATCCGGCTGATGTCAGTGGCAGCTCCACCACTTCTGAGTAATCCGTTACATAATCCCTCAGATGACTGTTCTTCCTCTTATAGGGCTCTTCCTATAGAAATGAGTAACAGGATGCTCAGAGTAAATGCCCTGATTTAGGTGGCGTGGAGACGGGTGTGTTTTTGTATATCTCAGAGGACTGGGGCGGTCGGTGCCAGGATTTGGCATAGTTTTAGCACTAAATAAACAACCATCTAATCCTTCATGTTGGAGATAAGAAGGGGTCAGCCAGCTTAGATACAGAGTGGTACAAAGTCAAGAGCAGAGTTAGTTATTAATGCTTTTATAGTTTTATTTTTCCCTTTCTCTTGATCTGTAGATTAAAAAAAGTAACCTTTGTTGGCAGGAACTGTCCTTCACTCATAAACTCCTAAAGAACGTCTAAAGTTCCTTAAAGGGGTTGTACCAGAATGAAGGTTACCCCTTTTCTTGTGGATAGGGGGATAACTTGCTCATTCGTTGGGGTCTTAAAGCTGAGGCCCCCACCGATCCAAAGAACAGAGGTCCCATGTCACCCGTCATCCACACTGCTGGGTTACATCTTTGCCATCTTTGGTGGGTTCAGCCTGGACAAGGTTGCTCACTCCCATAGAAGTTTGTGCATGGGGCTTTAAAAATTTTGCAAAAATTTTTAGTGCTCCCTGCCACCCACACCTTAGACCACCATACATTTTAAGCTAGTGAGTGTTTTCCTTTTAAACAAGCTTCGACTGGTTCAGATCACTCAAAGCTACACATGAGGTCCCATCAACATGCATCTTCATCCCATTTTAGTTTAACCGGACCCGAGCAGTTGCTGACCTCTCTGCTGCCACTTATTTCCTATGAAATCAATGGAAGGTCAAACCCATCCTGCCCAATTCTTTCCTTTCTCTGATGTTCCCCAAATGGCAGTTAAGAGATTTCATATCTTGACTCAGTTGATTGTAAGTCTCTGTTTCTGTCCACAGACTGTCTCTAATGCTGCTGGTCAAGGTGTGACGATCACTGGGAACACTACCTTCAACAACTGGAACTGGGCAAACGCTGTTATCTTTGCCGCCACAGTCATCACTACGATCGGTGAGTGTGAGATGGAAGGGCTTGTATAGAGCAGTGGGAGCCATCAGACTGGGGGTCCTGGCTGCGGCTAGTGAATGACCATTAAACGCTGTCAACCTGATGGTACTCTGGTCTCCACCTCCTTAACCACCACTAATGCAGAAGTAGGGGTATTCCGGGCCCCTACAGTAGGGGACCCAATAGTTAGTGATTCATGAGTGTGTTCAGTAGAGAAGAGCCCCGTGTTCATTATTTGTTGTACTTATGTAATAATCTTCCTTCCAGGTTACGGTAATATAGCCCCGAAGACATCGGCCGGGCGGCTCTTCTGCATAATCTATGGCTTATTTGGGGTGCCACTTTGCCTGACTTGGATCAGCGCCTTAGGGAAGTTCTTTGCAGGACGAGCAAAAAGACTGGGACAGTTTCTCACTAAAAGAGGCGTCACTCTGGTAAGAAAATGTGCAGAATCAAAAACTCCAGAGCTGCACTCACTATTCTGCTGGTGGGGTCACTGTGTACATACATTACTTATCCTGTACTGATCCTGAGTTACATCCTGTATTATACTCCAGAGCTGCACTCACTATTCTGCTGGTGGAGTCACTGTGTACATGCATTACTTATCCTGTACTGATCCGGAGTTCATCCTGTATTCTACTCCAGAGCTGCACTCAGTATTATGCTGGTGGAGTCACAATGTACATACATTACTTATCCTGTACTGATCCTGAGTTACATCTTGTATTATACTCCAGAGCTGCACTCACTATTCTGCTGGTGGAGTCACTGTATACATACATTACTTATCCTGTACTGATCCTGAGTTACATCCTGTGTTATACTCCAGAGCTGCACTCCTTATTGTGCTGTTGGCATCCAGAAGTACAATAATGAGTGCAGCTCTGGAGTATAATACACAATATGTAACTCGGAACTTGGAAAACTAACTGGTTCTGTGACTGTCTATGGAGATCATCATGTGGATAAACATGTGCCTTTCTGTCTTTTCTGCGGCCGTTTAGGGTCAGTATATATTATTTATGCTTAATACTTGCTGACTGTAGACTTTGTAGCTTGCAGCTGTCTGGGCAGGAAGTTTTTGAAAGCAGACGATCTTTTTCGGAAAACATATATAGAAAGGCAACATTTGTTTGTTCTGTTTAGTCAACTGCTGACATAGACTTTACGTAAGGGGTTTAAAACTGGATAAGCAAACCCCCCTCCCCCCTTTTATATTTGGTTTGGCTCACAATATGGCTCTTTTTTAATGTCCGCTTTTTCCTATATGAAGGAAAAATCTATAACTTCTATTTTTTTTTCCCTGCAGAGAAAAGCCCAGATCACCTGCACGGCCATCTTCATCTTATGGGGCGTCGTCGTTCACCTGGTCATTCCTCCATTCATCTTTATGAGGACGGAAGGTTGGGACTACATAGAAGGCCTCTACTTCTCCTTCATCACCATTACCACCATTGGTTTTGGAGACTACGTAGCAGGTTTGTCTCTTCTGTGTATTCCATAACGTCCAAGCTGAAACGATTGCACTTAATCGTATGGGTTGTATGAGGGAAGTCGAGTAGTCTTGCATCATCCACCATCTAATCCAGTCATCTCTTCCATCCATTATAACCAATGTGTGAACAAGCTCTGTTGCAATTGCAGTCCCTGTCCTCTCGTGCATGGTACATGTTAGTGAGGTGTCATGTGTTTGTGGATGCAATGAACTGAAGGCAAAATTTGCCAGGTGCCACAGGTCATGGTGTATTCATAGCCTATGGAGGTGCCAAGGGGCATGGCCAAAGTTTCATGGTACCTGGTGCAAAAGTTTGGCTTGAGCCCAGACCACCATGAAGACTTCTTCCAGCCACGATTCATCCCGGCACAATCTCTCCATCCTGTGACTAACGCAGTGCCTCCTAGCCACAAGAGGCTCTGTAGAGCGGAACAGTTGGATCAGTCTTCATCCACACTTCACGACTTCATTCAGGCTATGCTGCTCTGTACACAACACAGGCCTTCTGCTCCCCCGTCTCCTGCTCAGCAAGTGTTGGCCAGCAGAAAATGAGGAGAGGACAGCTATGCATGGAGATGTATAACCCGATGAAGCAGCTTGAGTGCTCACTAACACTTCTTACTACCTTGCTGGATAGAGCAGCAGCACAGGGGTTTACGGTACTATAGCTACAGTGGTGAGGGGGGGCTTTTGCATACTCTGGATTGGTCGTAACTGTGACCACTGAACTTGTCTAAAACTGCCCACTTAGTCTTTGCATGTGCATATAATGTGATGCTGCATACTATTCACACTTTTGTTTTGTTTGTCAGGTGTGAATCCAAAGGTGTCTTACGGCGCCCTCTACAGATATTTTGTGGAAATCTGGATTTATCTCGGTTTGGCCTGGCTATCCTTGTTTGTGAACTGGAAGGTCAGCATGTTTGTGGAGGTCCACAAGGCCATTAAAAAGAGACGTAAAAAAAGGAAAGAGTTCTTTGAAAACGACCCGCGGACCAAAAAGAACAAACAGATCCCGATGGCGAATTCAAAGGACATCAACATCCTAAGCTTCCTGTCTAAAAAAGAGGAAACTTACAATGATCTGATTAAACAGATTGGCAAAAATGGTTTAAAGAGCGGCGGCGATAGACTCCTGAAAGGTGATCTACCTGGTACCGTGCCGAATAAAGGCAAGGAGATGATGGTCGTCTATACTAAACGCAACGGATTTGGCTACGATGCTGTAACCTTCTCCAATGGTCATCAGAAGGAGAATGGAATGAGGCCCCTCCAGGACAAAGAAGCCACCATCTTCATCAACCAGTTAGACCGTATCAGCGAAGAGGAAGGAGAACCTTGGGAGTCAAAAGACTATAAACCCTTGATTTTTCAGAACAATATCAACTTTGTGAATGAGGAAGAAGATGAGGATGAGGAGGAAGAATGTGATAACTCTGAAGATGAAGAAAAGTCTAAATCTTCCATAGAGGAAAATAACGAAGACCCTGAAACTCCAACTAGACTGGATACATTTACTTGTCTAGACGAGACTTCCGTTTCCAGCAATGACACGGATTCTGTTCCGTACGAACAACTTGTGAACGAGTACAATAAAATTAACAACAAGGGCGATACGTGACCAGACGGCTCCTCAGACTTGATATCTGACTGGTTCCTTTCAGAATGGTGCTGGTTCTGGAAAATGTTTTTGTTTGTCATTTAGACCAGTAGTTGGCCAGATCTGGCTGATCACTAGAATGACTTAAGCGCGTAGGTTGGCTCCAAACCCGTTGAAGGTTGCGTTGGCCAGTCCAATCCAGAAACTGTTGGTGTACTGAGTGTTGGCTCCTTCTTACACTGGACTTTTTGTAGAGTAAATGTAGGAAAAAACGCAACGCCAAGTTGTCTTCTCCGAAGATGTGGCTCCAACAAACTGTGCACGTCTGATTCCGAGTTTCTCCTGCCTCCTGTGTCCATTTTTATTTCCTCCTGTGAAGATACTTGAATTTAATAGAGCTGTGGACTTTTTGCGTATGTGTAGATCTGGTATTTTTAATCTGTCTTCTAACCTATTGGTGTATTCCTTATTTATGTGATGAGGGGTTCGACATGGGGAAAACTTTTTTTATTTATTTTTAAAGGCCTTGTCCTAGAAAAATTTTAAGATTTTAGAAGTTTTGTATGGTCTTCAAAAAACAAACTGCACCCATAACTTATAAAGCCATCTCCACATATGTTGCCACTTCTACTCTCCTCCTAAATGTTGCGATGATATAACTGGTCGATGGGATTGCCCACCCTTTCCCAAAGAACTTGTGATGAAGCGGAGTAGCTTTTATTTGGTCCCATAGAACGTTCAATGAGTAACCCAAAAGGTTGGTTCTAGATCATATGCCCGCTTCCCATATACTTGACTCAATCCAGAGATTGTTCGCCAATCTTAACTTCCACTCCTGAGTTATGCAAATTGACCAACTTTTTGTTAACGGACCCCTCTTTTTGTCTTTTTATTTGTAATGTCTATTTTGTGTCATGCAGTTGGTACTGTATCCTAAACTTGAAGCTTCCAACATTGCAGCCATGTAAATATCTCTTGGTATATATAATGAAGGCCAAATTGGAGGACTTGATGATCTGCACTCATAACACATTCTTAAAATGATGGTTTTTATTGGCAGAGCCATATTGATTTTAGGTGAGAGACTCTGTGATGAGATGATGTATCTCCTCTATGGTGCAGCAGAGAAGATGCCTGAATATCTTGATCAAAAGTATTGCCCGTGTATATAATCTTTGGGAGAACATGGGTTGAGGTGGAATGCTCCACATCACAATTTAGGTCTATTCTTAAGGCCCTCGCGTGCTGCAGAGGTTAAGGCCCTTCTTCACAGCACAATTGTGCAAGTTGTCCATTGGCACAAACCATTTGCAAGCATGTACCCCCTAACAATTATCGTGCAGTGAAGGACTGACCACCCATAAATCGCTGATTGGATCTTTCATGCAGACCTGAAACCTATTGGTCTGTCATCATTTGGTCTAAACAGGCAGTTGTTGCTATATCCAGATCACGCAGCCTCCATTCACTGAGCAACTATAAATGGGATGGATGTTGGGCACTTTTGCGCCAGACAGTTGGCCCGCATAAAAGAGCTTTTAGTCATTGGAACCCACCAATAACGGCAGAGGTGGATGACTTTGAATTTCAACGCCTGATCCTTTTGTTTCCTGGGAAATAAGCTAGGACCAGAGCCGTCTGACTGCAGCTTAACTTCATAAACTCGAACAGTTGGCCAAGCCGAATGTTCATGTGTGTGTGGGGCAGCCGGTAACTGTTGGATGAATGATGGTTAGTTCAACAGTTGTTGAAGGTGTTTAGCTTATGGGACCTTTTAGACCAGCCTTCTGAACAATTTGTTATATGAAGCAATTCTATAGACTTGAATACCCCAAACCATGAGTAGTAATTGACAGTCCCCTGTCGCACCCATGCCATTACTTCCTCAGTCCTCCACCAGTCTGGTCTTCTCCAGCAATGACTTGTGATTGTTGCATCCAACCCCTGGCCACAATGGTGACCTCAATGGTATCTACACATTGGTGGTACATCCAATGATTGGTTGCAGCAGCCATGTTTATACAGTATTACTGGATCAGAAAGAATGGAGACCAGCGAAGAATCAGTAAGGACTTGGAATTGTTGGGACAACCCTTTCATGTCTTCCTGCTGCTCGTGGTCACTCTTGGGCCATGTTCTAATGGGCTGGGTGTGCTGCGAATCTTCCACCTGCAGTAGCAGTAATGTGGATGAGGTTTTCAAAATCTTGTCCATACTCTGCGCTAAATCAGTGTGGAAGTTGAGATGTGGTGCAGAGTTAGTCTGCGGCATGTCAGCAGCAGTGTGGAGTCCGCATCTTCTAATGAGGGGTGAATTCTGCACCAAATGGTACGGCTTTTGTGCTGAGGCTAAATCCACAGCACTCCGGCTCCATGTGGATGTAGCCTTACAGTACAGGTTCTGCATTGTAGCAGCTTGTGGCTGTTCCCGCCATAGGAGATCCTTGTTTTCCATGCCAGGATGTCTCGGTTTTTGAGATACAAGTTACTTTGAGTTCTGCAACGTGACTTGTAAAAGTCGGGCTATATTCTGATGTCAGTGGGTCCCATTTGGTCTATAATGCCACCTAATGGTTTCTTGGCATGTTTTGTAGGTAGGACAACTTTCATATTCTGTATCTAGAACTCCATGGAATTCAAAAATTTGCTGCTAATGGCTCTTACCCTAATTAAAAAATATATATATTTTCCCTAATTGCTGAGAGATCAGGTAAATGTGAAGCGTCTTGTCGTTCAGGGACTACTAAATCAGAAACTGGTGGTGGCTTCTATTGGCACATTTCTTTAGGCACACAGCGGTACGCAAGCCAGATCTTCAAGTCTTCATGTTGGCTTTATAATGTTTCAAGGGTTTGTCTACAATGGGCAATCTCTCATCCTTCATTTCATGGTCTGTGATCTGCAGCGGTTACATGTTACACTCCAAACTCCTCATTCATCTAATGCCAGCTATTGGAGATGGTGTTTCTGGTTCTGTAAGTTGGGTTTTAGGTGATGGAGGTCCCATCCTGGTCAGAAACCCTACCAGGCTGGACATTACACTTTTAGTAATGGCTGCTGCTTTCCTAATAAATTGAAACTTTTTGAGAAACGTTTTGCCGCTAACAGATGACAATGTCAGTGTGGGTCTGGAATGATGTGTAATGTTCTCAGAACTCACGGTTGATTATGGGTCTTTATAAGCCTCTTTCGACTAGTCCATGTTCAAACCAGGCCCGTTAATTGTCATTGTAGACTTTTTTTTTTTTAAACCCCCCCCCCCCCCCCCCCCAACCCCACAATTCCCCAACACTCCATCTATGACCACAATACTTTCCACCCATCAAGAACTGACATTTGCGCAAGGACATTTAGCCCAATGCGGAAGCCTAGACTACAATGTGAAATGTATTATAGAGAAGTGTTTGCTGTATACAGTCCAATATGCCTGGTTTGTTGCTCTTATTGCTTCCTCCTTTTTGCTCTGTGATGAAGTAATGGGATAATAGATGTTATCTGTAATTCCTAACTTGTGTAAACCTTACAACTCCAATGTTTTTGGATCACATTTTTATTATTTTTGGAAATGATCCAGTTCATAGCCTGCTATGGTGTCAAAGGGGTTTAGTCTGCTGACGGCGCATCATATGTAGCCATTAGTCTCAAGACTTGATCTTGGAAGTCGTCCTCTATATGGAGAATATTAAAGTAGCTAAGGTACATTTATTCTCTAGTCGTGGTGACCCGTTCTCCACCTGTAATTCATTATAGCACTGTGCTTGCATCAGTACAAGTTTGACAACTTTTGAAGAGCCCCCTTTAAAGAGGTTTCCACTTGTATACTGTCAATGGCCTATCCTTACACCCTTCACCAATCTATTATTGATGACCTATCCTGTCACCAAATATACCCGCTGATGTCTGTTCTCTTGGCCAATGCACTCATGCACAGATTTTTACAGGAAGTCGACTGCTCGATTCACTCTGCAGTGGCCAAGCTTGGTACTGCAGGTCAAGTTCCCATTGAATTGAATGGGAACTTTGCTTGTAATACCACGCACGGCCGCAGCAGAGTGAAATGAGCGGTCTGCTTCCTGTGAAAATCAGTTCAAAGTTCCAATTCATTTCAATGGGAACTTTACCTGCAGTACCAAGTTTGGCCACTGCAGTGAGAACAGAGATATCCACTTCTTGCAGATATCATCTCAGTGCACAGCTGATTGAAGGGGGTCTGTCTTCTGGGACCCCTGCTCATCCATCGATGACCTAACCTAAGGATAGGCCATTGATAGTTTGTAAGTGGACAATACCTTTTTTATAAGAAGGTTGTAAAATAGAGAACTCAAAACTGGACTGTACTATTCTGTTCATTCTATTTCCTCAAACTTAGAGGACCTAAATTCTTATCTGCTGCTTCTAAACCCTCAGAATTCCCCATAATTCCTGAACCTCGTAGACGGAGTACAATGTTCGAGGCTCTTCCTCATCTGTTTTATGATCTGCTCTACGCTGGCTGCCATTGTGCTTTGTAGTCTTGAATGTCTTGCTGCCTGAACCCCTGTCCTGTGTGGCACCGGCTCACTGTATGTAAATATCGTTATGGAAAATGTAATTTATTTTAATATTTTTCAATAAAAAAATTTGAAACCTAAAATTGTCACTTTTTTTTGTGACGTCTTCTCTTTGTATTTCATCATTCAACCGAGATGCAATTGATTGTGCCTGAATGGTGAAGAATTTCCTATTAAAGGGTGCGTCCAGCTTGTCTGTATGTGCACATGCCTACCCAAACAGCTGAGTCACTTTGAAATGGCACAGATTTACTTGTGGTTCTGCTCACATCTACATCGGAGGCTCCGTTCACCACCGCCCGCGCAAATCCTGCATGAAATGCTGGGCATTTTGCATTCTGTACAACTAGCTTCATTTGCATGTGTTTAGAGAACAGTGGGTGGTCTGTTCTCTAAATACATCTCTATTCTCCAGTGGGACAGCTGCAGAAAGAATGTTATCAGCGCTCCCCATGGAGAACTCCAGAGCTGCACTCACTATTCTGCTGGTGGAGTCACTGTGTACATACATTACTTATCCTGTACTGCTCCTGAGTTACATCCTGTATTATACCCCAGAGCTGCACTCACTATTCTGCTGGTGGAGTCACTGTGTACACACATTACTGATCCTGTACTGATCCTGATTTACATCCTGTAGATCTTTTATTATAAAAGTGAAAAACATAACAATAAACAGAACATAAATATCGCTCACTTGGCATAAGACATAAACATAAAACAAAAGCAAACTATCACTTATATTAACTGTACTTTGCCTTACTGCAGGACAAAAGGAACAAAAGCAAAGGGTCCATCTGGTCCAAATAATACACACAGCACACTACACCAACCTGCACTCCAAAACTACACTCACTCATCCTCACCAATACATATACACTACATACTACATATACCAATATACCCACATGTAAGAAAACATATTCATAACTCTCAGGATTCAGCCGGAAATCCCAAAAAAGAAAGAACTTGACTAATAACTGAAAATCCATGCCAAATGAATTATATAATAATACTTACAACAATACCAAAAGTAATAATAATAACCCAATACCCATTTTTTTTGTAATTTTTTATTTAATTTTATTTTTATTCTTTTTTGTGATGCCCACCACCTAAATAATAAAACCTTACATAATCCTAAACTAACCATATAACCAGACCCCACACACACAAAACCCCTATGGTGCAGCCTGGGAGCCACGCCTGCATCCCAAGTCCGTGCTTAATGTCTATGTCCAGGACGAGCCGAGCTGCACCGCATACACACACCCTGCCCGCCGCAGCCTGAGGGCCACGCCCGCACCAACAGTCCGTGCCCAGTGTTCATTGTCCGGGACCTGTCAAGCTAGGGCTAAGGCATATATCCCCCCTCCCCCCAATAAACCCCCACCCAACCTATCTATAACCCCTAACCCTATAAACAAAACATATAACATCTCATATTACATAACTACAAACCAACACTACATATTAATACCCGAAAGCCTAAGGTTCAGTTACCTGCAGCCATACATACTTCATCTTTGACCGAAAACAAAAACTCTACTAGTGTCACACACAGCCCTCCACCAGGACTGGATATGATAAGCCGGGCACCGACCAAATAGAGAAATACTATCCCTATGGTTAATCTGTCCCTACTCCTTCCCTAAAAACTTACCCTCAGAGAAAACTGTCCCTACCTCTCCCTATTCTGTCCCTAAAAAGACCCTAACAATAAGAAAACTGTCCCTAACGAAAGACAAACCCTCTCCATAGAGAGGCTTTAGTCGTGCCCAACCTCTCATAATCCAGAGAGCGCACCTTCACCAGGTCACCCAGGATGTTCCTATTCACCTCATCCGCGGGGAGGATTTTCTCTTCCGTCGACACTAGACACCGTGCATTCCAAATGTGAAACCTGACCACTAGGCTGACTAAGAATAAAGTGCACCGGTCCCTGCCACCAAGGTTCCTGAATGCCCCATAGACCCATTCCGCATACGAGAGGCGTGCCAACCAATGGAGGCTCCCACCCGATTGTACACCTCTGTATTAAAGGGACACTGAAGCAGGAAATGTTCCATGCTTTCCAGCACGTTACTGCACTCCTGGCGGGGACAACCCCCTATCCACCAGTGGCCTGCTCTTTAAGTTGCCCCTTACAGACAGTCTCCCGTGGAAACAGCGCCAAGTCAAGTCCCAAAACTTCAAGGGGATCCTGTCAGAATTCAATAAATGTAACCCTTCCTCCAGGTCCCGACTTGGGCAGTCCTTGAGCGCCAGGGGCTTCTGGAAATGGGTCAACAGAACCCTCTTATCGAGGAGTTTCCTCGACAGAGTTCTGATCTCCCACATCCCCAGACCCCACCGGCCTATCACCTTCAGAACCACGGTAGCGTAAGCCGGAAGATGCCCATGCGGCGTGCGAAGGTCCTTCACTCGCCCTCCTGTCTCCCATTCCTGGAAGAAAGGCCAAAGCCATCCCCAACAGGAGAATACCCACGGAGGAGCCCTCTCTTGCCAGAGGTTGCCTATGTTGATCTTAACAAAGGTGTTTATGAGAAACACCACGGGGTTGACCATAGATAACGCCCCTAGTCTCCTCGTGCGGTATGTGACATCTCTCCTAATAAGGTTCAACCTGTTCCCCCACAACATTAGGAAGAACAGGTTGTAGACCCGGGTCCAGAGAGGCTCTGGCAAAATGCATACGCTGCCCAGGTAGATGAATAAAGGGAGCAGGTATGTTTTGATCAGGTTAACCCTTTCCCGAAGGGTCAAAGACCAACCCTTCCACTGGGCCACCTTCTGAGTGGCACCATCGAGCCTGACCACCCAATTTTGCATGGGGTAATCTCCCCGGCCAAATTCGATGCCAAGAACTTTAGCCGAGTCCTGGGGCACTGGAAGGGTGTCCGGGAGACTAAATGTAGGATCTCCCCTTCCTAACCAGAGACTTTCGCACTTATCCCAGTTGATGCCGGACCCGGATGCTTCCGAGTAGCGATCCACCTCTGCCATCACGTACTCTGCCTCCCCCCTCGAGGACACAAAGATGGTGACGTCATCAGCGTACGCTGCCACCCTGAAGGTGGCTTCCGGTATCGCCCGATCTATCCCGACCCCCGCCATAGGCCCACCATCAATCCTCCCAAGGAAAGGATCAATGGCAAACACGTACAGCAAGGGGCTCAGAGGACAGTCCTGACAGACGCCAGACCCAACCTCAAATGGGTGGCCGACCCAACCGTTCACAAGCGGGAAAGTCTCAGCCCCCGCGTACAATGTCCTGAGCCAATTGACAAACCCCACTGACAGGCCATATCTCAGAAGAACAGACCAGAGGTACTCGTGATTAACCCGATCAAACGCTTTGGCCTGATCCAAGGACAGCAGGTACCCCTCCCAGTGACCAGCCCTACCCTGCTCCACTGCCTCCCGGACACCTAGAACAGCACTAAAGGTGCTACGGCCTGGAACAGAGCAATGCTGGGCACCCGAGAGGAGCCGGGGTGCAAACTTGACCAGCCGATTAAACAGCACTTTTGCCAGAACCTTCCTGTCCGTATTGAGAAGCGCTGTGGGACGCCAGTTCTCAATACGGCTTGAGTCTTTACCCTTTGACAGAAGGATCAAAGCCGACCTCCTCATTGACTTTGGGAGAGTGTCCGAGGAAAGACACTCATTGAAAACCTCAGTCAAGAGGGGACTCAAGAGGTCCTTGAAGGTCTTATAATACTCGGATGTTAAGCCATCCGGTCCTGGTGATTTTTTGAGCGCAAGCCCATCAATCGCCAGTTTAACTTCCTCTATGCTGATCTCCTCTGTCAAAACATTAAGGGAGATATCACCCCCTGGCTCAGGAACAGCTTCAGCCAGGAAAGCCGACATCACGTCTCGATCTAGATCCCTCTTTCTCAAAAGGTGCGAGTAGAAGGATCTGATGACTTCCAGAATCCCTGATCTGGACCTGTTCAGAGATCCCGTACCGTCGATCAGTCCAGTGACAACTTTACGATTCACTGACATCTTGCAGTTTCTGTAAGGGTCGGGCGAGTGGTACTTCCCGAAGTCCCTCTCAAAAACCAAAGGTGCGTGCCTATTATACTGGCACCCTTTGAGCAAAGACTTCACTCTGGAGATCTCCTCGCGGCTACCTCCAGTAGAGACAAGATGCTCGAGTTTCCTCCTCAGGCCCTGATAAAGACGGTACTTACTCAGGCTCCTGAGGCTAGAGAGCTGGCGGAAGAACCTCGCCGCCCTGATCTTGAGCATCTCCCACCACTCTGACTTACTGCTACAAAGATCCAGTAATGGTACCTGGCTCTGCAGAAAATCCTCAAAGGACTGTCTTATCTCTGCTTCCTCCAGGAGTGATGAATTCAGCCTCCATAAGCCTCTACCCATCCGGAGGGTCTCTGCAACATTCAGGGAAAACAAAATCAGACAGTGGTCGGAGAATTCCACCTCAACAACAGAAACTGGTGAAGAGATGGCTTCCTCCTTCAAATAAAACCTATCTATTCTAGACCTGCACTCGCCTCTATAATAGGTGAAACCCGCGTGGCCTGGGGTGTGCCGGATGTGGACATCCACCAGGCGAGCTTCGCTAGCTATGCTATTAAGTGCGACGCTATCATAAGTCAGCTTGCCTAGGGAGCCTCCCCTGTCACGGGTCCTCGTGACTGCGTTAAAGTCACCCCCAAAGATCACCTGCCGACTGGTAAGAAGGTACGGCTTGATCCTCATAAAGAGATCTTTGCGGTCCCGCTTGGTTTGGGGACCGTAGATGTTGATTAGCCGACGCTTTTGTCCCTTCATGAGAACATCCAGGATCAGGCACCTCCCTATTTCTAACTCGATAACCCGTCGGCATTCAACCGCTGCGGTAAAAAGTACCGCCACTCCGCTATATGGCTCGGCCACAAGAGACCAGTAAGATGGACCAGACCTCCATTCCCTCCTTGCCTTACGCACAGCTGCCAAATTTGGCAGCCTGGTCTCTTGCAAAAACGAAATGTCGGCTTCAACGCGGCCGAGAAAATCAAAGGCTGCAAATCTAGCCATATCAGATTTAATGCTGGCAACATTAATGGATGCCAGCGTCAACAGAGCAGGTGCCGCCATCATTGGTGATTGAGTTAGATGGCTTTCTTCTTCCCACCCCCTTTCTCATCCGGGTCTGATGATGACCCCTTGCCACGTTTCTTGGACACTGAAAGGTCCATGGCAAGGGGCTCCTCGACCTCGTCCTCCTTGCCACTGGGCTCTGGGCCAGCCCTCCCCCTGGAGGTCACCAAAGCCCCACAAGAGGAAGGCTCAGCACCCCCTGTAGGCCCCACACTTGTCCTAGGCACCTCTCCCTCTGCCTCCTCCGAGGACGAGAGAGCTTGGTACCTGTTGGAGAGCCCAACAAGAGGAGAGTTTGGATTGCCTTCCTGCACCTGGCCTGTTGCAGGGGAAGATTTCCCTCCCCTTTTTTTCATTTTCTTGGAGCCCTGCTTACGCTTTTTCTTTTGCCACTCATCCTTGCCCTCACCCACACTTTCATAGTGGGAAGAATCTGAATAAGTGGCATCCTCTTCCCTTTGGATCCTCCTGACCTCCTCATCCAGCTCCCTGTCCCCTGGAGCCTCAGCCACATGATTTGCGTCCGGAGCAGGGGCCAGCATTGACCCACCTGCCACCTGGGTTTCCACCAGCTCCCTGCCCCTTCCGCGCTTCTCTTGGCACCTTAGCTTGGCTGCCCCAGCATGTTTGTTCTTCCTTGGCTCCTGGGCTCCATCGCCTCTGCTGGTCCCCTCCCCTGCAGAAGCAACCTCACGGCTCTCCTCCGCTGGGGCCATGACCGCATTGGCGAAAGAGCGCGGACAGCGACTGAATGGGTGACCGAGGTCACCACACAGGTGACACCTAATCTCTGTACAAGATGCCGCAAGATGACCTACCTCGCCACACAGAGCGCACTTGATGACATTACAGGCTGCACTCAAATGTGTGGGGTCGCCGCACTTGTGACAGAGCTTCGGCTGCCCCTGGTAGAAGGCCAAGATATGATCCCTGCCAAGGAAGGCCGCGGATGGTATGTGGGCCACAGAATTCCCTGAACGCTTAAGTTTCACCATAAACGTCCAGGCTCCGGACCAGATGCCGTGTTCGTCCCGGTTCTTATTGGGCATATCCACCACCTCTCCGTACTGACTTATCCAAGTCATGATGTCATAGCAAGAGCGAGAGACTCGTAACGAGTCAAAACGGTCACTCTCTTGACTCCAGTCTGGCGGGTTACCACTTGTGCAGCGAAACCGCGCCAGCCGGGCTCGTCCTTCATCAACTCGTAGTTCCCCCAAAAGAGCTCGAGGCCCTCCGGGCGAGCAAAGCTGATGTCGAACTCAGACGTGCCATAAGGATGGATCAGGGCATAGATGTCATTTGCCCTGAAACCCATCTTCAGCAGAAGCTCCACCACCTTACTCCTGGATGGGCACGCGTCATTGCCTCTCCACTGAAGACGAGCCACATTCCTACGGCCAATGTCCTGCCCGGTTGTCGGCAGGAACCAGACGGTCTCCCCCCTTTGTTCTCGGAAGGCACCAAGACCATGTCTCTCCACCCAGAGAGACAAATCCACAACTCTGCCCCCTACATTCATTGAGCTCTCCCCCCTCCTCAAGGCCTCCAGGAGGCGCCGTTGCAAAATGCCGTCCCCAGAGCCCAAAGACAAGGAGGACCCATCCCCCCTCCCTCCAGCGGCGACACTGGCATAACTTCTACCAGATGTTGTCGCCGCTGGAGGGGCGACTGGATCCTGACCCACCCCCTGACTACCCTCCGAAGCCCCACCCTCCCGTACAAAAGGTGGCATACTAGCCGGGGAACCGGGGACACCTGTTCCTGCAGGAACAGGGGCAGCAGGAACAGGGGCAGCAGGGGTACCAACAGCCACATCCATTACCTCACTCACTTCTCCATTAGCTGCTGGACCAGGACCTTTATTATTTTTACCCTCTTTTTTCCCTTTTTGCCCAGAGGGCAAGTCCGTGGCACCTCCAGTGTGTGGCTGGAGATGCACTTCAGAGGATTCAGTGTCTGGCCTTTTAACATTTTTCCTTACTTTGGTGGATGTAGCTCCGCCCACCTTAGCCACTCTGGGAGTTGTAGTTCCTTCAACTTCCCTTCCAGGAACAGGAGCATGTTTACCATGGGTGGGAGGATCGGTAGACCCGGCCACCACCCACTGCGCCCCCTCTGCACCTGAAAGGCGCTTTAGGGACACAGGGGGGACAGCCAGGCCACCACAGGTGGGACCTGGTGCCGGATCACGCCCCCCTCCCACTGGGACGTGACCGACAGCACCAGCACCTCTGGACTGGCCGCGACCCTTTGCTTTCCCAACACTCTTTTCTACCTCCTTTACTCCTCCATTCCCACTACTGGCACAAGCGGACTTGGAGTTTTGGGCCGCATTAACCCTCTCTTCCCCAGTCCCCTGCACCGGACTCACCACAGAGCCCGGGACTAGGAGCTCAGGGTTACCATCCTGGTCTGACCTTGCAGCCAAACCAGAGTGCTTGGTGACATAAACAAATTTTTCTTGTATATATTTTTTTTCCTTTTTCCTCCTCCTCTTACTTGAGGTGTCTGGGGGACAATCATTCCCAAAATAGAAGGACTGCAGCCTCTCTGGGGACTCCTGCAGCTGAATCTGCCGCATTATCAGCGCCCCCTCTCCACTGCTGCTGCAGCTGTCATCACTGTCCTCCAGGTCAGATTCGCCCGACGTGAGGGGCAGGCTCACCTGTTCAGCTGGGATGCTGGGCCCAGTAGTCCCACCTGGCAGCGAAGATTGCTGCTCACCAGAGCACGCAGCTCGCCCATCCTGAGCACCGTCCGATTCGCCCGTGCTGCTGCTTGAGTGCCTGGCAGAGCGCTCTTTAATGCCACCGCTGCTTGCAGATGCCATTTTGCTGAACCTTTCATCATTTAACAGTTTTTCTTTGAAAGGTCCACTTCTTTCAAGAATCCTTTCCCTCTCCTCCTCATAAAACTCAATAGCCTCCTCACAGGCTTCAATCTGCCGCGATATGGCCAATTTTCTGGTACGGGATTTTGCCCGCTCCGCATCATAGCGGGCAATGTGCAGTTCCTGCCTATATTTGTTAAGCTGCCTCCCGACATGTCCATAGTCCTTCATGTATTTGGCAATACGGGTTGCCACATCCGTCACTGACTCACCATCCCTGCGATCAGCCCAACTTGCCTGCATACGTTGTTTTTCCGCATGGTCCTCTACTCTCTTCCTCTGGCTGCGAGTCATCTTGCGCTCCTCCAGGGGAGTCAGGGTGACGTTGCTGCCACTCTGACCAGATGCTCTCCCCTCCTGGGGTGAAGTCCTCCCTCCCCCCGACCGAAGCCGGAGGGAGGAGGTCTGGGACTCCATGGCTGGAGCAAGCCCAGCACCTGTGGCCTTTGCTGGGTAGGTTTTTCTCCAACTGGTGACCACACCCTGGTTCCTGCAGAGCTCTCACACCCACAACCTTCTCCAGAGCTGCACTCACTATTCTGCTGGTGGAGTCACTCTGTACATACATTATTTATCCTGTACTGATGCTGAGTTCCATCCTGTATTATACTCCAGAGCTGCACTTACTATTCTGCTGGTGGAGTCACTGTGTACATACATTACTTATCCTGTACTGACCCTGAGTTACATCCTGTATTACACTCCAGAGCTGCACTCACTATTCTGCTGGTGGAGTTACTGTGTACATACATTACTTATCCTGTACTGACCCTGAGTTACATCCTGTATTATAATCCAGAGCTGCACTCACTATTCTGCTGCTGGAGTCACTGTGTACATACATTACTTATCCTGTACTGACCCTGAGTTACAGCCTGTATTATACTCCAGAGCTGCACTCACTATTCTGCTGGTGGAGTCACTGTGTACATACATTACTTATCCTGTACTGACCCTGAGTTACATCCTGTATTATACTGCAGAGCTGCACTCACTATTCTGCTGGTGGAGTCACTGTGTACATACATTACTTATCCTGTACTGATCCTGAGTTACATCCTGTATTACACTCCAGAGCTGCACTCACTATTCTGCTGGTGGAGTCACTGTGTACATACATTACTTATCCTGTACTGACCCTGAGTTACATGCTGTATTATACTCCAGAGCTGCACTCACTATTCTGCTGGTGGAGTCACTGTGTACATACATTACTTATCCTGTACTGACCCTGAGTTACATCCTGTATTACACTCCAGAGCTGCACTCACTATTCTTCTATGTAAGAACCAGTTGTTAGAAGTAAATGATGAAGGGAGAGCCTCTGCTACCATTGTTAACGAAATGGAACCCTAAACCCAAGTCCTTCCCCTTTTCATAAGGCCGCTCTCACACAAGCGGTTTTCACACACAGTTAATATGCAGCACTGAGGCTCCATGCGTCTCTCGCTAGCTGTTTTGCCCCAAGTATTAAACACCCTGCATGCTCTATGTTGCGCGTCGTGAAGTATTTCATGCACTACATCGCCCATTAACATGAACGGGTTGCAGAAATGCGGTAAATACGCAATTGTGTGGGTAATACTGCACTTGTCATGCTGGTTGCTATGCCGCTGGGAGGGGATGAAGAAGTTGTGACCTCAACTTGCTTGTCTGTCTTGTTGCTACACCTCTATTTAATAACCCAGTAATCTGCACCCCGCAGGGGGCCGAATGCTGCGGGTTTGATTTTTAACAAACACTTGTGTGCGGCCGCCTTCATGCGGCGAGAAAATGGCGTGCGATTTGTGTGTCGCAAGATGCACAAATATGAGCGCCATTCTTTTGATTGAGGTCATACTCCTAAGCGATGTCTTCCTGCATGGCACCGCAATGCGATGTGCGAAGCAAATCGCGGCATGTCCTATCTTGTGCGTTCGTGTCACAGCCCCATTGTTATCCATGGGGCCCATGTTGGCATCGCGCCACATGCTAAGTGCGCGCGCTGTGAGGTCTCCCAGTGAAATCAATTGGAGGATCTCCGCGATGCTCAGCTACAGCTGACAGCAGCGGAGGAGGATCGCTACACCCCCGACATGCTGCAAGGCTGAATTCGTGGGGAGCGCAATACGGGGCGCGGCTTTCACAGCACCATATCTCACTCGCCCATGTGATATTAGCCTGAGTGGCCTCGGGGTGTAGGCTAACTTGCCCCTGGCGAGTGCAATATCTGGCCGTGAAACACGTCCCGATATCTCGCGCAGGAGCGTGCAAAGTCCTTGCGGATGCAAAGCCGTTTTGTGTCAAACTCCTCCCATCACTGCAGGGACGTAGCGATCCTCCGGCGCACGTTTCAGCCAGTGGATGATCAGCAAATGGCAGACATGGCATTGCCCTCGCACGCACCTTGCAGGCCATGTGATATTTTTTTCTTGAAGACCATGGACGAGGCAGTCCAAGGGAACGCCCAAAGACGGGACAGGCTGCAATTTTTTTTCCCCCGCACTGCGATGCAGGAAAAAGAAAAATCACTTGTGTATATGATCCCATTCAAAAGAACGCGGTTCATAACCGTACACCGCAACACACATCTCGCGTTATTTAGGCTATATAGGTCACTGACCGTTTTTTCATGCGATGTTCCTGCTTGTGCGAAAAAAGTGTTTTGCGCCATATTTTACATCAGTCTTTCTCGTGCATTGAAAAAAATCACACATGGGTCCGAACGTAAAATTAATTAAAAGCTGCTCCCAGTTGCGTGCCGTGGCGGTACAAGGCGTCTTTTTTGCGCTCCCATTGAAAATAATGGGCAATCCTTGAGAACAAGAATCCCCTAAAAACCGGACGTACCGCGATTTGTCTCAGACTACCTGTCCAAGAGTAACTGCTCATGTGATGCCATGAATGTGTTCTGTCACCGCCAGCTCGATCCATACGAGGATCAGACCTATCCCATAGGAGGCCCGTCCGTGTACCTGCACCCTAGTAGTAGAGGAGCAGCTATGGAGGGGTCTCTGCTCTGCAGAGGACATAGAGTAGTAATGGCGGTCGGGAGGCTTCTGCACTTCCTATCACTCCTTGCAAAGGACACTACTTGGTATTTTGCCTTCCTAAATTGACTTCTAGCAGAAAGCAATAATTAGCCACCACTCCTAATATCCAGCCCTGTCCAGTCTGAATTGGCTGATAACTGGGAGCATTAAACAGTACAAACTCTAATTTTCGTGTTTTTTTTAATTGCTTGCTAGATCGACTTTGGTAAGACTCAAGCTTGTTGTGGCGCTGCGCACATTCCGACCTGCTTCGTCTCCTCTTTGTCGCTTCCCCGGGTTTGGCGTGTTCTCCTTATCGACGTGACCTAAATATTTCACAGTGTTGAACATCCTCCAAGTCCTGGGAGCGCTATACAGAAATCCGCATAAAGTCCACCGTGATGGGCAGGAATTTGTAGCCCAAGTCTGTGGCCGCTCGCCAGGATTCTTGCCCTGTTACATAAGTTGGTGGTAACGTGCCCTGCCTGCTGGGCATGGAGGGGCAGCATACCACACATAACTCCAACCTGTCCACAGCCCAGCGGTCCATGCAGCACACAATGGAGTCAGCGAGACGACCGGCGCCACGTTAATAACTAGCAGCATGTAAGGCTTGCTTTCACACCGGCGTTAGGGTCAGTTCGGGGTTTCCATCTTTCTGCTCAATTTTTGTAGCAAAGAAGCTGAAATCAATGATGAGAAAAAAAGATCAATTTTTTGCCCCAGTTTGATTTCAGTTTCTCTCCTCCAAAACAGGAGCAGAAAGATGGAAACTCTGAACTGACCCTAACGCCGGTGTGAAAGCAGCCTTACAGAAGAAAACCTACACTGGTGAGGGGAGTTTTGCAGCTCTGTAGCGTATGTTGTATTTCAATTCTTCTCCTGCTGTTCATACAGCTGAGGGTTTGTTACAGTCTAGACCAGCAGTTCCCAACTCACAATGAATCTGCTACAAAGTTACATTGTAGAGGGTGAAATCTGTGGCATCTCTGCAGCAAGATGGGCATGCTGTGGATGGGAAGACCCTGGGCAGGTGCTGAAGCCCACTCAGGGGTGATGGTGAGAGGGGCGCTCCCTGTTCTTTAATTCCATTGTATCTATGTCTCAACAATGCAGATACAATTGACTATGACAGCAGTAACTCAGGAAGCCGAGCGCTCGTCCTCCGCCGCCTGGCACCGCACCTGTTTCGCAGGTGCTGCGATGATGATGCATTGTTCTGCACAATCCTGGCCAAGGTGAGGGAGTTTATGTGATTATTGCCGGAAAAAGTGGGGCCTATAAATAACTCAATGAGGCCTCATGAATGACTCGTACGATGGGACATAATTAACCCCTTCGCAACCTACGCCACCCATGTACGGCACACGTCGAGTGTCTGAGTACGCAGCAGGATTGGAAGCCGAGCACGTGTCATACATGGCAAGTGTCGCAGTTTGAGGGTCCTGATCGGCCCGATCACGAGGAGCTGCCTGGGAATCATAACCACTTGGGGCCTTCTGAAGACCCCAGGTCTGCCATGCATGAGTGCCTCTTAAGATGAGCCCGTAGCGTGTCCTACTACAAACCCCAATTCACCAAAAATTGGGACACTGTGTAACATGATGTAAAAAAGAATAGAATGCAACAATTTGGAAATCTCATCTAACCATATATTAGTCACAGTAGAACATAAGACATATCAAAGGGGGAAGGAAGGAAAAAATAAGGCATGCAGAAATTGATGGCAGCGACACATCTCACAAAAGTTGGGATGGAGTAACAAAAGGCTGGAAAAGGAAGTGGTACTAATGAGAAAACACATGACTGTATAAAGATAACATGTTAGAGAAGCAGAGTCTCTCAGAAGCAAAGATGGTCAGAGGTCACTAATCTGTGTAACGCTGTGTTTAAAAATGGTGGAACAATTATTCCTCAACGTAAGGGCTCTTTTTTAGACGACCGTATATCGGCTGGGTTTTCACGCTGAGCCAATATACGTCGTCTCTCTCTGCAGGGGGTGGGGAGGGTGGAAGAGCAAGGAGCAGGACCTGAGCTCCCGCCCCTTCCCCGCCCCTCGCCACTATTTGCAATGGGAGGGGCGGGACGGGGGCAGAGCTAAGCGTCGGGACTTAGCTCCACCCCCATCTCACCCCCTCCTATTGCAAATAGTGGCAAGGGGCGGGAGCTCAGTTCCTGCTCCTTGCTCTTCCATCCTCCCCCAACCTGCAGACAAGGACACCGTATATCGGCTCGGTGTGAAAACTGAGCCGACATACGGTCGTCTAAATAAGCCCTAAAATTGTAAAGACATTTAAACTGGAGATCACAGGTTCAAGTCTCATGAAGGGACATTAAAAAAATGTTAAAATAAAATTGGCAAAAAAAAAAAACACCCCTTAAACTTTTTCGGGCATTTTTCGATTTTTTTTTGTTAAAAATTTATAAACCGCATGTTTGGTATTGTTACATCCATAACGACTCATACGGCAGTCTGGCCTACATGTGGATGTCGTGTTCTCAGAGCCCCAGCTGGAGGGAGATCAGAGGTCGCTGGATGTGAGAGCGCAGCTCCGGTGCACTAAGTGCTCCCATCCATTATCCGCTTAAGCCCATTAAGTTGTGTTTGTGGGATCAGCAGATAGACATCTAACAACCAATCTCACAGAGAAACGAGCAGAACTGGCCAAACAATGGGAAAACTGGGAAAACTGAGCGGAGTATGACCCTCTGACGACGGCCGCTCATGCCTGTCCCACATTTAGATTTCTTGTCATGGACCGTTTATACAAAACTCGTAGGAACAATCAGGCCAGAGGAGCTGATGTAAACCGAGCCTCACCCGGGGGCTTCTATGGGGGAGTGTTCACTGGTATCAGACCCATCATGTGGAGGTGACAGCGGAGGTCCTTACTGGTGAGACCCCCATCAGGAGACCCCCACCCTGACTTCGGGCTCAGATATTCTATCCTGTGAGCCAGTACCACCAGTAACAAAGGTCTCCTGCCTCACAGGCGTCCTTCTCCTCCTAAGGGAGGGAGCTACTGCGATGTTGACTTCATGGACATTACTATGAGGTTGCACCATGGTCAGCCTTAGGAACCTGAACCTGATCAGTCGCACCGGATGCCAACCATCAGCTTACAGGGGTAAAGGCACAAGGTAGATGTAGGCTGGAGGTGATCTCTTCCCCTTAGGTCCACATGGCCAGATATTCCTCTTCCTCTGTGCAGTAGTGTCCTGTGGAGGTACTTGAATCATTCTCCTACTGGCTCTGTCTCCTCCCCTCTGATATTCCCAAGTGTTGCTATCAGCCCATTGGCACACCACAACACAACCGCTAAAGTGTACTACTGTATTAATGGACAAGCTTGATTCTGGTATTGTATCTATGTACTGATGTTGGCTCTCGTGCTGTATCTATGTAGTGAGGTTGGTTTGTGTTCTATTTATGCTATGAGTGTGATTCCGATGCTGTACTTATGTGCTAAGATTAGTTCTGGTGCTATATTTATGTACTGAGCTTGGTTCTGGGGCTGTATTTATGCTATGAGCTTGGTTCTAGTCTTGTGGTTATCTACTGAGCTTGGTTCTGGGGCTATATTTATTTTTTGAACTTAGTTTTGGTGCTGTATTTATTGTATGAGGCTAGTTTGCTGCTGTATTATGTTATGAGCTTAGTTCTTGTGCTGTATTTATGTACTGAGCTTGGCTTTGGTACCGTATTTATTCCCTAGCTTTTCTGGTGTGGGTATGTATGTACAAGCAGAATACAAACGGTGCTATATATATCACTTTTACTAATGACGAGGGGCACCAAAATAAGTTTTGCCCAGGGTGCCAACTAACCTAAGGTTGGCATTGGTTGGCACTGTGGCCATTTCTGAGTATCGAGGGTATGAACCTGGAGTCGGTGATTTTATTAGCGGTGCCTTTCTACTCTGGGAAATCCTAAGTCTAGAATTGCCTCTGGCTCCTCTACCAAGGCTTGCTGTGAGATATCCTGGGGTTGCATACTTCTGTGAGCTCAATGCCATCGGTGGATTACAGCTTTGGATGTTCGCTTGTATATAATGGCAGATGCCCACCGTATAAGGACATGGGTATACACCGCAACAGACGAACTGTGTGGCTGAGAATATCCACAACAAGTGCTCTATGCTCATGCTTCATTCAAGTGGGAGCCTTTGGTAGACCCATTCTCAGAATCGCTTGATTGAACCCCATCCAATCTGAAAGTTATCCCCTATCCTGTGGCTAGTGTTTAATCCTGGCCCAATCCCCTTACTGTAGGTAACCCAATGCCAGCCTCACCTTGTGGGCCCCATCTGGTCTCCATGGTGGGTGCCCCACAGTACATAGTCATATGGACAGAGAATTACAGGTTCAGATGGTCTTCTGCGTTAGTATTGCTTCTGGGACCATGAAGTCCATGAGCAGGTAACCACGTCTGCGCCCGACGTTCCAGCGATCCCGGCCAGGAGCAGACACGTTGTACAGACCCCGGGGGCCGCAGGAGTCATTTACTGTAATCCGACCCACAACAATGTCGGCTGCCGGCGCAAGAAAAGTGGAAAGAAAAAGTTCAGGAGAGATAAAATCTGTTCTCTGAAGGCTGAGAAGCAAACTTCTGTATCTGATTTCCTGGTACATTAAGCTGGCGCGATACTAAAAAAGCAGATAAACCGCCAGTTTCTCTTGATTCGGAGATCTGGAATGGAGACAAGGCCGCGGTCGGAGTAAGGAGCCGCGTTGTTTTTGTCAGATAATTGGCGCGGCATCACAAGAGGTGAAAAGCTGTGGTCAGCGTAAAGGGCGACTGAAACGGGAGAATTCCTGGGGTGAAGAGGCGGCATGGAAATGTCGTGTGCGAATCCTATACTGAGTTGTACGCCATGAAAGCTTCGTTCTCGTACTGAACTTCTATATACTTTGTGTTCAAGGCCTCCCCATCGACAAGATCTCTGCTTGCTGTCAGCGATTGGGTAGATCATTGTTTTCGCTCAGAGGTTAAACGCTCGTCCTGCTCTCGTTCGCTTGCACAATGGACAGTTTGTCAACACGTTTTTTTGGGGCAGAATTTCCCAAAATCCGCAGGGAGCATTGGCGGCGGCCGTGTCATAGCGTCCGAGGCTGGGTTTCCCCTTTGGCACATTTCTATGGCTTTTCAGATGTGCGCATTAATCGCATTCCAAAGTTTGTCTGAAAACCGCATGCGTTTTACTACGCGGTTTTGCACGAGCGGCTTCTATAGGTGAAGCACATCTGTAGAAAACTGTCTGAAATCCGTTATGCAAAACCGCAGCGTTTTCCGATAGCGTGCGCGCGGTTTTTAGACAGCAGTTTTGCGTGCAATGAATATGCACATCAGAAACGCTGGAGAGACGCCATAGAAATGCGGTACAACTGCGGTACAAGCGCAAATTGAAAAGCCAGCCTTTTGATTCGCACAAGGGCACTGCATAGGAGAAAAATAATGGAGATTTATTTTTAACCCTTGTAGGGAAAGTTAGAAAGTGGCAGCCTCTTATTGTATCCTAGCAAGCAGGGAAGAAGGGGTTAAGTTTTAAGACATGTCTCTTCTCCACTGTCAGGGATTGTTTTATGGCTTCCTTCCTCCCAGAAAAGGGATGACACTCCACCTGTCCAGCCCAACTGAGTTCCCACAGGAGCAGGCAGAGTGCTCCCCTGTTGTTCTTCCTGTCCCCACTCTGATCTCGCCCCTGCACCGGCCTCCTCATGTGAATACCACCCGGGTGACGAACATAATTACTGTGGAAGCTCCATAATATCTGCTTGATCTTCATTAATCCTACAATCTACAGGGTTTTAAACAGAGGGGTGGGATTTTGTCCCGTTATGCGGCCATGATAATCGCGGCCGCATAACGAAAAAAAAAGAACTAATTGATTTTAATGGTTTTGTTGTCATTAGCGGATTCTTGCCTATTAATAGTACGGGCAAGAAAAGATCGCCAAGATCCAGCTTCACACTTTTTTCCCCCCAAACTTGCACGGAGTTTGAAAGGTTAAAAGAAGAAATACAAATAAGCTTTATACCTTGTTTATGTGCGACTACGGTCTGCAGCAGCGAGCGCAGCGGCGCATTTGCCCGTGGGAAGAAGCTCTTACAAATAGTAATGCGCCAACGCTTCAAAAGTTTGATTCGGCCAGTTTGCTGAATGTGGGCAAAAAGTTGGGTTTGGTCCGAATTAGTTTGAATTAACCCTTCCCAATCCACTGTCTGACGTCTTCCAACATTCTGATTGAAGCCTGTACAGTTCTGATGTCGGAAGATGTCCGGCAGGGTATTCTAACAGTATATTACTGCCGCTCTGTTGTCGGGGGCCTCCCTGGCATGTCACATACTGCAGTACTAGCTCTAGCCAGCAGATGGTGCCATTGTAAAATGGCAGAAAGAGAAAGCCCCCTAGAAAACCCTGAATCCAAAATTGGATTGCAAAGGGTTAAACCAGAACTTTTCCGATCCCCCTAAAACTGGTGGATAACAGTAGGAGCCATAAGAGCCCGGTACAACACTCTTAGGTCATCAGGGGGGTATCTAAGTACTTCTAAGCTGTGTTAAGGCAGAGTCAATGAAAAAGAAGGAAGAAGAAGGAGAAGAAGAAGGAAAAAGATTATTTTTCCTTCTTTACTCTTTTTCCTGCTTCTGTTCCCCTCTTCCTTCTTTTTCCTTCTTTTGTTCCCCTCTTCCTTCTTCTGATCCTCTCTTCCTTCTTTTTCCTTCTTCTGTTCCCCTCTTCCTTCCTTTTCCTTCTTCTGTTCCCCTCTTCCTTCTTTTTCCTTCTTCTGTTCCCCCCTTCCTTCCTTTTCCTTCTTCTGTTCCCCTCTTCCTTCTTTTTCCTTCTTCTGTTCCCCTCTTCCTTCTTTTTCCTTCTTCTGTTCCCCTCTTTCTTCTTTTTTTTTCTTCTGTTCCCCTCTTCCTTCTTTTTCCTTCTTCTGTTCCCCTCTTCCTTCTTTTTTCTTCTTCTGTTCCCCTCTTCCTTCTTTTTAAATC
Source organism: Eleutherodactylus coqui (assembly GCF_035609145.1). NCBI lineage: Eukaryota > Metazoa > Chordata > Amphibia > Anura > Eleutherodactylidae > Eleutherodactylus > Eleutherodactylus coqui. The sequence goes on along the minus strand of NC_089839.1, from coordinate 23,232,031 downwards.
TTCTGTTCCCCTCTTCCTTCTTTTTCCTTCTTCTGTTCCCCTCTTCCTTCTTTTTTCTTCTTCTGTTCCCCTCTTCCTTCTTTTTCCTTCTTCTGTTCCCCTCTTCCTTCTTTTTTCTTCTTCTGTTCCCCTCTTTCTTCTTTTTTCTTCTTCTGTTCCCCTCTTCCTTCTTTTTAAATCTTCTGTTCCCCTCTTCCTTCTTTTTCCTTCTTCTGTTCCCCTCTTCCTTCTTTTTCCTTCTTCTGTTCCCCTCTTCCTTCTTTTTTCTTCTTCTGTTCCCCTCTTCCTTCTTTTTCCTTCTTCTGTTCCCCTCTTCCTTCTTTTTAAATCTTCTGTTCCCCTCTTCCTTCTTTTTCCTTCTTCTGTTCCCCTCTTCCTTCTTTTTGTTTCTACTTCTTTTTCCTCCTGCTTCCTTCTTTTTCCATGTTCTTTTTTTCCTTTCCTTCCTCTTTTAGCAGGTTCAGCCAAGATGAACTGTCCAAGGTTCAAGTTTCTGTCAAACCCAATTTTGAGCAAAATTCGACTCAAAACAAGCTTTGCCTATTTCACTTGGCTTAACAATTGTCAGAACTGTTACTCATCCCGCCTCTCGTATTGGTCCTTTGGTTGGATCTCTTATTCCCGCCTCCCATAAGCCCCAGAATCTTAATGGTTCTCTGAAGGATCCAATCTGGACTCCTGGACCGCATGGCCTGATAATGAAGCCGTTCCATTCCATAATTCTCGGACTGCTGACGTGGCTCAGAAAGCACGTGTTTCCAATCAGTAGAGGAGTTTCGCCGAGCCCCTGAGCGGTGGATATCACAGGGGTCGGGCTGCAGAGCAGATGTTCTGTAATTCAGGCATCTTCCATGAGTCACACGGTGAAGACCCATGAACCAGATGAGGAAAGGACACTTGTGGAAAAAGGAAATGTGATGACATGATGTGTAATTTACACTAATTATAAACCAGACACTTTGTTACACTTCCTTCTCGCATTGAGGGATAAATATTGATTTTGGCTATGTATCCAACCATCCAAATTCATCCGGTCACCCTGCGAAACGTCTCTGACCTCAGGCTGGGAGATCACATAGCCATAAATGCTCCAATGAGAAGGAAGTCCCCATAGATCCACCAATCACGCATTCTCGGACTTGTATGGGGGCATCTACATTATGATACTATGTTTTTAACAAAAGTTCCCTTAACAGCCGAGCCAGCGCTTCCATATCAGACATAGATTGTACTGGAGAGTAGAGCATCATGTTGGCTTTTCTTGGCTTACACTGGCTATTTTTATTCGCACAGTAGTGGTCATAGTGCCCGCATCCTCCTCATTGGTTGGCACTATGGTCCACTTATGGCTCTACCCTTTCATGTTAAACCTCGCCCCTTTTCTTGAAAAGTGGTAAGGGCAGCAAAAATTTGAAAAAAGTTGCAACTTTCAGCACAAATGTGGCACGAGCCTAATGCTCGGTATGGGACAATATGACTGGTATTGGTATGGGGGCACTGTGGTTGACACTTAAGGAAATACTGTGGTTGGTTCTGTTAAGGGACGGTGTGACTGGCATTGTTATGGGGTGCAGTGGCTGACATTATTAGGTAGATACTGCTATGGTAAAATATGATTGGGAGTGTTATGTCCTACTGTGGCTGGCAGAGAGGTTCTGTTACAGGGCAATGCTGCTGGCATTGCTATGGTGGTCACTGTGGCTGGCACTATTATGGACATTCTGCAGTTGGCTCTGATATAGACAGTATGACTGGCATTGTTATGAGGGCACTGTGGCTGGCACTATTATGGTAATTCTGCAGTTGGCTCTGTTATAGACAGTATGACTGGCATTGTTATGAGGGCACTGTGGGTGGCACTATTATGGACATTCTGCAGTTGGCTCTGTTATAGACAGTATGACTGGCATTGTTATGAGGGCACTGTGGCTTGTACTATTATGGAGACACTACAGTTGGCACTGTTCTGTGACACTGTGACTGGCATTGTTATGGGGGCTCTGTGGCTGGCACTATTACAGAGATACTACTGGCATTGTTATGGGGGACTGTGCCTGGTACAGTTATGGAGGTAGTGTTGCTGACACTGTTAGAGAGGTACTGAGGTTGGTTTTGTTACAGGGGCAATATGGCTGGCATTATTATGGAGATATTGCACTTGGTTTTGTTATGTGGCAATGTGGCTGGCACTGTTACACAGGTACCACAGTTGCTTCTATTATGGAATATTGAGACTGCAATTGATATGAGGGAACTATGGCTGGTACTATTGTGACTGGCACTGTTGTGGGGCACTGTGGCTGGTACTATTATGGCGACACTGCAATTGCTTCTGTTATGGGACATTGTGATTGACGTTGATATGAGGGCACTGGGGCTGGCACCTTTATGGAGATACTGCATTTGGTTTTCTTATGGGACGTTGTGCCTGGCATTGTTATGGGGGTACAGTTACTTGCAATACTATGAGGGCACCAAGGAGAAAGTCACTGTATTGTTTTTTTATGACTATTAGGCTAATGTCACATGGGTGAGTGCAGTATTGGGCTGTGATTCATAGTCCGATATCGCGCTCGCCAACATGTGATTTTGCCGCAGATGCGAGGCATTTTTGTATTATAAGTGCCTCGCATCATTTTTGTAGAGTAGCAATCCTCCGGCACGGCAGACACGTGGCACGGCGCAGTGTTTCCCATTGTTTTCAATGTGGAACCCTCGCATCGCACTGTGTGCACCCAGCACAAGGTGCGATGCTGCCACGGGACCCATGTGTACCTAGTACAAAGTGCGATGCTGCTGGGGTCTCATGTGTACCTAGCACATGGTGCGTTGCTGCTGCGGGTCCCATGTGTGCCTAGCACATAGTGCAATGCTGCCGTGGGTCCCATGTGTACCTAGCACAAGGTGCGTTGCTGCTGCGGGTCCCATGTGTGCCTAGCACAAGGTGTGATGCTGCCGCAGGTACCATGTGTACCTAGCACAAGGTGTGATGCTGCCGCAGGTCCCATGTGTACCTAGCACAAGGTGCGATGCTGCCGCGGGTCCCATGTGTACCTAGCACAAGGTGCGATGCTGCCGCTGGTCCCATGTGTACCTAGCACAAGGTGCGATGCTGCCGCAGGTCCCATGTGTACCTAGAACATGGTGCGATGCTGCCGCGGGTCCCATGTGTACCTAACACGTGGTGCGATGCTGCCGTGGGACCCATGTGTACCTAGTACAAAGTGGGATGCTGCTGGGGTCTCATGTGTGCCTAGCACAAGGTGCGTTGCTGCTGCGGGTCCCATGTGTGCCTAGCACAAGGTGTGATGCTGCCGCAGGTCCCATGTGTACCTAGCACAAGGTGCGATTCTGCCGCGGGTCCCATGTGTATCTAGCACAAGGTGTGATGCTGACGCAGGTCCCATGTGTACCTAGCACAAGGTGTGATGCTGACGCGGGTCCCGTGTGTACCTAGCATGTGGTGCGATGCTGCTGCGGATCCCATGTGTACCTAGCACATGGTGCGATGCTGCCGTAGGTCCCATGTGTACCTAGCGAAAGGTGTGATGCTGCCGCAGGTCCCATGTGTACCTAGCACAAGGTGTGATGCTGCCGCGGGTCCCATGTGTACCTATAGCACATGGTGCGATGCTGACGCGGGTCCCATTTGTACCCAGCACAGGGTGCGATGATGCCGCGGGTCCCATGTGTACCTAGCACAAGGTGTGATGCTGCCGTGGGTCCCATGTGTACCTAGCACAAGGTGCGATGCTGCCGTGGGTCCCATGTGTACCTAACACAAGGTGTGATGCTGCCGTGGGTCCCATGTGTACCTAGCACAAGGTGCGATGCTGCCGCGGGTCCCATGTGTACCTAACACAAGGTGTGATGCTGCCTCGGGTCCCATGTGTACCTAGCACAAGGTGCGATGCTGCCGCGGGTCCCATGTGTACCTAACACAAGGTGTGATGCTGCCTCGGGTCCCGTGTGTACCTAGCACATGGTGCGTTGCTGCTGCGGGTCCCATGTGTGCCTAGCACATAGTGCAATGCTGCCGTGGGTCCCATGTGTACCTAGCACAAGGTGCGTTGCTGCTGCGGGTCCCATGTGTGCCTAGCACAAGGTGTGATGCTGCCGCAGGTACCATGTGTACCTAGTACATGGTGCGATGCTACCGCGGGTCCCATGTGTACCTAGCACAAGGTGAGATGCTGCCGCAGGTCCCATGTGTACCTAGCACAAGGTGTGATGCTGCCGCAGGTCCCATGTGTACCTAGCACAAGGTGCGATGCTGCCGCGGGTCCCATGTGTACCTAGCACAAGGTGCGATGCTGCCGCTGGTCCCATGTGTACCTAGCACAAGGTGCGATGCTGCCGCAGGTCCCATGTGTACCTAGAACATGGTGCGATGCTGCCGCGGGTCCCATGTGTACCTAACACGTGGTGCGATGCTGCCGTGGGACCCATGTGTACCTAGTACAAAGTGGGATGCTGCTGGGGTCTCATGTGTGCCTAGCACAAGGTGCGTTGCTGCTGCGGGTCCCATGTGTGCCTAGCACAAGGTGTGATGCTGCCGCAGGTCCCATGTGTACCTAGCACAAGGTGCGATTCTGCCGCGGGTCCCATGTGTATCTAGCACAAGGTGTGATGCTGACGCAGGTCCCATGTGTACCTAGCACAAGGTGTGATGCTGACGCGGGTCCCGTGTGTACCTAGCATGTGGTGCGATGCTGCTGCGGATCCCATGTGTACCTAGCACATGGTGCGATGCTGCCGTAGGTCCCATGTGTACCTAGCGAAAGGTGTGATGCTGCCGCAGGTCCCATGTGTACCTAGCACAAGGTGTGATGCTGCCGCGGGTCCCATGTGTACCTATAGCACATGGTGCGATGCTGACGCGGGTCCCATTTGTACCCAGCACAGGGTGCGATGATGCCGCGGGTCCCATGTGTACCTAGCACAAGGTGTGATGCTGCCGTGGGTCCCATGTGTACCTAGCACAAGGTGCGATGCTGCCGTGGGTCCCATGTGTACCTAACACAAGGTGTGATGCTGCCGTGGGTCCCATGTGTACCTAGCACAAGGTGCGATGCTGCCGCGGGTCCCATGTGTACCTAACACAAGGTGTGATGCTGCCTCGGGTCCCATGTGTACCTAGCACAAGGTGCGATGACGCCGTGGGTCCCATGTGTACCTAGCACAAGGTGCGATGCTGCCGCGGGTCCCATGTGTACCTAGCACATGGTGCGATGCTGCTGCAGATCCCATGAGTACCTAGCACATGGTGCGATGCTGCTGCGGGTCCCATGTGTACCTAGCACATAGTGCAATGCTGTCGCGGGTCCCAGGTGTACCTAGCATGTGGTGCGATGCTGCCGCGGGTCCCATGTTTACCTAGCATGTGGTGCGATGCTGCCGCGGGTCCCATGTGTACCTAGCATGTGGTGCGATGCCGCCGCGGGTCCCATGTGTACCTAACACACGGTGCGATGCTGCTGCAGGTCCCATGTGTGCCTAGCACATGGTGCGATACTGCCGCGGGTCCAATGTGTACCTAGCACATGGTGCGATGATGCCGGGGGTCCCATGTGTACCTAGCACAAGGTGCAATGATGCCGCGGGTTCTATGTGTACCTAGCACATGGTGCGATACTGCCGCGGGTCCAATGTGTACCTAGCAAATGGTGCGATGATGCCGCGGGTCCCATGTGTACCTAGCACATGGTGCGCTGATGCCGCTGGTCCCATGTGTACCCAGCACAAGGTGCGATGCTGCCTCGGGTCCCATGTGTACTTAGCACAAGGTGCGATGCTGACGCCGGTCCCATGTGTACCTAGCACAAGGTGCGATGCTGCCTCGGGTCCCATGTGTACCTAGCACAAGGTGCGATGCTGCCTCGGGTCCCATGTGTACTTAGCACAAGGTGCGATGCTGACGCCGGTCCCATGTGTACCTAGCACAAGGTGCGATGCTGCCGCTGGTCCCATGTGTACCTAGCACAAGGTGCGATGCTGCCGCGGGTCCCATGTGTACCTAGTACATGGTGCGATGCTGCCGCAGGTCCCATGTGTACCTAGCACAAGGTGCGATGCTGCCGCGGGTCCCATGTGTACCTAGCACAAGGTGCGATGCTGCCGCGGGTCCCATGTGTACCTAGCACAAGGTGCGATGCTGACGCCAGTCCCATGTGTACCTAGCATGTGGTGCGATGCTGACGCCGGTCCCATGTGTACCTAGCACAAGGTGCGATGCTGACGCCAGTCCCATGTGTACCTAGCACATGGTGCGATGCTGCCGTGGGTCCCATGTGTACCTAGCACAAGGTGCGATGCTGTCGTGGGTCCCATGTGTACCTAGCACATGGTGCGATGCTGCCGCAGGTCCCTTGTGTACCTAGCACATGGTGCGATGCTGCTGCGGGTCCCATGTGTACCAAGCACGTGGTGTGATGCTGCCGTGGGTCCCACGTGTACCTAGCACATGGTGCGATGCTGCCGTGGGTCCCATGTGTACCTAGCACAAGGTGCGATGCTGTCGTGGGTCCCATGTGTACCTAGCACATGGTGCGATGCTGCCGCAGGTCCCTTGTGTACCTAGCACATGGTGCGATGCTGCTGCGGGTCCCATGTGTACCAAGCACGTGGTGTGATGCTGCTGTGGGTCCCATGTGTACCTAGTACAAGGTGTGATGATGCCACGGGTCCCATGTGTACCTAGCATGTGTTGCGATGCTGCCGTGGGTCCCACGTGTACCTAGCACATGGTGTGATGCTGCCGTGGGTCCCATGTGTACCTAGCACAAGGTGCGATGCTGTCGTGGGTCCCATGTGTACCTAGCACATGGTGCGATGCTGCCGCAGGTCCCTTGTGTACCTAGCACATGGTGCGATGCTGCTGCGGGTCCCATGTGTACCTAGTACATGGTGTGATGCTGCCGTGGGTCCCATGTGTACCTAGCACAAGGTGCGATGATGCCGCGGGTCCCATGTGTACCTAGCATGTGTTGCGATGCTGCCGTGGGTCCCACGTGTACCTAGCACAAGGTGCGATGATGCCGCGGGTCCTATGTGTACCTAGCACAAGGTGCGATGCTGCCTCGGGTCCCATGTGTACCTAGCACATGGTGCGATGCTGCCGTGGGTCCCATGTGTACCTAGCACATGGTGCGATGCTGCCGCGGGTCCCATGTGTACCTAGCACATGGTGCGATGCTGCCGCGGGTACCATGTGTACCTAGCACATAGTGCAATGCTGCCGTGGGTCCCATGTGTACCTAGCACAAGGTGCGATGCTGCCGTGGGTCCCATGTGTACCTAGCACATGGTGCGATGCTGCCGCACGTCCTATGTGTACCTAGCACATGGTGCGATGCTGCCGCGGGTCCCATGTGTACCTAGCACATGGTGTGATGCTGCCGTGGGTCCCATGTGTACCTAGCACAAGGTGCGATGCTGTCGTGGGTCCCATGTGTACCTAGCACATGGTGCGATGCTGCCGCAGGTCCCTTGTGTACCTAGCACATGGTGCGATGCTGCTGCGGGTCCCATGTGTACCTAGCACATGGTGTGATGCTGCTGTGGGTCCCATGTGTACCTAGTACATGGTGCGATGCTGCCGTGGGTCCCATGTGTACCTAGCACAAGGTGTGATGATGCCGCGGGTCCCATGTGTACCTAGCATGTGTTGCGATGCTGCCGTGGGTCCCACGTGTACCTAGCACATGGTGCGATGCTGCCTCGGGTCCCATGTGTACCTAGCACAAGGTGCGATGCTGCCGCGGGTCCTATGTGTACCTAGCACATGGTGCGATGCTGCTGCGGGTCCCATGTGTACCTAGCACAAGGTGTGATGCTGCCGTGGGTCCCATGTGTACCTAGCACAAGGTGCGATGCCGCCGTGGGTCCCATGTGTACCTAGCACATGGTGCGATGCTGCCGTGGGTCCCAGGTGTACCTAGCACATGGTGCGATGCTGCCGCAGGTCCCATGTGTACCTAGCACAAGGTGCGATGCTGCCGCAGGTCTCATGCAAGGCCTTCGAAACTGGCCTCGGATGTTGTCACTTGAGAGACAAAACTTCCAAGCGGCTCCTAAGCCTTCGCAGCGCTGTGACGGGGGACACCCTTGGAACACGACGACACTTGCGCATCCTTCTTCTCAGTGTCGGATAACCTTGACATGAATGAGTGACCTTCTATTGGCCCGCCGCCTGCAGGAAATCCTAGTGAGCGGAGTGACAGGGATGTCTGCCGAGTTCTATTCCGGTCTCGGATGTTTTCCAGCATCTCCTGTGATGCTCCTTCATCCAGGAACGGCGGCTTCCTCCACTATTCACATTACTCTTAGTTCAGAGGATCTTGGGGTCTTCCCTGAGTGGCTCCTATCAACCTCTGGAGAAAACCGGAGACCATTCCTGCCAGACATACACAATTCTTCTTCACACGTAAAACCCGAAGCCGCACACAAAGGTTCCCATCCGAAGTACTTCCCTGGGGAATTCAATGACTTCCTTATTGTTTCCTGATATTGTGCTCAATCACCTCCCTCCGGGGTCCATCTGTCAGATACACTCCGGGCCGTCACTCCATCCTCTACTAGTTTGTGTCCGGACTCCTGTCACTGACCCCACATCAGCCGCCATCACAAGGAACGCTACAGTATGGAGTCTGATATATATATGGATCAGTGGTATAACTATAGGGGTCACAGTTGTGAATGAGCTCCACATTTAGGGGTCCCACAGACCCCCTGCCACATCTGGCCTTCTAGGGCCCAGCACACAAGGCATATTGACCACCATCAGGACATACTGGCCACTACCACACAAGGCATACTAGCTACCATCAGGACTTACTGGCCACCACCACACAAGACATACTGGACACCATCAGGACTTACTGGCCACCGCCACGCAAGGCATACTGAACACCATCAGGACATCCGGGCCATCCTCAGGACATTGTGTACTGTGATATATACAACATTCTGATGCTGGCTGGTGTCAGGACCTGAAGACAAGAGAAGCCACCAGTGACAAGAGATTAGTACATACTGGACTGTTCTTATCTAATATGAATTAAGTTAGGGGTCAGGTCTGAGGGTCAGACTTACAGGTCTGATCAGGGATCGGACTAATTTAGGGGTCTGGTCTAGAGCCTCATTAATTTTAGTGGGCTGGAGTCTGATTAATTTAGAGGTTGGTCTAGCTTCTTATTACTTCAGGGTTCTGAGGGGAGTCATTAATTTAGGGGTCTGGTCTAGGGTCTAATTGAGGGGCTGTTCTGGGATCTGATTAATTTAGGGGTCTTTTCTCAGGTCTGACTTAGAGGTCTGATCTGGGATCTGAATAAATAAGGGATCTGATCTAGGGGTTTCATTTAATTTAGGAGTCTGGAGGTCTAAATTTGAGGGTCTGGTCCGGGGACTGGTTAATTTTAGGGTTCTGGACTGGCATTTGTTTCAGAGATCTGAATTGGTATCTAATTAATTTAGGGGTCTACACAAAATGGTCTTGAGCAAAAGGCTGGAAGTAAGATGCGACCCTTTAATGGACATGCATATACACAAGTGTTGGCATTAGAGTTTTTTGCGTTTTATTGATAGTGCCAGCTAAAAAACCGCGCTTCGCAGCAACACAGTGCTTCTTCTTCAGTATTGCTGGTGACACATGCTATCAGTAGTGGGGCTGGTGACATCTGGCCTCCATTGAGTTTACTCCACTCCTTTTTCTGCACCATATTCTGTAATTTTGGGGTCTGGTCTGGGGTCTAACTAATTTTAGGGGTCTAGTCTAAGTTCTTATGGTTTTAGGGTTCTGGAGATCTGATTAATTTAGGGGTCTAGTTTGGGATATGATTTAGAGGTTTGATCCAGGATTTGATTAATTGAGGGATCTGGTCTGGGGTTTTGATTTAGATTTAGGATGTCTGGAGTCTGGGGACTGATTAATTTTAGGGTTCTGGATTGGCGTCTGATTCAGAGGTCTGATCTTTGAGTCTCATTTAATTTAGTGGGTCTGGTCTGGGGAATTATTAATTTAGAAGTTTGTTTGGGGTCCGATTAATTTAGGGGTCTGGGGTCTGATTTAGAGGCCTGATCCCAGATGTGATTAAATCAGGGGTCTGAATTAATTTAGAGGTCTCATGCGGGGTCATAAAGCTTGTTTGTTGGCTGATCAGATCTTGTATGCGACATAACAATCCTCGCTTTCCAGCAGCACATCTCATGTAAATAAGAGGCATGGCAACGAATGGTAGCCCGGTTGATTGCATTTAGCAAACGATGCGTTGTGCGGGCATTTGTTCGGTCTATCTGTCTTCTGTGTAAAATGGTTTGGAACAAGTGCCGATCGGCTTGTTATATCTTTTATGGCCATTTGGTCAGAAAGGACCTCTAAACTGCACAGCATGGACAGAAGACAGACTGTAGGATTCGCCATGTGCCGATGCAGAACTTGTGATTTATGGGGTTAAGAAAGGAAAATGCTGTTTTTTGCATTGCCTTGTTTAATTTTCCATTGTTTTCAATCTTAGGATGCAGCATGCAGTGTAAAGAATGGAGGTTTTCATTACAGTTGCCTGTACCTGTCATTGTGTATCTTAATGTATACTCTTTGTGCAGGTAATCTAGAATGGAGATAAGAAGAGTACATATAAATATCCCTATGCAGACAGACCCTGGACATAGTCATGATAATCGGAATGAAAACCTCCATTCTTTACACTACAGGCTAGAATTAGAGAACTGAAGAACTTTGCGAAATAAAAACAAAGTTTATACAAGTATTCCTTTCACATATCTAAGACTCAGGACCCCCCCTGCCCCCATTTTTGACAATTTGACCATAGCACCAAGTAGTAGTACAACTAATGCTGCGTACATACCGTGAACCGTTTAAGCCTGAAATTCTGTGAAGTGTTATAGAATTCTTGTAAACTGAACGCTCTGTTCTTTGTATAAAGACATTTGCGTGTAATGCGGCTCACATCCATCATATCCAACAGCTACGGAACATTAGAAACAGACATTTCTACTACAAGGGGTGCAGCTCCACTGCTCATAAGATAACAAGTCATACCCAGAGACACATTCAGAGCCCTACAAATCACTGAGTCGTAGGATGGTATCTGTATGGGTGAGAACCCCAAATAATTAGGTGCAGTACACTGGTTGGCCACTTTATAAGAGACCCCCATCTAATAGTGTGTTGGACCTTCAGAACTCCAGCCATTCATCGTGGTGTCCATCCAAAGGTACAGAGGAGCCAGGCTGTGCCAAGAAACTCTTCGCCACCACATTACTGCCTCTCCAACAGCCTGACAGGAAGGGTCATGGATTCAAGCTGCTTGCACCAAATTCTAACCCCCCATCTGTTGGTCAGAGTAATTACTGACAAATCTCCATTGACCCTTTTGGTGATGAGTTGTTTCCATCCATGGGACCCATTTTTGCTGGATGTTTTCCTCGATCACGCCATTCTTAGTATTCTTTCCCACCGGTACATAACAAAACCCCACGTGGTGAAATCCCGGGCCTGGCTAGTCTAGCACCGATGACCGGACCTTGTTGGAAGTCGTTAAGTTTGCTGGATTTTCCCATTTAATGTGGATTCACACTGAAAGTGATCCATGGAAAACTTGTGCACACCGGGGTCACCAATTTAATTTCCATACAGGGAAGCGCCAATAGTGGGGTTTGGCTGGGATGTAGTAAAGGGGCCAGTCAATGCATCAATACAAAGGAGGAACATCTGGTCCTGGATAGCCGGGGTCAGAGCGCGGCTAGTAATGGCCCTATAATACCTTCAGATATCGCCTGGTGCCCAGCACATGCTTCTCTGCACAGTGCAGGACATGGACATATGTTTTGTTTTTTCCTGGCAGGGCTGCAGGATATTTCTAGGCGCATTGTGCACCTTCCTGTTTGTTTTATAATTAGAGTCTTAAAATAATCGCAGCAATCACATGAAATCTTGAATCATTTTAATGACACTTTGGGGTATAAACAACCGTGGAATGTGAGTTAGCGGTTGGAGGCGACTCCTGGTGGGGGTGGCGAAGACGCGGAATGAGCTTCTCACCTTGAAATACGTGGAGTATGCTGCTGCGTCCTAATTGTTTATCAGGTTTGTGCTGAAGTTATATCCCAGGGATCCCTGCACTGCCCAACATCAGTAACATCCCCGATGTCAGGGAAAAGGTTTATTAGCATGTTACCCAGGATGAGATCGCATCGTCATACAGAATGACCTGTAGTGGAGCATTTTTCTAGTCACGGACACAACATACGACATATGAAAGTTATTATACTTAAAGGCAATTTCAAATCCCAACGTCACAGAAGAATTTGGGAATATACATTTATAACCACCTTTGATACTATCAAAAATGGAATGAATCTTAGAGGGGGGGTTACATTAGTGGAGATTATGAGAAATGAGAAACCCAGAGGAGAGGTAACACGTTGGCCTGATGACCCCCTAACATCAATTTAGAAACCGTAAAACTTTCACATTCCTTGTCACTGGACTAATTAAGTATTTAGAAATAGGTGGAGAGAGAAGTGGAGCAAACCCACAATGAAGACTGAGACTAAAGGCCTGGGAAGATACCCTGGTCTTAAAGTGCTTAAATTGGATATGGTAGATAACAGGAGGTGCTGCCAGCCAGATTAACCCACCAATGGTGGGAGGGTAGAATATGCTAAAAGAAAAGAATCTGTTGTGTAGGCGCAAATCTACGGAGGTTCCAATAAAGGTACCAGAACAATTGGATGAATATCCAACTTCTCATTTTATTTAGAATATTAAAATGAAAATCCAGCTAATAAACGGATTCGGGGTGAACCCCTTCATCAGTAGTGCTGGGAAAACTTCACTGTCAGGGAAGGGAACTCATAACCCTAAGTACTGGGTAACAGAGTCATGAGCTGGAGCACAGTGGATGTCCAAGGGAGAAATGAATTAATGGAAAATCCAATAGTGTCTAGAGTAGCTTCATAAAAAGTGTCCCATGCATAATGCCAGTCAGGTGAACTGCATAAATTGTGCTGAAGTACCCAATTAATTGTACCAATGAAATGCACTAAGAATAGTGCCAAAGTGCCTCAAGAATAGTACCTTCTACAGTGGCTTCAAAAGTAATGGCATAGTATCTCATAAATAGTGCCAGACAAAATGCCCCAAAAATAGTTTCAGAATGGCCTCATAAATAGTGCAATAGTGTCTTTTGATAGCAGTGGCACGGTGCCCCATAACTAGTGCCAGTCAAAGTGCACTAAGAATAATGTCAAAGTGCCACATGAGTAGTGCCTTCCATAATGACATTATAAATAGTTCCAGAGTCCCCCAAGAATAATGCCTTCTAGAGTTACTTCATAAATAATGTGCCATGACTACAGCCGGAGTGCCCCTGAATAGTGCCAGTTACATGCCTCTACGGACACTGTTAGAGTGCCTCCATGAATACTTGCCAGAACAACATCTCTATAAAGTGCCAGCATGACCCATGAATATTGCCTGATAAGATGTCTCCATAATCTTGCTAGTTAGAGTACTCTAGGAATAGTGCCAGCGTCCCCACGTTGGGTGCCATTCAAGACTTCTATATGAAATACGTATCACATAAGTAGTGCTAGAAGGTCTACTGCAATATCTCTACCAGCTCCACAATGCTGTAAGCATAGATCAATATCCTATATAAAGCCTGTATCAGCCAACTTCTCAACCAATGATAGTGCAGGATTTAACTGCCTATAGGGTTGATTTTTAAGTTTCCCTTGCTTTGTCTATGACAATATAATCATTTGTCCCTCCCACCTGGGTAATGGCAGCGGGATCAACATATACCAAGTCAATGAATACACAGAAACTTATATTGGTAAATGTTGGGAGTCGGAAACAATGCTTGGAGTTCTGCAGAAATGGACATAGAAAGCGTTACTGGGTTATACACATAGTAACTTGGAACTGAAACCAGTTTATATTGTTATATATAATAGCAGGGGCCGGTTTATAGTAAATGGGGTATTGAGCAACTTCTAGTTCGTATAGGTGTCCATACCTTTCCATTGCCAGATGGAGGACAAAGGCCAAAAGAGTGTCCTTTCGGCCTCTGTCTGTCTGGTATATGCTGAGTGGCCCTTTCACAATTGGTGTTTTCCTGCATAGTAGTGTGAATCTACATTAGATTGGAAAAAACAGCGATCTGACCGACTTCGCACAAGGCTTGGTCATCAGTTCTAGACTAGCCAGGATTTCCCTGCCAGGTTTTCTCGTGCAGAAGTGTGGAGAGTATATAGAGAATGGTGTGATCGACAAAAACATCCAGTGAAAGGGGATCCTGTGGATGGAAGCAACTTATCACCGAAAGGGGACCTTGGAGCAGGCTCGGACTGGCACACAGGTGAACAGGTGAATCCCCCAATAGGCCCTGAGTCTGGACTGGGCCAGTTCAACATGGCAGAGGAGGATGTCAGGAGTCGTTCTGACCAACAGGCGCAGCATAGTCAAGTGTCTCCGAACACAACACTGGTGCCCGAACTAACTTTTCCCAATTCACAACTCGCCATTCCTTAGCATGGATAGGCTACAAGAGCAGTTGACCAGTTCCTGTGCCATTGTGTCTAAGAGAAACAGAAAAGTACGATTCTAAGGAAAGAAAAAGCACAAGACTTGGATCACTGAGAAAAATATCGCCTGGTCAGATAAATCCAGATTTCTGTTGCATTGTGCTGATGCATGGTCAGAATTTGGTGCAAGCAGCATTGATAGATGACCAGTTTCTGTCAGCTGGCCAGAGCATATCAGCACTTCCATCGAATCTGCGGCCATACAAGACGCTTCTTGTCCACGTGGGCCGATATTCCTGCAGAAAAATTTCCTTACCAAGTGGAATCTATACCACAACGAATTGCTTTTTGCCCCAAAATAAGCACAGTGTCTTATTTTCGGGGGTGTTTTATACTTACCTAGTCAAGGGCTTCCCGGTTCCTCGCGCTGGTCTCTGGCGCAGCGGCAGGCTGCCGTGTCCTCCACGCTGACAGCATTTTCTTCCTAGTAATTAACAGGTCTTTGAATACCCCGCCTCCAGCAAGTGAGTGCTGTGATTGGATCACGAGCGCAGTTGGCTCAGCCAATCAGAGCCAGCACTCGATGAACCAATCACAGCCATTCAGTTATGTCATTCATTTACTGAATGGCTGTGAATGATCGAGTTCAGGCTCTGATTGGCTGAGCCAGCAGCGCTCGTCATCCAATCGTAGCACTCGCTTGCTGGAGGCGGGGTATTCAAAGCTCCATTACCAGGAAGAGAATGCTGTCAGCGCAGAGGACACGGCAGCCTGCCGCAATGTGGAGTCCAGCATGAGGGATCGGGATGCCGAAGGCTAGGTGAGTATTGCTGGTTTTTTTTGTCTGTTTATTTAATCTAGTGTAGCAAGGGCTTATTTTCGGGGAGGGCTTATATTTCAAGCCCCCTCCTGAAAATCAGTGTACGGCTTATTATCAGGGTAGATCTTATTTTTGGGGATGGGGGTCTCTAATAAAGTGCCCGTTCAATGTATATCAGTGTACTGCAAAAAAACATTATGCAAACTGTGTAAATGATGTTACAAAAAAAGAAAAACAAACAGATCTGGAAAAAGATACAAATGGAAACAATGTAACAGATAAAGGGTGTTACAATCTGCAGAAGCTCATCACATCTGCAGCTCTGGGTGCTACTCATCTGCCCTCCGCATACTCCAACATGAGAAAGTAGGAAAACACAGCTGCGCCGGCTCCTCTGTCACATCATGATCTAATGCTAATATGGATCAGAATGTTGTTACACAATACAAGAATGAGACACGCAGCTTCCATCAGCGCTGGGAATACTCGTGTAGCAGGTGGTCCAACTGTGGAGATCAGACCACCTGCTGGAGCCCGCACTATGGCCCAGTTAGGGAACGTTCTAGAAAACTCGAAGGGTTAACGGAAAGAACTTTGTACAGTCTCCAGGCTATGAATCAAATGAACTCCATTAAGAGAGTCGATGAAGATAAATCAGCCTCCCTCCATCGTTGGCAAGCAGTAAGTAACATCAATGGCAGTAATTGAATTCTCTGCGGTTACCAGGGACAGCCAGATTCCCCCACAGACCACCAATCACTTCCCCTAAAAGCAAGCTGCGAGAACCATAAAAAGGCGCTGAACCCCTCTCGATACCAGAGCGATCAAGGCTCATTAATCTTAATAGGTTCACAGCTTTTCCGTTTAATTAGAATGTAGGTTTGGATAATCAGAGCGTTTAAAATGATATAAGTCACTTTATAGACTGAAGTTCTAGTCTAAAGACACTTTAAAGAGGTGAACCAAGTTCATACGAAAAGGTCCCAAAAGGCTAAAACCGCTGTTTTAAACTACATTTCCTTGTTTTCGCCCCCAAAGAAATACCTCTTATGTATTTTTTTTCCTTCTAAGGCCGGCTGCACATGGCCGGATTTGCATTGCGGAATCTGGAATGGGCGTCCGCCTTTGGATTCTGCAGCAAATACCGACCATAGCGTGATGTAGAAGAGCGTTTTTTCCTGTCCGCAAGCGGAAATCAATCGCGGTCTTCTGCTCGTGGAGAAAAAGTAGCAGCATGCTCTATTTCAGTGTGGATTCCGCATGGAAGGCTTCCATTAAAGCTGTCCGACCCACGGTCCTTCTGAAATGACATTGCGAAAAGGTTGCAGATTCCACGTCATCGCCTAGCAATGACGCGGGAAAAGATGGGATTATAAAATAAAAAAACTGTACTGCGGCTGTCCGATGGCTCGCTGTGCAGACCATCCACAGTACAGAAAAAGGAGAAGAAAAACAGGGACGCTCAGATGGGCACAGGGGCGGATTCAACTGCAGGCTCCCACATGCCGAATCTGACCTGGTCCGTGTGTAGCCGGCCTAAGTCTTTCTCAGCACTTCCTTTTCTCAAACACACCGTCACCACCCATATGTGTGTCCCCAGCAACTACTGAGGAAGTGGTCTGCTGGGCTCGAAACGCATATATATATATATATATATATATATATATATATATATATATATATATATATATATATATATATATATATATATATATATATATATATATATATATATATATATATATATATGCTGGTTATGATTCTATACATCTAAAGGTTGTGCCTCATACTCCAATTTTTTGCATATTGTTGTCTAGACATTTACCTAGTTGCGTATGGCTGTACCTGCTGCATATAGGGATTAATACCATTAATTTGAAGAAGAAAAAAAGCTTCAGCGCATCGCTCTTGAAAGAGCGGACATTATCCCCAATTCCTATGTCTGTTTTTCGATGGGGTTGCTCAATCATTCTTTTGCTATCCTTTTCAGCCAAACACCTGAAAATAGCTCCAACAGACACAGGGGTGTAACGATGGCACCCCCTGTCTCTGAATGGTGGACAACAAAACAGTTGGAGCTGCTGGTGCTTGTCGGACAATCAGATGCTCCTCTCTACTGGTGGTCTGTTGGGGCGTCCTGAGCCCAGTCACCTTGTGTGCTCTCACACATCCACTGATCCCAACACCCCCTAACAGTCTGGTCAGACGCTCCTCTCTACTGGTGGCCTGTAGGGGGCTTCCTGAGCCCGGTCACCTTGTGTGCCCTCACACATCCACTGGTCCCAACACCCCCTAACAGTCTGGTCAGATGCTTCTCTCTACTGGTGGTCTGTAGGGGGCGTCCTGAGCCCAGTCACCTTGTGTGCTCTCACACATCCACTGGTCCCAACACCCCCTAACAGTCTGGTCAGACGCTCCTCTCTACTGGTGGTCTGTAGGGGGCGTCCTGAGCCCGGTCACCTTGTGTGCTCTCACACATCCACTGGTAGCCAAACTCCCTAACAGTTTGGTCAGAACGGCCCGGTGGGGGACAATTCATGGCTACGACCATCCAGCTTCTCACATCCCAATAATGCGCCATTCTCAGACTCTGGTAACGGGGTGAAATTTCTTCTCTGCATCGTAGAGGCGTCTAGTGGCCAACAAGCTCTACAAGCGGAAGAAGAGGTCACTACATACAAGGAGCCTCCGAGAGCCTCTTATAGGCCAAGGGGGGAAACACTTCTAGGGCGTCTGGTGACAAGACTGTCCATCTAATCACCACAACTCTCATCATCTGCATATCTGCCTGAGATGGACCTACATGCCGAGTTTTGCAGCAAAATGAGAACTCCTGTTAGATGCTTGATTTTTTCTTTTTACAAAGAGTGTATGTAGTTCCTATTATGTTTTCTAGTCAGTTTCCTTCCTCCTCTGGCAGCTATGAATATAGTCACCAGTAAGTTCTCTAGTCAGTCTCATTCCTTCTTCAGCTGATGTAAATTTAGTCCCCAGTAAGTTCGCTAGTCTATCTCCTTCACCCTCTGGTAGCTGTAAATATACCTCCCAGTAAGATCTCTATTCGGTCTTTTTTTCCCTCTAGTAGCTTTAAATATAGTCCCCAGCCAGCAAGGTCTCCTATCAGTCTCCTTCCCCTTTCGTTACTGTAAATAATGTTCACTGAAGTTCTCTAGTCCAGGGCTCCCCAACTCCAGTCCTCAGGGACCGCCAACAGGTCATGTTTTCAGGATTTCCTCAGTGTTGCACAGGTGATGTAATTATTGTCAGTTCCTCAGACATTGCCACTGGTGTTCTTACTACAGGAGATCCTGAAAACATGACCTGTTGGTGGTCCCCGAGGACTGGAGTTGGGGACCCCTGCTCTAGTCAATCTCCTTCTTTTTCTGGTAGCTATAAATTTAGTGTCCATAAATTTTACACTCAGTCTCCTGCCCCTCTGGTAACTGTAAAATTTAGTCCCCAGTTAGTTCTCTAGTCAGTCTCCTTCCCCATCTGGCAGCGGTAAATATAGTCCCCAGTAACGGCCCTGTTACACAGAATGATGATCGTGTGAATTTGAACGATAACGCTGGTCAACAAACTTTTTTTCATCTGAGTTAGTTTCAGGTGGAATAGATCAATTTCCAACCTGTTTTCAGTTTTTCGGTCGCACGTCTAGTTTTTGTGATGAGGTGTATTATATGTTTCAGTGTTGCTTATAATATGACTAGAGATGAGCGAACACCAAAATGTTCGGGTGTTCGTTATTCGTAACGAACTTCCCGTGATGCTCGAGGGTTCGTTTCGAACAACGAACCCCATTGAAGTCAATGGGCGACCAGAGCATTTTTGTATTTCGCCGATGCTCGCTAAGGTTTTCATGTGTGAAAATCTGGGCAATTCAAGAAAGTGATGGGAATGACACAGAAACGGATAGGGCAGGCGAGGGGCTACATGGTGGGCTGCATCTCAAGTTCACAGGTCCCACTATTAAGCCACAATACCGGCAAGAGTGGGCCCCCCCCCCTCCCAACAACTTTTACTTCTGAAAAGCCCTCATTAGCATGGCATACCTTTGCTAAGCACCACACTAGCTACAACAAAGCACAATCACTGCCTGCATGACACTCCACTGCCACTTCTCCTGGGTTACATGCTGCCCAACCGCCCCCCCTCCCCCCCACAGCGCACCCCAAAGTGTCCCTGCGCAGCCTTCAGCTGCCCTCATGCCACACCACCCTCATGTCTATTTAGAAGTGCGTCTGCCATGAGGAGGAACCGCAGGCACACACTGCAGAGGGTTGGCACGGCTAGGCAGCGACCCTCTTTAAAAGTGGCGGGGCGATAGCCCACAATGCTGTACAGAAGCAATGAGAAATAGAATCCTGTGCCACCGCCATCAGGAGCTGCACACCTGGGCATAGCAATGGGGAACCTATGTGCCATACACTATTCATTCTGTCAAGGTGTCTGCATGCCCCAGTCAGACCGGGCTTTTTAATTCATAGACACAGGCAGGTACAACTCCCTATTGTGAAGTCCCTGTGGACCGACAGCATGGGTGGGTGCCAGGAAGCCACCGGCGGTACATAGAAATATCCCATTGCATTGCCCAACACAGCTGAGGTAGTAATGTTGTGTGTAATACAGGTGGGCTTCGGCCCACACTGCATGCCCCAGTCAGACTGGGGTTCTTTAGAAGTGGACACATGTAGGTTAAACTCCCTGTGGACCCACTGCCTGGGTGGGTGCCAGGAAGCCACCGGCGGTACATAGAAATATCCCATTGCATTGCCCAACACAGCTGAGGTAGTAATGTTGTGTGTAATACAGGTGGGCTTCGGCCCACACTGCATGCCCCAGTCAGACTGGGGTTCTTTAGAAGTGTACAGATGTATTAAAAACTCCGTGTGCACCTACAGCATGGGTGGCTCCCTGGAACCCACCGGCGGTACACAAAAATATCCCATTGCATTGCCCAACACAGCTGAGGTAACGTCAGCTGGAATGCAGGTGGGCTAAAAATTAATTTGATTACACTGTAGGCGAGGGCCCACAAAAATTGCTGTATCAACAGTACTAATGTACATCCCAAAAATTGGCCATGGCCAGCCAAGAGGGCAGGTGAAACCCATTAATCGCTTTGGTTAATGTGGCTTAAGTGGTAACTAGGCCTGGAGGCAGCCCAGTGTAACGAAAAATTGGTTCAAGTTAAAGTTCCAACGCTTTTAAGCGCATTGAAACTTATAAAAATTGTTCAGAAACATTATTTGAGTGAGCCTTGTGGCCCTAAGAAAAATTGCCCGTTCAGCGTGATTACGTGAGGTTTCAGGAGGAGGAGCCGGAGGAGGAGGAGGAATATTAGACACAGATTGATGAAGCAGAAATGTCCCCGTTTTGGATGGTGAGAGAGAACATAGCTTCCATCCGCGGGTGCAGCCTACGTATTGCTTACGTATCGCTGCTGTCCGCTGGTGGAGAACAGAAGTCTGGGGAAATCCAGCCTTTGTTCATCTTGATGAGTGTTAGCCTGTCGGCACTGTCGGTTGACAAGCGGCTACGCTTATCTGTGATGATTCCCCCAGCCGCACTAAACACCCTCTCCGACAAGACGCTAGCCGCAGGACAAGCAAGCACCTCCAGGGCATACAGCGCTAGTTCAGGCCACGTGTCCAGCTTCGACACCCAGTAGTTGTAGGTGGCAGAGGCGTCACCAAGGATGGTCGTGCGATCCGCTACGTACTCCCTCACCATCCTTTTACAGTGCTCCCGCCGACTCAGCCGTGACTGGGGAGCGATGACACAGTCTTGGTGGGGAGACATAAAGCTGGCCAGGCCCTTAAAGACTGTTGCACTGCCTGGGATGTACATGCTGCTCGATCTACGCACATCCCCTGCTACCTTGCCCTCGGTACTGCGCCTTCTGCCACTAGCGCTGTCGGCTGGGAATTTTACCATCAGCTTGTCCGCAAGGGTCCTGTGGTATAGCAACACTCTCGAACCCCTTTCCTCTTCGGGAATCAGAGTGGGCAGGTTCTCCTTATAGCGTGGGTCGAGCAGTGTGTACACCCAGTAATCCGTCGTGGCCAGAATGCGTGCAACGCGAGGGTCACGAGAAAGGCATCCTAACATGAAGTCAGCCATGTGTGCCAGGGTACCTGTACGCAACACATGGCTGTCTTCACTAGGAAGATCACTTTCAGGATCCTCCTCCTCCTCCTCCTCCTCCTCAGGCCATACACGCTGAAAGGATGACAGGCAATCAGCCGGTGTACCGTCAGCAGCGGCCCAAGCTGTCTCTTCCCCCTCCTCCTCATCCTCCTCATGCTCCTCCTCCTCCTCCTCCTCAACGCGCTGAGAAATAGACAGGAGGGTGCCCTGACTATCCAGCGGCATACTGTCTTCCCCCGCCCCCGTTTCCGAGCGCAAAGCAGCTGCCTTTATGGTTTGCAGGGAATTTCTCAAGATGCATAGCAGAGGAATGGTGACGCTAATGATTGTAGCATCGCCGCTCACCACCTGGACATGGCAGATGTCTGCCAACCAGGCCCACTCTTCTGAAAGGAATTGAGGAGGCTGACTCCCACTGCGCCGCCCATGTTGGAGTTGGTATTCGACTATAGCTCTACGTTGTTCATAGAGCCTGGCCAACATGTGGAGCGTAGAGTTCCACCGTGTGGGCACGTCGCACAGCAGTCGGTGCACTGGCAGATTAAAGTGATGTTGCAGGGTGCGCAGGGTGGCAGCGTCCGTGTGGGACTTGCGAAAATGTGCGCAGAGCCGGCGCGCCTTTACGAGCAGGTCTGACAAGCGTGGGTAGCTTTTCAGAAAGCGCTGAACCACCAAATTAAAGACGTGGGCCAGGCATGGCACGTGCGTGAGGCTGCCGAGCTGCAGAGCCGCCACCAGGTTATGGCCATTGTCACACACGACCATGCCCGGTTGGAGGCTCAGCGGCGCAAGCCAGCGGTCGGTCTGCTGTGTCAGACCCTGCAGCAGTTCGTGGGCCGTGTGCCTCTTATCGCCTAAGCTGAGTAGTTTCAGCACGGCCTGCTGACGCTTGCCCACCGCTGTGCTGCCACACCGCGCGACACCGACTGCTGGCGACATGCTGCTGCTAACACATCTTGATTGCGAGACAGAGGAGGAGGAGGAGGAGGAGGGTGCTTTAGTGGAGGAAGCATACACCTCCGCAGATACCACCACCGAGCTGGGGCCCGCAATTCTGGGGGTGGGTAGGACATGAGCGGTCCCAGGCTCTGACTCTGTCCCAGCCTCCACTAAATTCACCCAATGTGCCGTCAGGGAGATGTAGTGGCCCTGCCCGCCTGTGCTTGTCCACGTGTCCGTAGTAAAGTGGACCGTGGCAGTAACCGCGTTGGTGAGGGCGCGTACAATGTTGCGGGAGACGTGGTCGTGCAGGGCTGGGACGGCACATCGGGAAAAGTAGTGGCGACTGGGAACTGAGTAGCGCGGGGCCGCCGCCTCCATGATACTTTTGAAGGACTCCGTTTCCACAACCCTATACGGCAGCATCTCAAGGCTGATGAATTTTGCTATGCGGACGGTTAACGTTTGAGCGTGCGGGTGCGTGGCGGCGTACTTGCGCTTGCGCTCCAACAGTTGCGCAAGCGACGGCTGGACGGTGCGCTGAACTACACTGCTGGATGGGGCCGAGGACAGCGGAGGTGAGGGTGTGGGTGCAGGCCAGGAGACGGTAGTGCCTGTGTCCTGAGAGGGGGGTTGCATCTCAGTGGCAGGTTGGGGCACAGGGGGAGAGGCAGGGGTGCAAACCGGAGGCGCTGAACGGCCTTCGTCCCACCTTGCGGGGTGCTTGGCCATCATATGTCTGCGCATGGTGGTGGTGGTGAGGCTGTTGGTGTTGGCTCCCCGGCTGAGCTTTGCGCGACAAAGGTTGCACACCACTGTTCGTCGGTCGTCAGGCGTCTCTGTGAAAAACTGCCAGACCTTAGAGCACCTCGGCCTCTGCAGGGTGGCATGGCAAGAGGGGGCGCTTTGGGAAACACTTGGTGGATTATTCGGTCTGGCCCTGCCTCTACCCCTGGCCACCGCACTGCCTCTTGCAACCTGCCCTGCTGATGCCCTTGCCTCCCCCTCTGAAGACCTGTCCTCCTGAGTAAGCGTTGCACACCAGGTGGGGTCAGTCACCTCATCGTCCTGCTGCTCTTCCTCCGAATCCTCTGTGCGCTGCTCCCTCGGACTTACTGCCCTTACTACTACCTCACTGCAAGACAACTGTGTCTGATCGTCATCGTCCTCCTCACCCACAGAAAGTTGTTGAGACAGTTGGCGGAAGTCCCCAGCCTCTTCCCCCGGACCCCGGGAACTTTCGAATGGTTGGGCATCAGTGACGATAAACTCCTCTGGTGGGAGAGGAACCGCTGCTGCCCAATCTAAGCAGGGGCCCGAGAACAGTTCCTGGGAGTGTTCCCGCTCCTGAGCAGGTGTTATTGTAGTGGAGTGAGGAGGCTGGGAGGAAGGAGGAGCAGCAGACAGAGGATTCGGATTGGCAGCAGTGGACGGCGCAGAACTGCGGGTAGACGATAGGTTGCTCGAAGCACTTTCTGCCATCCAGGACAGGACCTGCTCACACTGCTCATTTTCTAATAACCATCTCCCGCGTGGACCCATTAATTGGGCGATGAATGTGGGGACACCAGAAACGTGCCTCTCTCCTAATCGCGCAGCAGTCGGCTGCGACACACCTGGATCAGGAGCTTGGCCTGTGCCCACACCCTGACTTGGCCCTCCGCGTCCTCGGCCGCGTCCACGTCCTCTAGGCCTACCCCTACCCCTCAGCATGCTGTATTACCAGTGATTTGATTTCACAGGCAGCTAATAAATTGGCGCAAGACTGCAGGCCAAATATAATTTTTTCCCTTTTTTGAAAACGAAAGGCCCCACTGCCTCTAGTGAATGAATTATCTAAGTTTAATAACTGTGCTGTGTCCCTGCTTATGTGTCACAGAACGTGAGGGTAGCAGAGTTATTAACTGTGGCAGAGCAGGTATTTTTTTTCCCAATTAAGGAAAGCAAATGGCGAAGCCAGGAGTAAAACGTAGCTGGGTGCGTCTGATTTTTACAGGTTGCACACGCAGCCGACACGTGTCCACCGCCCTTAGGACGGACAGAGGCCGGACAAATAGAATTATTTTCACTTGTTTTACAAGCAAAAGGCAGCACTGCGTATATTCAATGAATAATAACTGTGTTGTGGCCCTGCCTATACAATTCTTTCCCTGCAGTATCAATGGAGGGTGCAATGCTCTGCAGAGGCGATTTTGAGAAGCAAAAAAAAATGCAGCACAGCTAACAGCAGCCTGGACAGTACTGCACACGGATAAATATGGCCCTAGAAAGGACCGTTGAGATTCTTGAAGGCTACACTCACTCCTAACACTCTCCCTGCCTATGCAGCACTTCTGTCCCTAATGCCGGGTGCAACGCTCTGCAGAGCCGATTTTGAGAAAAAAAAAATGCCACTGCTAACAGCAGCCAACACACAGCTATCAGTGGCCCTAATAAGGACCTTTGGGGGGTCTTGAAGCCTACACTAACTACCAATTCTTTCCCTACAGCAGCTCCGGTACAAACAGCACTGTCCCTCATCTAACTCACACGGCATCTGAGGCGAGCCGCGGGAGGGGCCGACTTTTATATTAGGTGAACACCTGATCTTCCCAGCCACTCACTGCAGGGGGGTGGTATAGCGCTTGAACGTCACAGGGGGAAGTTGTAATGCCTTCCCTGTCTTTCAATTGGCCAAAAAAAGCGCGCTAACGTCTCAGGGAAGGAAGTGAAAATAACCAGAACACCGCATGGTGTTCGTTACGAATAACGAACATCCCGAACACCCTAATATTCGCACGAATATCAAGCTCGGAAGAACACGTTCGCTCATCTCTAAATATGACTATTATGTAATCAATATTTCTCATTTCAGATTGGATTTCACTTGCCCTAAATGTATTTGTTGGCGAGCCTAGAAGATGCAAGAATCCCCGGGACAGGTTTTGCTTTCTGGTTTATTTACGGCTTCGGGACAACAAAAGAAAAGGACTACAAAAGTTTCAAAAAATGTACAAATTGTAGAAATGTTTTGTTTGGT
Organism: Eleutherodactylus coqui; assembly: GCF_035609145.1. Classification (NCBI taxonomy): domain Eukaryota; kingdom Metazoa; phylum Chordata; class Amphibia; order Anura; family Eleutherodactylidae; genus Eleutherodactylus; species Eleutherodactylus coqui. Next base: position 23,206,553 of record NC_089839.1, on the reverse strand, counting down.
AGAAAGTGTAATATTGATAAAAATTGATTGAATTGATCAATGTTACTTAGGTGCTCTTTGGAATGATTCCATTCCTGGTACATTCTGAAATATATATATAAAATTGTGGTCATATTTCAAAAGCTGAACGTGATAGAAGAAAGCTGAATGCATATTTAGGGTCGGCGTGAAAAGTTGGGCCAGAAAAACATATTTTTGCTTACAATGAGAAAACATAGTTTCATTTTGTTGACAGGTGTAATCGTTATGATAACTTGATACAAAGAAATGATAATTCATCAGTCTCCTTCTCCCTCTGGCAGCTGTATAATTCCCTCTGAGTCTTCTCAGCTATACTGCCATGTACTACAGAGGCTGCTCCTTCCTGACAAGCAGGCAGTAAGCTATTTCTATTGGCTGCTCTGCTGTAAACAGGATCACTGTGCAGAGATCTGGCTGTGGGGAGAGTTACTGAGTATGTGAGTCCTCCAGCACTCAACTCAATAGGTGGATGTACACATTGCTATACACTTAAAATACCCCAGGGGGCGCCATACTATTTAGTAAATGTCAGAACTCAGAACTGGATCCTTTTTATGTATCTAAATGGCACACATTGTTCTTTTTCCATGATCTAAACAAGAAATATGATATTTTCTGGAGGAACTACCCCTTTAATGACTTCCTTACTGCAGAGGGGGGCAGTAGCTAAGATGGCGCCCCGGGTTCTTCTGTCACTCTTAGGTTTATTTTCCACTTCTTTGCTATCTTTGAAGTAACTGAGGAGATGAGGGCAGATCATAGGTTCTAACCACTCAAGAGCAAAAGACCGGGCCCTATCTCTAACCAGGGGCCCCATAGGATCTTCATGGTTCATATGCCCTTTAATAACAGGGAGATATTTGTGAGATATCTCAGGGTTTCTTGCATGTTCTGTCTATTTCAAGTCAAGTCAATAGAATGCAAATAGGAGATGGAACAAATTCCTCTCCTTGTGGAGAGCGCCAAGTAGACGTAGGGAAACTTATAGGTCATGCAATGCTCCTCTGGGAAGTTTGGTATGCAAATAGCATGTGGTACAATCCCTCTGCAGCACCAACTTTTGGAACACAGCTATGTTATAAGTCAATGTCCGATCTTCTTACAGGCTTCTCACCAAGCTAACACAAAACCCTACTGATGAGGGGCAAGAAAACCAAAAGAGCTGTCTGTAGATGGGTCTTCATTCGTACTGGAGAACACTCTGATTTGGGTAATATTCCCAGTTATGCTGTAGGGCCCGTTAGCATGGCTGGTCTTAGCTATATGTAACCTGTGCGGTTACTCAGGGTGCGACCACTAGCTTGTAGGGCAGAAAACCAGGCGGATCGCCTCCCCTTAGGTCTGCCTGGCCAGATGAACTTCCTCTGTGGGGTGGTGTTTTGTGGAACTAAATGAGCCAATCATCCAAGTATCATTGTCAGCCCATCAAAACCCCCTCAATAGAATTGCTTACTAACTTAGGTTGATTCTGTGCTGTATTTATGTACTTGGCTTTGTTCTGGTGCTGTATTTATGTTATGAATTTGGTTTTGGTTCTGTATTTATGTAAAGGCTTTGGTTCTGGTGCCGTATTTATGTTATGAGCTTGCTTTTGGTAGTGTGTCTATGTTCTGAGTTAGGTTCTAGTGCTGTATTTATGTACTTAACTTGGTTCTGGTGCCGTATTTATGTTATAAGTTTGGTTCTGATGCCGTATTTATGCACTGAGCTGTTCTGGTGTGGATCTATTATATAGCTGGTTTCTATACAAGTATGATAGACTGCCTATAAGAGACAGTAGACTGCCTATCGGTGCAATATACTATATACAGGTTTTTACTTATGATCAGGAAGGGTGATGGGAGGGGAGCCTTCTAACCAAGGCCAATACTGCCTGTTAGAAGGTCGGACATTGGCTTACAGTGAAACTACTCTACCTGCCAATAGGGGGTGCTATAGAAGCATTATACTGTCTCTCATTTGCATACCTAAGCGGTAAAGAAGTGTGGAATTCCACTTTAAGAATGACGAACAATTCATCTTAACTTCTACGCAACTTGAAGATGAAGTATATTAGCAGTAGCAAATACATTGTTATGGAGATATGGGGTCTTTGTAGACCCCAGCTGTACATATAGAGAACAGCGGTTATTGTCTGTCCGGAAGAATCTATGAAATATTGCATCCTATTATGTAAAGAGCTGAAATCGATCTGAACCTGGAAGTTCTCCAGACGGTCGGGGGCTACTGGAATTAGACAGTAATGACTTCAAGGAGTGTTGATTTCCACATCTGTTTGTGGTCAAATCCCTTTCTGCAATGTGACTGCTGAAGTCCTCTTGCATCGACGCTCCGCACTTGGCTGTGAGAGGCACTGACGTCGTGCCAGCCCAAGACGATGCTCCCGGCAGGAGATTTTGTAACGAGAGCCTTCAAAACATACTTTGATTTTCCTAGTCCTACCTGCCCTGAGACGCTTTATTAGCAGCTCTTTAACACCATCCACTTAAGAATCTACTGTGTGACTAATCTACTCACTCCAAGCCAGCGTGAAGCCTCCGAGAGCCGGTGGAGAATGTAACTGAGCCCGGATTTAATGAGGGATTAGCAGAGGGAAAGTTAGAATTGCAACCGGCGGAGTCCTCTACACAAGCCTCTAGATTACAAATTCCGAACCTCTCCTGAGACGAGGTGCTTTGACCCCTTGTATATATGAGAAGAGACACGCACAATGGAAAGCTGTGGGTGTTACGGATTAATATTTTAATAAAAGCGTAGCGGGAGCCAAACCGATATTAAAACCAGATGGAGCCTTTAACACCAAGAAGTCATTTGCATTCGATTCTCTTTCCAACCAATTTGTAAGAACTTTCTTTTACCCGGACGCTAATATAAGTTTTCGTCACTTTGACCAGATGAAGAGTTCTGTCTAGTGGCCAACCAATGTAGTCTAAATCAGGGATGGCTAAGAATGCGGTCCGTGGGGGCCACAGCCGGTTCAGGATGGCTAAGGATGCAGCCCAATACAAAATCATAAACTTACTTGAAACTTTATGAGATTTTTTTTACAGCATCAGACATTGTTGTGACTTCGGAAGGCAGCTACGCACTCTTAATGGCAGGGATGTACCGATCCTGGTCACAGCATGTACGACCATGACTGGGCCTGGAGGGGCGCCCATGCAGGCAGAATCTGGTTAGGCGAGGCCACAGGTGGTACTTGGCAGACATATGTCTCAGATGATTTAGTGAATCCTGCACTGAGCAGGGGGTTAGACCCGATGACCCTGGAGGTCCCTTCCAACTCTACCATTTTATGACCCCACTAGTTGTCCGGCCCAGGACAACTCTTCTTCTTCCAGTGTGGCCCAGAGATGCCAAAAGGTTGGACATCCCTGCTCAACATGGATACATTTCTGGCCTTTATGTCGGATTGTTGAGTTTATGCTTTTGCATTCCTAGGATCCATGTGGACAAAATGCCAGGGAATGCGCTGCATAAAAGGCGAAGTCCACTGCAGATGCAGATCCAGAGGTTTATACTCAGAGGAGTTCACAGATTGCAGAAGGTCCATGTGCAAAGACCAAGCACCCAAAAAAAGTCTATACATACATATCTATACATATACTCATTATTATTTATAATTAACACCATTTATATTACCTCCATACTGTCACTGAACAAAACCCACTATCCCAAGACCAACATTACCAATACTGCTACTATATAAGAGCCAAATAATACCGCCGCACCATGATCATGCATTACCACCACACAGTGGCAGAATAATCCGGCCATACTATCGGTGATCATATAGGAGAAGATACCAGCTTCACACAGGCTCCGCAGATCGTATTAGTCATTATAGCCCTGGGATAAAGGGAGCATACTGTTAGGAGCTAGAATAGGGGCTTCAATCGGGTCCTTACAGGTTGTCTGGCATTGGTTGATTTAGACTGCACCCTGGTTGATGCATTCGATGGACAGGGAACCAACGAAGGGGAGCGGAGCGGCAGGGCTCACTCCTGTTTGTTTTGGTGATGAGACCAGAAAAAGTCCTGCCATGGCGTTGATTCGTTTAGAAGAGGAATAATGGTATAGTTTGTCCAACTTGCTGTGAGTCTTGGCTCATGGGAAAATCTGGACAGCACATCATATCGCCTTTTTCTACCTTCCTCTTCAATTCTGATTAGAACTCTGGTCTTACTTGTATCCCACAACGGTGGCGACTGGGCTTTTCCTGCTGCCTTCTACCCTGAGGTCTGAAGCTGGCTCAGGCACATCCACTTGCTTTGCTGATCTCTGTCCAACTGCGCTGCACGGAGATGATGACGACATTTTACTTCATCTGCTTCCGCTGAGTCACCTGATCTATAACAGTACTGTTATATCCAGTGATCACAGGTGACATCTGTTCCAGACCACCATGATGACTTCTCCCAAGCCACAATTTGTCTCTGCAAAATTTACTTTACCATTTGCTTTACCACTAATCTGCCTTTGCTTTCCACACTTATAGACAATCTCCACATCTATAGTACCCCAGATAGTAATAATGGTGTCGGCTGTAGGCTCTATTCAGTGATGCTCCCACACACCCCCACTCAGTAATACTGGCCCCATATGCCTTTATCAGTAATACTGACCTCCATGTGCTCCCGCACTCAGGTTTATTTACCCCAATATGATACCAACAAATACAACAAATCGCCCGGCAGAAAACAAGCCCCATTTTTGTAAAAATAAAAAAGCTAACGATGTTAGAATATGGTGACAAAAATTAACATTTTTAAAAACTTTTTTTTAATATATTTTGTAAAAGGGCCTTAAAGCCACAAGACTCTCAGGACATGCTGTTTCTCCTTACAGAGATCGCACTGGTAGGAGGTCTTTAGGACGATGCTACCTGGGAGAAAGTATGAAAAAGCATACTCGTTAAGGGACAATACTCGAGCGAGTATTGTGCTTGTCGATTACCTGCCTGCTCGTCAGAAAAGATTCGGGTGCCGGCGTGGAAGAGCGGGGAAGGGGGGGGGGAGCTCTCTGTCTCCCCCCCCCCCCCCCCGTTCCCCTCTGCTCACTCCCGCAACCCAATGCTCACCCCCGCCGGCACCCGAATCTTTTCTAACGAGCAGGCAGGTAATCGACAAGCACTATACTCGCTCGAGTATTGTCCCTTAACGAGTATGCTCGCTCATCTCTACTCACCTCCAAATGGAAGGAAACTGTCCCTTTACTGCCACCTATAGGCTCCAGGGTATTTTGCAAGATCCTGATACAAAGCGCCTTGCAGAAACCCAGCTGAGAATTGTTCTTCCAAACTCCCTCCAATTCACCTGCAGCATTACACAGCCCCAATGAAAACCGATGGCCATTCATGTACATATGAACACTTTCAGGTCCTCCTACGTTCTCTGTAGGGTGCTCTTTGCATTCATTATTAGACAGAGGGCTCAAATATTGGGTCCCCCTCTATCATAGCTAGACCAAACAGCCCCTTTATCAGAGTCCCGGCCGTCTCTGCTGGTTTCCTAGATGCAAATGACAGCCGTGACCCCGGAGTGCAGCATAAAATAATGTGACACGTTTTCTGTGGATCAGTTTCATTCTGAATTCACATTAGATTCCAGCGATCTGATTGACTTCCAACGAGGCCGGGTCATCGGTGCGGGACTAGGGTTTTCTCATGGAGCAGACAGTATGTAAAGTATATTAAGAAAAGGTGTGATTCAGGAATACATCCTGTGAAGACGAGTCTGCGGATGGAAACAACTTGTCACTGAAAGGGGTCAGAGGAGGATGTCAGGAATCGTTCTGACCAACAGGTGCTACAAAATTTCGAGAGGCCGAATACAGCGCTGGTGCTCCAACTAATGTGTCCGAATGCATTACTTATCAGCACGGATGGATCAACAGCAGACGGACACTTCCAGCACCAAGAAACACATAAAGGAGTGTAAAAATGGTATCACTGAGCAGTGGAAAAGCATCGCCTGGTCAAATGAATCCAGATTCTTGTTGCTCCGTGCTGATGGGAAGTCAGAATTTGGCACAAGCAGCATGACTGATGACCCCTTCCTGTCCGAACATGTGAGTACCTCTATCTAATGTGCTGCAACTACAAGACGCTTCCTGTCCGCAGGGGCCGATATTCCTGCAGAATGATATAAGCACCTGGTGGAATTTACACCATGACCAATTGAGGTGGTTCTAAAGACCAAAAGAGGTCCAGCATGCTACTAGGTGGAGGACTCTAATAAAGTGGCCACACAATGTATGTTGGAGCATGCCCTGTTTCCCTGAAAATAAGGCATACCCTGAAAATAAGACTTAGCCTGATTTTCCAGAATTTTTGAGGATGCAAAATGATTTTTCACTCTTTTTGAGGATGCTTGAAATATAAGCCCTACTCCAAAATTAAGCCCTGCTAACAGTTAATTTAAAAAGTCAATTTAAATAGTGTCCAGGCAGCTATACATGTAAAAAAGTTAAACCTTTTTGAACAAAAATTAATATAAGACACTGTCTTATTTTCGGGAAAACACGGTATTTTAGGTCTGGACAAGCCCTTTAATCCAAGGTGCCATGAAGCAGTGATACATGACACATATACATATCCCAGTACAGCAGTCTTAGAGAGTGGTCATCGATGTGGAAAGGGCGATGTGAGTGTTTCCCTGTGGCCCGTCCAAAGGATGATGAAACAGGAAAGAAGCTAGAACAACAGATTGTTGTGTACACTCCAAGTCCAAGCTTTCCCAGCCCTCGCTGTGATGTTAACGGGCCGGTTTGGGATTGTATTCGACAGAACATTCATTTCCTTTCCACAACAGCAGATTGTGTGCGGCCGGTCCCACCGCTGACGTTCTACTCTCAGCTTCATCTGGCTATTATATTCTGGGAGGGACTGGATTATATGGTGCCCACCTACAGGGACAATAGAACTGGGTGAAGCGTGACTGCAGGAAGACAGACAATATGTAGCACATAGGGTAAGAGGCTACATTGTTATCGAGGGCGGTGTGATGGGACCGTGAATCACATGAGGCTATGGGAAAGAAGCATCAAAGATGTAAGAAGGGAAATGTAAGGGGGATCGGTCAACGCAGAACATTTTTAAGAAGGGCTTCCATTAAAGCGCCCCTCTGGGCACCCCAAAGTTCTGTCCTGGGTCAAGAGGGGTATATTGCTGGCAGTTCTTCTTTGCCTCCCATCCGATCCACTGGTTTCGGGCTCAGTTATCAGCTGACCAAGATCGCGATTTTCTATCTACTTAATGCACAAGGTGCACTGTTCTCTGATTGGGCAGCACTGATCACATGAGAAGCTCTGGCCAATCAGAGAGCAGGTATAGTGCATCAGTAGTCTAACACCACCAATGAACTCTGGGGATTAGGTAGTCTGACGACCATGTCGGCCAACTCAACAGCTGAAAGCAGGAGTGTCAGATCGGGGGGACAGCAGGGAACAAGTGTAGGTAATATTCCCCTCTCCCTATCCGGGCTCGGGACAGAATTTTGCCTGGAAGGTCACCTTAATGGTCCTAATAAAGGAGCTGTGTGCACTAATGACGTCGCAGTGTAACAGCTCTGATATGTTCATCCTCTGCAGGTATATAATATGGGGTCACATGGTGGCTCGGTTGTTGGCCAATGTCTATACACTGCTGCAAAATATGCCGAACCTACACAAGCAACAGGAGCTGAAAAATAAATGTTCTCCCTTTACTTACAGCAAGCAGAGGTGTGGAAAATGTTTCTGTAGCTTTTTGAGGGCTCGGCTTTTACCCGACATCCTATAGTCTCTATTGATACCGTTTTGGAGTACAAATGACTTTTTGATCGCTTTTTAAAAAAAAGGTTTTTTTGGAGACGGGGTGACCAAAAAGAAATTGCAATTCTGGCCTTCTGTTTTTTCTGACGACATTCACTTTGCAGGATACAAAATGCATGACTTTGACAGATCGGACATTTACATCTATACCAAATAAGTTTTTTTTTGTTTAGATTTTTTGTCATAAGTATGTGAAAGGGGGGGGGGGGGGTAAACTTTGGCTAACTTTTATAGTTTTCTAATAATTAATAAAACTTCAGAAGGCCCCGTAACTGAACGGCATAGTGCAATCTCATCATGGGAAGGCCTTTTCGGACACCCGAATGTCTATGGGGTATTTAAGGGGTTAACAGCGTGAATGCTAATCGCGGCTGTTGCGGACAGCTGTCAAAGACAGCCAGCACCCACCGTGTATGGAGTGGGATCGACCTCCACCCTCGCTCCATACAAACCCCATATCCCATTGATGTAAATATATGTTCTGGGGAGTCAAAGGGTTAAAGTCAATGGTTCAAACTGCATACTGTTTTCAGTGATTCAAGCAGAACTCCAAGATGGTCAACTGCCACTCTATCCACTTCTATGGGAGATTGCCTTGCACACCAATCTCTGCCTGGTCCACAGAAGTGCATAGAGCATTGCATGCACACCGCTGCTCCATTCACAGGGACAATCGGGAATGAAGTTCTCAGGATCGGAGGGGTTCTCGGCGATCGGACTCTCAGCGATCACACAATTATCCACTATGTACATCAACTTTAATGTAAAGCTAGAAGCACTCTCTGGCTGATCGCAGCCTACTATATTTATAGTCATAGACGGCAACACACCGGAAGTGAGGCCGGTGACAGCGCTATGAGTAATCAGAGGAGATCATACAGATAGAATACGGCGGGGTCGGGTTCATCCACAATCTGAATCCCCGCAGGGTCGCACAGATGTTTTCTCTTTGTTCTTAGTGATTAGGCAGCCATATCTTGTGTCAGCTGATTACATTATCATCTCCTCAGAATCCAAGGAATTACAAGTTGAGGCCACCAGTATCTAGTTAATAGCGCGCCATATCAGAGACTGACCAACAAGGTTCCTGAATCCTATGAATCGTTAGTAATGAGTAAGAAGCCGCCTCCTGATGAGAGTCAATATGGTTTATATCAGAGAAGTCACTACTTTGCCAATTGTTGCGTCTCTTAACAAAGAGGTGGATTCTCTAAGCAGCAAATGGTTTGGCGCTGGCTAAATTGGGGTGCGGAGTCTACGGAATCTCTCTGTTCTGCACCCTTAACCCCTGCAAGTAGATATGGATGTTCCTGGTATGATTCCCAAGTCACGGTTGCAGAATAGTCACTAATTGGAGGCATGTGTATCAGAGGCGTAGCTAAAGGCTGATGGGGTCTAGTGCAAGAGTTCAGATTTTGCCCCCACAAAGTAACTCAAATAGTGCCCACATTAAAGTAAATGAACCTGCAAATTGTGCCCCTAATATAATAGTGCCTCCCCCCCTTCCCCCAGGTAACTGAGCCCCTAAATATGGCCTCATCTCTCAGCCAAAAGTGATTGAACCCTCCAATAGTGCCCCTCTGTTACCCCATAAGTATAGTGCCCTCTTAAGCTAACTAATCCTTATAGCTTAACCACTATGGAGGTGAGATCACGTATGGTGAAGCACAAGAGTACAATTCGGACGGAAAATCTACAATTACCTGTATCGCGACATTTTTTGGAGGCTAAACACAACATCAGCCAGTTCAAATTTAGGGTCATTGATCATGTCCCCGTACTTCCACGGGGGGGTGATAGAGAATTTTTATTAAAAAAGCGTGAGTTAAAATGGATATACGAGTTGGACACCATGCACCCAAAAGGGCTTAATCAGGAGTACATTTTTCAGCCGTTCTTGTAAATCTTGTTACACACATCAGTATATGAATTGTACATATGTTTTATTAATGAATTTTTTATGGGTATATGTGTAATTGTATTCTTTTTGTTTTGTTTACACAGGTTGTTGGTCTCTCGCTGGTTCCCTCGCCACACGTCTGAGATATGACGGTCCATTATTTCATCATCTTGAAGAAAAAATATAGATTCATGCATAGTGATGTATAGTATCAATAGAATCACAATTTGACAAGGCAGTTAACAGTTGGTGTTCTGTTCTGTTTTATTGGTTTATACAATGGGTTAACATTGGACTATTCATACTCTATGGGTGAGAATGTATATTATTAGATAAGATATATACATCGGGGTCCTCCCAGTAGATGCTGCAGGTTATGCGGTATGCGGTCAGTGTCAGTTGTGGTAACGCATGATCGGCGATCCTGACACTTTGCATTGCATCACTATGGGTGACCAATGCTCTGAGGAGGTATCCGAGTAGATAATATAATATATAGGTGGAATGCGGAAGTAAGGTTGTGGCGCGGTGATGGGACCGAGTATCGGCCTCTGTGATGACAGATGACCGGCGCATGCGCAGACGCACTATCAGTGCGGTTTGCCCATTTTTGACGTGGTCGCTGGGCCCGACGACCGGCACATGCGCAGACGCACCTTTAGTGCGGTTTGCCCATGTCTGATATGGCCGCTGTGCCCTACTGTGGCTTAGAGCGTGTTCTCGCGATAGTTGTAGCTCGGCACATGTGCAGAGGGTGCGGTTCAACTTAGATGGACGCACCAATGTGTGAGGAGGTCAACTAAAGATGACATCAAAAAAATCAAATCATGGTATTTGTATAGCGCCAACTTGTTCCGCAGCGCTTTCGGGTAATTAGTACTTATTGCCCCCCACCAAGCTGGGTTCTCATTTTTGCCTGCCTCGGAGGGATGGAGGGCTGAGTCGGCCTTGAGCCGGCTACCTGATTCATGTGGGAATCGAACTTGCAACCTCCAGGTCGTAGGCGAGAGCTTACACTCTGCACCACACGAGGCTCATATGACATCATCAACGATGCGCCGGATAACAGCTGAGACGTGTGGAGAGAGGTAATCAGTGATGAGACACTCCTGTGCATGTTTGTATGTCATTGGTTAATGGTGTTCACATTTCCTATATATATGGTGCACTTTGTATGATATGTATTGGCTTGAGGAAGGTCTATTACGACCGAAACGTTGCCGTAATTTTTGTAATAGGGAAATAAATCTTGTATTTTTCTACATTGCTGAATGCTGCCAGTCACTATTTCCTTATTCCTGACTGCACCCTTGGAGCCTCTCTGGTTTAGGCTTCCTGACTGGCTTTTGCACACTGTTTTGCCTGGCTCTATGTGAGGATATATGCTGTGCTGCTGGGAACCTCTTTTTTCTACTCAGTTATAGCTTAGCCACTGGTCATCATCAGAAAAGCAGTGAGGATGTGTAAGACTGTAGAAGGAGCTCCTTCCACTGATGTCAGAGTGGCCGAATTACCCTCGCGCAATGTCCTACTCCCTGCTAGTGACCAGCAGGGGGAGATGATGACAGGCACTCCAAGCACTGTGGGAAGTAGGCTTCCGCCTCTGTCTTTCAGGACTGCGTCATCATACAACATCCACCAGTACTAGAGATGAGCGAACCTACTCGTTTCGAGTAATTACTCGATCGACCACCGCGATTTTCGAGTACTTCCGTACTCGGGTGAAAAGATTCGGGGGGCGCCGGGGGGCGGGAGGAGGCATGGCAGAGCGGGGGGTAGCAGCGGGGAACAGGGGGGAGCCCTCTCTCTCTCCCTCTCCCCCCCACTCCCCGCTCCAACCCCCCACTCACCCACGGCGCCCCCGCCCCAAATCTTTTCGCCCGAGTACGGAAGTACTCAAAAATCGCGGCGCTCGGGAGAAAAAGGGGCATGGCCGAGTACGCTCGCTCATCTCTAACCAGTACCTTACATTTTTGGCGTAGTCGGCAGCATGGCACAACCAGTGGTAGGCAGAGTACAGCAGCAAACCCCCTCATGGACCATGTATGAACTTTGCCGGGTTGCCGAGGGCAGTCACTGAAATATAAGAGAGAAATCTAAGGCCGCTTTCACACTGCCGACGAAAATTGTGCAAGATTCGCGGGTCGTGAGACACACAAACCTTGCACAAATATGAACCCCAGTCTTTTGAATGAGGTCATACATATGAGAAAAAGTCACAGCATGTCCTATCTTTGGGCAACCCCTTAGAACGCCACGACCATTGTTTTCAATGGGGCCGGGAAAGCATGGCACGGTGTGCAGGGTTTCCCATAGAAAACAGTGGAAAGCATTCTGCAATCCTCGGCCGCGGCTAAAAGACGCAGTGGAGGATCGTTACACCCCTGAGGTGATACAAGGCTTTTTAAACACCAAAAACACCTCACTTGCGTGGGGACATCACATGTTGGTGAACGGGATTTCTGGCCGAGTTTAATGGCCCAAAATCGCACTCATCCATGTGCAGTTAGCCTCAGAGGACAGAGCTGAGCTCCTGCTCCCTCCACTGATATCACAGTTGCTGAACCACTTTGGCTATTAAGTATCGGCCCCTGCCAGTGGTGTGGCAAGGGGAAAAGATGACTTACTGGCCCCTGCCAGTGGTGTGGCAAGGAGAAAGGATGACTTACCGGCCCCTGCCAGTGGTGTGGCAAGGGGAAAGGATGACTTACCGGCCCCTGCCAGTGGTGTGGCAAGGGGAAAGGATGACTTACTGGCCCCTGCTAGTGGTGTGGCAGGGGAAAAGGATGATAAATGCTTCCAGAACCAGGGAAAGGAGGCTTCTGCCCCATCTGTCAACACTGCGCCGTCACACAAGATCTACCTGCATCTTACAGATGCAACAGACAAGTGGATAGAGACAGTCTGAAGACAGTCCAAGGGTCAGAACCAGGAGAACAACAGCTTCCAGGCGGCAAATCCAATCAGCAAGACAGAAGCATAATTCAGAAATGAAAAGAGTCAAACAGCAAAAGAAGCCAAAGAAAAGCTGAACCCCAATCTGCAGGTGAGGCGGTAAAGCCTAAACTTCCAGTGGGATATGACTACCACAACTGCCGCAGGAACCAGGAGATAGATTGCACACTGACCTGATCCATCACTAGAGGGGACACAATTGTAACAGAACCCCAGCTATGTGAACTTGATCGGGACAGCATTTCAGCCTCTGGATGTGAAGATGAATGTTCCCATTATCTGACAGCAAGCATAGATCTTGAAAATGGAGAGGAATTGGAATACAAAGTTTGTTAGAAAGTTGCAGAACTTTTCATCATGCAGGGACTAATCTTTAGTTGCAGAACATTGGGCAAGCGTGGATGGAGGATTTGTGTCACCTTCACCAGAGGCTGGAGCCATTGCTTCCTGCTCTGATCTCCGGTTTCTGGGGCGTATTTCGAGCTCCTGGATGGAAGCTGAAGCTTTATACTGGGAGGCTGCAGATTGTTTCCAGATGTGACATCGTGAACTACTACAATCAGCTTCCCATGGAAATCTCATATTCTCAAATGTAATAAGTTGTATCCATGGAAACAGCACCTCCAAGGAGGATGAAAGTCTTATATCTGGACCCTTATCTATGGGTCATGTGACCTGGTAATGGAAACACAAGGATGGGGCACTAAAGACACAGTCCGGCAGGAAACGCACTCGAATGCACCAGAATAGTGGCACAATGGGGGAAACTGTATCTGCAGCGTAGTAAGGGGCAGGAATATACAGGTTGGCAAAGTAAGATACAAATTATTACGTTTTTTAACCCCTTAATGATGCGGCCCTTTATTTATTTATTTTTTAATTTTCATTTTTTCCTCCCACTTCTGAAAATTCATAACACTTTTTCTTTCCCATCAACATATCGGTCTGAGGGCTTGTTATTTTGTGGGACGATTTGTATTTCTCAGTGGTAGTACCCTGTTTCCCTGAAAATAAGACATATCATGATTTTCCAGAATTTTTGAGGATGCAAAATGATTTTTCAGGCTTTTTGAGGATGCTTGAAATATAAGCCCTACTCCAAAATTAAGCCCTGCTAACAGTTAATTAAAAAAGTCAATTTAAATAGTGTCCAGGCAGCTATACATGTAAAAAAGTTAAATGTTTTTGAACAAAAATTAATATAAGACACTGTCTTATTTTCGGGGAAACACTGTATGTAATGTACTGGAAAACAGTTAAAGATTATAAGTAGAGTGAAATGGAAAAAATAAGCAATTTCACCATTTTTGCGAGGATATTCCTTTTATGGCGCACACACTGCAGCAGAAATGACCTGATCTCTGTATTCCGTGGTTCAGTACGATTACGCCAATACCAAATTTATTTATTTTTATATTTGCTGTTTGAACTTTCAGTATTCTTTATTGTTTATAAATTATTTTTTTACATTTATTTTCCACATATTCTTACTTTTTCCTTTAGTGCCTTTAAGGGACTTGAACTTGTAATCGTTTGATCACTTACACCACATACTGCAATACTTCAGTATTGCACTATATGTTTTTTCTGCTGACATTCTATTAGGATAGGCTGGCAGGTGGCAGCCGTCAAAGCCAACTGGTACCCAACGTGTATGGAACGGGATCAGCTCCAGTTCCATTCCATACACACCCTGATGCTAGAGGGCATCCATGTACAGTGTACACACACAAGCGTCAATGGGTTAATAGATTCCACATTTCTTACACCACTATACATGTGCACTGATGATTTCAGCCAAAAATGCCGCACGTCTGTAATACATTTGCTGCATATTTCAACCCCACTTAGCCACTCCCCCACATAGCCACTCCCCCACATAGCCACTCCTCCACGTAGCCACTCCCATTTCTCTCAACACGTTTGCAAAACTTTCAAGGTAAGCGTAAAACAATAAATGCAACCAGAAATCAACACATTCTGGCCACCAAGTTTCATAGCTTACCACTTGTTCCGTCGAGCAGCCTCATGGACAATACATAGGAGAGGAGCCACTGACTTCTATGGGGGGGTGTTCTGGGCATGCTCTGTGACCTGTAATGGGAGGGGAGGAGGTGAGCTGTAACTATCAAGTATAACTTGTATTGGAGAGTGTTGTGGGCATGCTCTGTGACCTGTGCAGGGAGGGAGAGGAGAGCTGTGACCATCATCTATAGACTTCTTTGAGGGTCTGTCATGGGCATGCTGAATTACTCATGCAGGAAAATTGAGGACCATCATCTTTAGACCATCCTCTATAGAAGTCTATGGGAGAGTGTTGTGGCCATGCTTTGTAACATGTACAGGAAAGGGAAAGAGATTATGATCATCACCTATACACTTCTATGAGACAGCATTGAGGGCATGCTCTATTACCTGTGCAGGGAGGAGGTGAGCTATGACTATAATTTATAGGTGTCTATGGGAAAATATTCTTGGCATAGTCTGTGACCTGTACAGGAAGGGAGAGATAAAGTGTGGCTATCACCGATAGACTTCTATGGGAGAGTGTTGTAGTCATGTTCTGTGACCTGTGCAGGGAGGGAGAGAAGGTGAGCTGTGGCCATCACTTGTAGAGGTCTGTGGGAGACTGTTGTGGAAAGAAGTGAATGGAGGATCCAGTGTTATCTAGTGTAAGCTTGCCTGTGATGGTAATGTGACGAATTGTTTCCATCCACAGGATTCCCTTTCATTGGATGTTTTTCCTCAATTGCGCCATTCTTGGTATACTCTCCACACTGTAGAACAAGAAAACCCCCGCAGATGACAGTGAGGCCCAGCTAGTCCAGCACCGATGACCCGGCCTCGTTGGAAGTCACTCAGATCACTGGATTTCTCCATGAAATGTGGATTCACACTGAAACTGATCAACTGAAAACTGGTCATGTGATTTTATGCCGCACTCCGGGGTCACGGAAAGAATTTCTGTACTGGAAAATGGCAATCATGAAATGGCCGGGGCTCTAATATAAGGGCCATTGAGTGTAAATAATAACAGATTTATCTTCAGTCTTTAATGATCGCCACCTAGTGGAGGATTCAGGCAGACAGTATTCCATCATGTAGCTCTATGGTATGGTAGTGAGAATGAGCTCTATGAGAATGGGAGTGGTGGATTGGAGCTCTTGCAGCCAAATAGAGTTATGACTGGTCTGGACATACGGAATAACAGGAATCGGCACTAAAAAATGGATTTATATTAAAAAACACGTAAACGATACCTACTCTAAAAACGATAGGGGCTATTTTTCTGATGCCGTAGTAGTGGGGCTCCTGTGATTAGTCTTCTCATTGAGGCTTGTGTATTGAAGACATGACCACCTGTATGCTGTATTGACCACCTGTATGCTGATGACACCCAGCTATACACCTCTTCCCGTGACATCTCTGCACCTTTACTCCAAAACATCACCGACTGTCTGTCCGCTGTCTCTAACACTATGTCCTCTCTCTACCTAAAACTAAACCTCTCTAAAACTGACTTACTGGTATTTCCACCCTCCACTAACCGCCCTCATCCTGACATCTCCATCTCAGTGTGTGGCACCCCCATAACTGCCAGACAAGATGCCCGCTGCCTTGGGGTCATATTCGACTCTGATCTCTCCTTTACCCCCTACATCCAATCTCTGGCCCGAACATGTCAGCTGCACCTCAAGAACATCGCAAGAATCCACTCTTTTCTCACCATAGACTTGCTGAAAACGCTCACTGTTGCCCTCATCCACTCTCGGCTCGATTATTACAACTCGCTGCACCAGACTCACCCCTCTCCAATCCATCCTGAATGCGGCAGCCAGGCTCATCTTCCTGTCCAGCCGCTACTCGGACGCCTCTGCCCTGTGCCAATCACTGCACTGGCTGCCCGTTAAATACAGAATACAATTTAAACTTACTACCTTCATCCACAAAGCCCTCCACAGCGCAGCGCCACCCTATATCGCCTCCCTCATCTCAATCCATCAACCAGCCCGGGCTCTCCGCTCTGCTAACGAAACCAGAGTGAGCGCCCCTTTAATTCGAACTTCTCATTCCCGCCTCCAAGACTTCTCCAGAGCAGCACCGGTCCTCTGGAATGCACTACCAAAGGCTATCCGAGCAATCCAGGACTCGCAGAACTTCGGGCGTGCTCTAAAAATGCACCTCTTCAGGGAGGCATACCGCATTCCCTAAACAAACCCCTCTGTACTCCGCCTGATAACATGCTCCCTGACCTACTGACTGCAATCCCTGCTAGCCATCATAAACCGCTCCTGCAGTCATACTGATTCTGCCGTCACACGGCCAAATGTCTGACCATTGTCTATGTGTATATCACCCCTCACTCTCCACCTCGCCATACCGTGCACATCTCCACCCCGCCATACCGTGCACACCACCAGCCCTTTACCTTCTGTATCACCCCATTACTTGTAGTATGTAAGCTCGTTGGAGCAGGACCCTCACCCCTATTGTTTCCATTAACTGATTACTATGTAGCTGTGGTTCTGTAATGTTTGTACTTTTGTTTCTCTGTATTCCCCCCTGTCTATGTAAGCGCTGCGGAATATTAGATTATTATTATTACATGAGTTGGCCGTGTTCAGCCAGCCGACTAAGGATGGCGGGAGATTCATGACACGGATGTATCCCTTGTTGATCCGTCCTGCGGTGCGGCGGTGTGAATCCGCAGAGGTCGCTGTCCTGACATGTTGTGTTCGCACAAGAATAAAATATCCCGTCTCTCTTAATCCGGCGCTCAGAGCAAAACAGGACTCTGTTTTGGCGGCCAAGTTATCCTTTTATTAGCATGAAGACTTTATAAGGCCGCTGGGTCTCGTTACGTAAAAGCTATGAAAGTGTCCATTAAGAGGCGGCTTAGACTAACCAACGAGACGCTTCAGCGCTAAACTCATAAAGTGGCAGTGATTAAAGGGGATTTCCGTGTTTACGTAAATGAAGGGTAATCATTGTATAAGAAAAAGTTTTGCAACTTTCTAATAGACTTTGGGGAGAAGCCAGTAAATGACTTGTGCCAGAAGTCTGGCATTAAAAGTGCCAAGCTGTGCAAAAATCTGTGACTTTTTGCCCTTTTTGCGTGTCTGTTTGTCACTTTTCTAAAAGTGGGTGGGGCTAAGAAGCGCCATGCATGGTCAAAGAGATTTACTATAATTTACACCAGAAGCTGTTCGTAACAGCCAGACCTGCAAGAAATTCAGCACGATAGGCGATAAAAGTCTGATCAGTTGGGGTCCTGTGTCACCCCTCCTCCTCACTGGGGGCTCACTACCCTGCCACCTGAGGAGGAGAGTGAATGGAGTGGCAGTCCCATACGAGCAGCGCTGCGCCGGTTCACTTGCAATGGGACTGCTGGAGATAGCTGAGTACATTGGAATGAATGAAGTGGCACCGTGATCGCAGCTCCATTCATTCTCCACATCTCTGCAGGGGGTGCAGCGAGCCAACATTGACAGAAGAGATACACGGGTCCGCTGTTCTCAGGATCGGTTAAGGTTCCAGCGGTGAGAACCCAATTGATCAGACTTGTATCACCTAACCTGTGGAAAGGTGATAAAAGCTGTTCTTAGTACAACCCCTTTAAGGAGCATGTACCTCTTAATCTATATGCGCACACCTCACTTCAGGGCACTCTCTAGTTATTCAAGAGTAGAAGATGCCAGTTTGAGCAGATTTGCCCTTTGTTCTTAATTCTTCACCACAAGACCTCTGCTTGCTGTCAGTGAATAACTTAATTTCTGTTTATAACTTGTACAGACCTAATACTTAAGCCCCATTTACATGCAACGATTATCACTCAAAGTTCGTTCAAACAATGGCTTTAGATCCATAATCGTTGCATGTCAATGCTTCCATTTTTCACTCTTCGGCTGAATGATGAGGTGGGCATAAAACCCATAGTTCAGCGGGAGCGATAGCAGGGACCGCGCGCTGTGTTTTCCACGAGTGCAGCTGATTACATTGTATTCAGCTGACAGCCCGCGGCAACCTGTATGAAGACAATGCAGCTGAGTGCAAAGTCCAGACTACATGCTGGGATTTGCAAACAGCTGCTGGAGGCTCATTTACACGCTAATTAAAGTAATAAAGTGCTAATGAGCGTTAGTGTCCATTAGTAGTTTATGCAAAACAATCACTAGAACTGTCAATCTTTCAATCATTTGAAAGATTGTCTTTGAGTGTAAATGAGCCTTTAGAGGTTAAAGCGGCTTATTGAGATTAGCATCTTCAGGATAAGTCATCATTATCTGATCAGTGTTGGTCCATTGCCTGGGATCCCCGACCATCCACTATGTATAGAGGCCATTGTGCTTCTCAGCGTGGAGACATCACGTTCATTTGTAGCCTTTCAGCAGCTCCCCATTCCAGATTCAAGTGAAAGGAATCGAGCTGCTATACCAATCACCACCACTACAGAATGTACGTCGCTGTGCCTGATTGGCAGTGAAGAGACCGCAGCACTACATTGAGTGCCACAACTTCTTCAAACAACTGATCGTTGGAGTTCTCAAGTGGCAGAGTCCCACCTCCGCTCCTTCCTCCAATCAGATATGGATCGATTATTAATCAAATCAGTGGATAGGTCCTCAATATCCAACCCAGGAAAACCCCACTAAACTGTCTAAGGGTGCATTCACATGAATGTATATCGGCTCGGTTTTCACGCCGAGCCGATATACGTCGTCCTCATCTGCAGGGGGGAGGATGGAAGAGCCAGGAGCAGGAACTGAGCTCCCCCCCTCTCTGCCTCCTCTCCGCCCCTCTGCACTATTTGCAATGAGGAGAGGCGGGATGGGGGTGGGGCTAATTTGCATAATTTAGCCCTGCCCCCGTCCCGCCTCCTTTCATTGCAAATAGTGCAGAGGGGTGGAGAGGGGGTGGAGAGGAGGCAGAGAGGGGGCGGGAGCTCAGTTCCTGCTCCTGGCTCTTCCATCCTCCCCCCCCCCCCTGCAGATGAGGACGACGTATATCGGCTCGGCGTGAAAACCGAGCCGATATACGTTCGTGTGAATCCAGCCTAAACTCCAGACTGATATAAATTACCTGCTCTAATACATTGTAGCAAACTAGGAAAGCACAACAGAGAGATTTGAGCTGCTCTGGTGTTTAGCTCACAGAGGATTGCCTAAACTGGATACAATTGAAACAAACCCTCTCCTGTGAGAAGTGTTAAAGGAGCTTTCCAGGCAGCCCCAGCTGTCAGTGCCGAGATACATCCGGTTGGAGAGAAAGCTGCTGCTCCGACCCCTGTGTAGTGGCCGGCCCTCGTAATTGCAGGCTACAGTCTCATTGAAGTCAATAGGAGCTTTGCCTGCAATTTCAAGCTCTGACCACTATACAGGGGTGGGAGCAATCGCTTCTGCTCTGACCCTGGCGTTCTGACACTGACAGCGGATGCTGCCTGGACAACCCCTTTAAGCCAGTACATGGTTTTCAGTTTTTAGAGCTATACAAGAATGTACCCTTTCACTGCCAACAAGCAGAGATTCTGAAAATGATGAAGAAATAAAACACAAAGGGGTAGATTTATTAAGAACAGCATTTAATTTGTCCCCCTCCCCCTCCCCCTCTCAACAGTTTGGAAGGAGCTTAGTTCGTTTTGCAGTAGTTTCGAACAAATAGAGCTTGTCCTAACTCGGATGTAGCTCTAGTTTTGTCACTGCTACTGACAAGCTTCTGGTGTGATTTTAACCCTTTGCAATCCAATTTTGGATTCAGGGTTTCCTAGGGGGCTCTCTCTTTCTGCCATTATACAATGGCGCCATCTGCTGGCTAGAGCCAGTACTGCGGTATTTGACATGCTGGAGAGACCCCCGACAACAGAGCGGCCGGTAATATACAATAAGAATACCCTGCCGGATGTCTTCCGACATCGGAAGCTGTGCAGCCTTCAACCTGAATGTCTTTAGACGTCAGACAGTGGATTGAAAAGGGTTAAAGCAAAGAGCAAGGGAGGGAGGAGACCAGTGGCAGCGGAGAAGGATCTGAGACTCTTCCATTACCATCCCCTTCCCTCCCTCCTAGGGAAAGGGGAACATTAATTTTTGTTTATATTATCAATCAGAGAGCATACTTTCTCTCTGAATGTCATATATGGGTTTTCCCCGAAAAGTAGTAAAATGATGAGGACTGAGCTTATCTAATCTTCTCTTCTACACCATTTAACCCCGCAGATGCTGCAGTCATTGGTGAAAAAAAATAAAATACAAGACTTTAAATATTGAAAACATAAAACATAATTGGCATCGCCACACCCATAACGACCCTATAAAATATGACATGATTTACCCAGCACGGCATATTTCATTAAAAATAAATAGAAAAGGAAATGCTAAAATAGCAATTTTTTTGTTCATCTCTGTTCGGCCAAACAGGAATAAGAAGTAATCGAAAAGCCATAAATGCCTCAAGGTGGTACCAGTGAAAAGTAAAGTTGTCCCACAAAACACAGGCCGACGTACCGCTCTGCCAACCTCTGGTCCTGGAATGTGGCGCCATACCTGTTTGTTAAATCAAAGTCTTTATATTGTGCAAAAGCAGTAAAACCTTTAGGCTGGATTCACACGGGGCGGATTTGCCGCGGAAATTCCGTCCGGAATTTTGCCACGGCAAATCCGCTTGTGGTTGCTAATCTCGGGATTAGCCAGCCATGTGGACGAGATTCCTCCACTGCGGCCGCGCTCTTCTCTATAGGAGCGGCCGGCGCTCGTAAATGTAAGCACAGCTCTCACTGAAATCAATGGGAGCTGCGCTTGTAATTGCAGGCTGGGGTTCCATTGATTTCAATGAGAGCTGCGCCTGCAGGTACAAGCACCGGCCACTACACAAGGGTCGGAGCAGTGTTTTTGCTCCGATCCCGGCGCTGCTCCCTGGATAACCCCTGTAAGCCCCATAAACTATGCTATGGTACTGTTAGTGGATGTGACACGGAGGTGGGTGATGTATTCTTCATCACGAGGCTACCTGCCACCTCACCTGACGGCATTAGAACTTAGTCTATGGTGCTTAAGGCAGGTGATGGGTTTCTTTTAAGGCTAAAATGAATTAATACCCAGGTTGTATGAGAGGCAGCGCTGAATGGGTTAAGAAGGAAAGATCTTGCAGCCGTCTCCGCTTCCGTAGGTTCTTCACAAAAGACACTGTAATGGAGATTAAGTATTGAGACGGCTTAATCCTCGATGGAAATTGCCCAACGCAAACATTAGCTGAAGTGCATCCATGTGAAATCTCCTCCAGCAGAGGGCTAATCGCTGTGTGTTCTCAGAGAAGCCCCCGCTCTGCTGGATGGAGCGCTCCCATCCTGGGAACCGGGGCTTCTGGCAGCCAACCCACAACAAGACATGTCGTAAATCTTACTGGGGGGTTGGAATAACGTTAAACACAAAGTCCTCCATCGTAGCGGACATGTAAGATGACTGAGCAGTGTTGTGGTGCACTCGGTGCAGCTCCGTCCCTACAAGGCCATAAGACGTCCTCAACTGACCCTGTGGGGCCGGCTCCATAGCTTTGCAGCCCCACTGACCCTAACACAGTCTTTCTTTTGTTTACACTACCCCCCATCCTCCCCTATCCAGGCTCTTCTTACATTCTGCTCCCATGAATGTGTCAAGTGGGCGGTCCCTACAAGCACTATCAATGGGTGATGTCAGACTTGATTGACAGCGAGCAATGAGAACTGCTCACTTGACACATTCTAACTGCTGGGAACTAATTCTAAAGTGCTCCGGGATGGGGAAGAGGGTTGACTATGAGCAAAAGGAAGGCTGCAATAGGGTCAGTGGGGCAACAAAGCCAT
This sequence comes from Eleutherodactylus coqui, assembly GCF_035609145.1. Lineage (NCBI taxonomy): Eukaryota > Metazoa > Chordata > Amphibia > Anura > Eleutherodactylidae > Eleutherodactylus > Eleutherodactylus coqui. The sequence goes on along the minus strand of NC_089839.1, from coordinate 23,184,033 downwards.
GTCGTCGGCCCCACTGACATACTAAATCCTGTTTAAAGGGGTTTGCCATGCCAAATACTATTGATGAGCTGTCCTGGGGATAGGTCATCAATAGTTGATCATCTGAGATGTGTCCTTAAGACTCAGACTGATCAGCTGACCGGGCGCCCACAGGAGATAACTTTGCTTCTTGCTATTAACTCTTTAAATGCTGCTGCCAATTTCTTACAATGGCCTTTAAGGCTGGGTTCACACACACCCGAATCCCGGCAGTAATCTCGCGGTTTGGCCACAGCGAAAAACCGCAAGATTTCCGCCGGGAGAACCGCTGCTTCAAAACCCGCGGTACTTAGCAGCGGGTTTTGAAGCGGCCTGTCCGCTCGCTCTTCCGCTGCGGCCGGTGCTCTCATAGAGTAGAGCGCGGTCGCAGCGGAAGAAGAATAAAACGAACATGCTGCGCCCAGCGAGTCCGCGCCGCAGCGCCGCCTTCTGATGGCTTTGCCACGGCGAATTTGCCGTCCCATGTGGACGAGATTTCTGAGAAATCTCGACCCCATGGTTAGTCATACGCGGGATTAGCAGCCGCAGGTGGAATTCCCGTGGCATATCTGCCCCGTGTGAACCCAGCCTTAGGGCGCCCACCCACTGGCGATTTTTTTCCCTGCGAAATTCGCAGCATTTTTTTCTCTGCAGGGGTCTATGGGACTTGTAATGTTAAAATCGCGATCGCGCAAAATCGCGATTTCGCGGTAAATTGCGATTTTGCGCGATCGCGATTTTAACATTACAAGTCCCATAGACCCCTGCAGAGAAAAAAATGCTGCGAATTTCGCAGGGAAAAAAATCGCCAGTGGGTGGGCGCCCTTAGGGTTCATTCACACGACTGTATATTGGCCGGGTTTTCACACCCAGCCGATATACGGCGTCTCTCTCTGCAGGGGGTGGAGGCTGGAAGAGCCGGGAGCAGTGCTCTGAGCTCCCGCCCCCTCTCTGCCCCTCTGCACTATTTGCAATGAGAGGAGGCGGAACGGGGGCGAGGCTAAATTCCAGAAATTAGCCCCACCCGCGTCCCACCTCTCCCCATTGCAAATAGTGCAGGGGGGTGGAGAGGAGGCGGGAGCTCAGAGCACTGCTCCTGGGCTCTTCCAGCCTCCACCCCCTGCAGAGAGAGACGCCGTATATCGGCCGGCGTGAAAACCCAACCGATATACGGTTGTGTGAATGCACCCTAAATGTCCCAGGGCTGTCATGAGTGTTTGCCAATCAAAATGCAGTATAAGTGATCAAACTATTTCAAGTTTATGTTCGCTGTGAGGACTAAAAGAAAAAGAAGTAAAAATAAGTAGAAAATGTAAAAATTAAATTACAAAGAATAAAAATATTTAAAGCTTAAGAAAAAACCCTTTTCCCAGTCGTCGCGTCAAGAAATAAAAAAAAAAAATGGTATTGCTGTGTTTATAAATGTCCAATTTATGATGAGCGCCGCCAGAAAAACATACGAATGCAAGAATTGCACTCCAAAAAATATTGGTCAAAAAGTCGTATGTATCCCAAAATGGTATCAGTAAAAACTACAGGTCGCCTTACAGAAAAGGCGCCCTCACTCAGCGGCACTGACGGAAAAATAAAAAGGTATGGGGGTCAGAAATTTTTTTTTTTAAAGTTACTATTTTAAGTATTACTACATTAAAAACTATATAAATTTAGCGTCACCGTAATTATACCGACAAAGATAACATAAAGAAAACATAAAGATAATAAAGATAACATTTTAGTTCACTGTGAATGCTGTAACCCCCCCTCCCCCCAAAAAAATGTATTCTATTTTGCCCCACTTAGTAATTTTTTTAACGTTTCCCAATGCATTATATGGTATATTAAATGGTACCACTGAAAAATACGTCTCGTCCCGTCAAAAACAAGCCCTCGTGTAGTTATGTGCCAGGAGGGATTAAAAAAATATGATTTTTAGAAAGTGAGGGGGGAAAATGGAAAACAACAAATAGGGCAGAAACAGGAAGGGGTTAAAGGAGGCCTCGGTGCACTGGACTAAATATTACTATGCCCCGCTGATGAAATGCCGTGCCTCCTTTGACGCCCCATTATGGCTTACTCTGGAAGATCCAGAATGCTCCTTTCTGCCCTGCAGAGTCTTCTATGGACTTTCCTCGGCTTCCTCTGATTATAGAGCAATGTTAAGTATTCGTCAATCATTCTTTCACCCCCTTTGAGTATCAATGTCACTCTGACCCACGCCCATTCCTACCGGGCTACTTGTAGATGGGAAGACGACCCTGGTTTCTCGCTTCCTGCCACCCAGTGGTCCAGGATTCGGGAAAGCACTGCCTGTAGCTTTCTAAACACGGTGCTGGTCAGCAATTCCCATATATCCTCTGGCATAGAAAAAGCTGGGCCTAATTGCAAAATTTTGAATGCCTTCCCCCTTGAGCATGAGCAATGACCATATAGTAGTAGATACCAGCTCTACCAATGCGGTCTGCAGACCATATAGGTGATTACAGTACCATTATATCCAGTAACCACAGATGACATCCTTTCTTATTGCAGTCTCTCACTTTTCCCATATTTTCCATCTTTTCCATACCGCCATGGTGACTACTTCCATCCACATCATGTCTCTGCAGAATTTGGCATACACACATTTTTGCCTCCTTGCTTTTCCAGCCCCATCCCTACATCATCCACACATCTATACAAATTTCCCATCCATAGTTCCCCAGATAGTATTAATGCTACCCAAAGAGCCCCAAACAGCAATAGCATCCCCCTTTTGTGCCCACTGTAGGCCCCACACAGTAAGTGCTGCTGTTAGTGCCCTTCACACAGTAAAAGTGCCTCCTTGTCAGCCTGGTTAGCAATAATGCCTACTTATGCCTCCAATGAGCAACAATGCCTCCCTAAACCCCTGCTCGGTATTTGTGGCCCCCCTTATGCCCCCACTCAGTATTTTATTTTCCCTGCTCCTTCTCAATATTTTTTGGCAGCACAGTATACCCATCTATGACCCTTGCAGCTCCGCTGGTCCCACTTCTGCGTTCTATCTTCGTTTCCTTACAGCTGGCCAAAGGCTCAGGTGCACATGACCATGGTGGCTGTTCACTGACCAGGGATTGGCCGCAGAGGTCACATGATCAACTGTCGAAAGGTGAGAAGAGGGCAGAGCAGAGGGGACAACAAAGCTGAGGGTCAGAGGAGAGTATACTGCCCTTTTTTCTTATTTTATAGGTTTATGCCAAAAATACTGGGCAGGGGGCTCAGGCTGCTGGTCCAGACTCAGAAGCCCAAAGTTCCCTGAGACATGGGCCCCTAGTTATGCTCCTGCGACTAACTCTCAACCTGCTTTAAGGAATACCTAAGGAGACATGCTCCTCACTTGGTGGACCTGCCTAAACTCAGCAGGCTGTGGGTACGACTTTACCATCTCATCTGCATTGGCATTGTATTCAGCTCAATCAGAAACCCATGGGAGGCGCTCTTCCATAATAATATTGATGTTGTGCCTTGTGCAAAGCAAGCCTTAGACATTTTCTTCTTTCTTGCTGCCAAGTGGACCATAAGGAGAGCATGAAAGCAGCAAACTCTTGACTTCTCTAAAGTTAATGAACTACTGTCTGATTAATGAGAGCCTGATAGAAAACCTACATTCACCCTTCCCTTCCTTGCCAGCTCTGCCATTTGCCTCAAAATTGTCTTTTATCACTTCTCCACAAATAGAGGAAAAAAACCTTGATTGGTAGGGGACTCACTGCAAGGACCCCCATCGACCCCAAGAATAGGGGTTCATGTCCCCTCTTCTCTCTATAACCCCTGCAGTGAGGAGGAGCTTGTATAGAGTGGGGGTGGAGCAGCGTATACATCCCCATATACTGCGCCACATATGGTGCGCTCCCTTATGCAGCACTGGCCCCCATCAGTAAGGATCCCAGTGTGACTGCTAGCCTTGACCCCCAAGCTATTGCACTAACCATAACTGTTTACGATATGGTTTATGGGGGTCTTACATTACACGGTCTCTCTGCCCAGTGATGAAATGTTGGTGTATAAACACGCAGCGTGACGGAGGCCGCGCCGGACAAGGGTTTCACGGTGTCTCTGTGTTTACAATTCCATTGCTTTGTGTGACACATGGTAACAGCTGTTACAGTAAAACCTACTGTTTCCCACACTGTTCAGATTTCTTTTATTATATACTCCACTGGCTTTAACCCTTTCTATTCCAGAATAAGGCAAGGTTACAAGTCACTACAACCCAGTGTTGTGTTCCTGGAAGCCGCACTGCGGTATTGCAATAGAAGCAAAGTTTGCTGATTTTCTCCCGCTGTAAAAGGTGGACACGTCTCAAAGTAATCTGAAAGCAAGCTATCCCGGCTCATACCCAGGTAACAGACACTGGATGATGATCTCTAATGGTGTCACAGGGCTTGTCACTCAGCTGTCCGCACACCCTGAATGACACAAGTGAAATGAAACACAAAGGCTGTTACAACGTTTCAGAACTTTTAGTTATACAATGATTCAACTTTACTGTAGGAACCCAGCTAATAGAGGAAGAAGAACTGTAGAAATACTAATAGAGGAAGGAGAACTGCAGGAATCCTAATAGAGGAAAGAGAACTGCAGGAATCCAGCTAATAGAGGAAGGAGAACTGCAGGAATCCTAATAGAGGAAGGAGAACTGCAGGAATACTAATAGAGGAAGGAGAACTGCAGGAATACTAATAGAGGAAAGAGAACTGAAGGAACCCAGCTAATAGAGGAAGGAGAACTGCAGAAATACTAATAGAGGAAGGAGAACTGCAGAAATACTAATAGAGGAAGGAGAACTGCAGGAATCCAGCTAATAGAGGAAGGAGAACTGCAGAAATACTAATAGAGGAAGGAGAACTGCAGGAATCCAACTAATAGAGGAAGGAGAACTGCAGGAATCCTAATAGAGGAAAGAGAACTGCAGGAATCCAGCTAATAGAGGAAGGAGAACTGCAGGAACCCAGCTAATAGAGGAAGAAGAACTGTAGAAATACTAATAGAGGAAGGAGAACTGCAGGAATACTAATAGAGGAAGGAGAACTGCAGGAATCCTAATAGAGGAAAGAGAACTGCAGGAATACTAATAGAGGAAGGAGAACTGCAGGAATCCAGCTAATAGAGGAAGGAGAACTGCAGAAATACTAATAGAGGAAGGAGAACTGCAGGAATCCTAATAGAGGAAGGAGAACTGCAGGAATACTAATAGAGGAAAGAGAACTGCACGAATCCTAATAGAGGAAGGAGAACTGCAGGAATCCTAATAGAGGAAGGAGAACTGCAGGAATACTAATAGAGGAAGGAGAACTGCAGGAATCCTAATAGAGGAAGGAGAACTGCAGGAATCCTAATAGAGGAAGGAGAACTGCAGGAATACTAATAGAGGAAGGAGAACTGCAGGAATCCTAATAGAGGAAAGAGAACTGCAGGAATACTAATAGAGGAAGGAGAACTGCAGGAATCCAGCTAATAGAGGAAGGAGAACTGCAGAAATACTAATAGAGGAAGGAGAACTGCAGGAATCCTAATAGAGGAAGAAGAACAGCAGGAATCCAGCTAATAGAGGAAAGAGAACTGCAGGAATACCGCTAATAGAGGAAGGAGAACTGCAGGAATCCAACTAATAGAGGAAGGAGAACTGCAGGAATCCTAATAGAGGAAGGAGAACTGCAGGAATCCAGCTAATAGAGGAAGGAGAACTGCAGGAATCCTAATAGAGGAAGGAGAACTGCAGGAATCCTAATAGAGGAAGGAGAACTGCAGGAATCCAGCTAATAGAGGAAAGAGAACTGCAGGAATACCGCTAATAGAGGAAGGAGAACTGCAGGAATCCAACTAATAGAGGAAGGAGAACTGCAGGAATCCTAATAGAGGAAGGAGAACTGCAGGAATCCAGCTAATAGAGGAAGGAGAACTGCAGGAATCCTAATAGAGGAAAGAGAACTGCAGGAATCCAACTAATAGAGGAAGGAGAACTGCAGGAATCCAGCTAATAGAGGAAAGAGAACTGCAGGAATCCAGCTAATAGAGGAAAGAGAACTGCAGGAATCCTAATAGAGGAAGGGGAACTGCAGGAATCCAACTAATAGAGGAAGTGGAACTGCAGGAATCCAACTATTAGAGGAAGGAGAACTGCAGGAATCCTAATAGAGGAAGAAGAACTGCAGAAATACTAATAGAGGAAGAAGAACTGCAGAAATACTAATAGAGGAAGGAGAACTGCAGGAATCCAGCTAATAGAGGAAGGAGAACTGCAGGAATCCAGCTAATAGAGGAAAGAGAACTGCAGGAATACTAATAGAGGAAGGAGAACTGCAGGAATCCAGCTAATAGAGGAAAGAGAACTGCAGGAATCCAGCTAATAGAGGGAGAAGAACTGCAGGAATACTAATAGAGGAAGGAAAGCTGCAGGAATCCAGCTAATAGAGGAAGGAGAACTGCAGGAATACCGCTAATAGAGGAAAGAGAACTGCAAGAATCCTAATAGAGGAAGGAGAACTGCAGGAATCCTAATAGAGGAAAGAGAACTGCAGGAATACCGCTAATAGAGGAAGAAGAACTACAGGAATCCAGCTAATAGAGGAAGGAGAACTGCAGGAATCCAACTAATAGAGGAAGGAGAACTGCAGGAATCCAGCTAATAGAGGAAGGAGAACTGCAGGAATCCAACTAATAGAGGAAGGAGAACTGCAGGAATCCAACTAATAGAGGAAGGAGAACTGGAGGAATCCAACTAATAGAGGAAGGAGAACTGGAGGAATCCTAATAGAGGAAGGAGAACTGCAGGAATCCTAATAGAGGAAGGAGAACTGCAGGAATCCTAATAGAGGAAGGAGAACTGCAGAAATCCTAATAGAGGAAGGAGAACTGCAGGAATCCTAATAGAGAAAGGAGAACTGCAGGAATCCTAATAGAGGAAGGAGAACTGCAGGAATCCAGCTAATAGAGGAAGAAGAACTGCAGGAATCCAGCTAATAGAGGAAGGAGAACTGCAGGAATTCAGCTAATAGAGGAAGAAGAACTGCAGGAATACCGCTAATAGAGGAAGAAGAACTGCAGGAATCCAACTAATAGAGGAAGGAGAACTGCAGGAATCCTAATAGAGGAAGGAGAACTGCAGGAATCCTAATAGAGGAAGGAGAACTGCAGGAATACTAATAGAGGAGGGAGAACTGCAGGAATCCTAATAGAGGAAGGAGAACTGCAGGAATCCTAATAGAGGAAGGAGAACTGCAGGAATCCTAATAGAGGAAGGAGAACTGCAGGAATCCTAATAGAGGAAAGAGAACTGCAGGAATCCTAATAGAGGAAGGAGAACTGCAGGAATCCAACTAATAGAGGAAGGAGAACTGCAGGAATCCTAATAGAGGAAGAAGAACTGCAGGAATCCTAATAGAGGAAGGAGAACTGCAGGAATCCTAATAGAGGAAGAAGAACTGCAGGAATCCTAATAGAGGAAGAAGAACTGCAGGAATCCAACTAATAGAGGAAGGAGAACTGCAGGAATCCTAATAGAGGAAGGAGAACTGCAGGAATCCTAATAGAGGAAGGAGAACTGCAGGAATCCTAATAGAGGAAAGAGAACTGCAGGAATCCTAATAGAGGAAGGAGAACTGCAGGAATCCTAATAGAGGAAGTGGAACTGCAGGAATCCAACTATTAGAGGAAGGAGAACTGCAGGAATCCTAATAGAGGAAGGAGAACTGCAGGAATCCAACTAATATAGGAAGGAGAGCTGCAGGAATCCTAATAGAGAAAAGAGAACTGCAGGAATCCTAATAGAGGAAGGAGAGCTGCAGGAATCCAACTAATATAGGAAGGAGAACTGCAGGAATCCAGCTAATAGAGGAAAGACAACTGCAGGAATCCTAATAGAGGAAAGAGAACTGCAGGAATCCAGCTAAAAGAGGATGAAGAACTGCAGGAATCCTAATAGAGGAAGGAATACTGCAGGACTCCAGCTAATAGAGGAAAGAAAACTGCAGGAATACTAATAGAGGAAGGAGAACTGCAGGAATCCAGATATTAGAGGAAAGAGAACTGCAGGAATCCAGCTAATAGAGGAATAAGAACTGCAGGAATCCCAATAGAGGAAGGAGAACTGCAGGATTCCAGCTAATAGAGGAAGGAGAACTGCAGGAATCCTAATAAAGGAAGGAGAACTGCAGGAATACCGCTAATAGAGGAAGGAGAACTGCAGGAATCCAGCTAATAGAGGAAAGAGAACTGCAGGAATCCTAATAGAGGAAAGAGAACTGCAAGAATCCTAATAGAGGAGGGAGAACTGCAGAAGTCCAGCTAATAGAGGAAGGGGAACTGCAGGAATCCAGCTAATAGAGGAAAGAGAACTGCAGGAATCCTAATAGAGGAAAGAGAACTGCAAGAATCCTAATAGAGGAAGGACAACTGCAGGAATCCAGCTAATAGAGGAAAGAGAACTGCAGGAATCCTAATAGAGGAAAGAGAACTGCAAGAATCCTAATAGAGGAGGGAGAACTGCAGAAGTCCAGCTAATAGAGGAAGGGGAACTGCAGGAATCCAGCTAATATAGGAAGGAGAACTGAAGGAACCCAGCTAATAGAGGAAGGAGAACTGCAGGAATCCTAATAGAGGAAGGAGAACTACAGGAATCCTAATAGAGGAGGGAGAACTGCAGGAATCCTAATAGAGGAGGGAGAACTGCAGGAATCCTAATAGAGGAAAGAGAACTGCAGGAATCCTAATAGAGGAAAGAGAACTGCAGCTAATAGAGGAAGGGGAACTGCAGGCATCCAGCTAATAGAGGAAGGGGAACTGCAGGAATCCAGCTAATAGAGAAAGGAGAACTGAAGGAACCCAGCTAATAGAGGAAGGAGAACTGCAGGAATCCTAATAGAGGAAGGAGAACTGCAGGAATCCAGCTAATAGAGGAAGCAGAACTGAAGGAACCCAGCTAATAGAGGAAGGAGAACTGCAGGAACCCAGCTAATAGAGGAAGGAGAACTGCAGGAATCCAGCTAATAGAGGAAGGAGAGCTGCAGGAATCCAGCTAATATAGGAAGGAGAACTGCAGGAATCCAGCTAATAGAGGAAAGACAACTGCAGGAATCCTAATAGAGGAAAGAGAACTGCAGGAATCCAGCTAAAAGAGGATGAAGAACTGCAGGAATCCAGCTAATAGAGGAAGGAATACTGCAGAACTCCAGCTAATAGAGGAAATACTAATAGAGGAAGGAGAACTGCAGGAATCCTAATAGAGGAAGGAGAACTACAGGAATCCTAATAGAGGAGGGAGAACTGCAGGAATCCTAATAGAGGAAGGAAAACTGCAGGAATCCTAATAGAGGAAAGAGAACTGCAGGAATCCTAATAGAGGAAAGAGAACTGCAGCTAATAGAGGAAGGGGAACTGCAGGCATCCAGCTAATAGAGGAAGGGGAACTGCAGGAATCCAGCTAATAGAGAAAGGAGAACTGAAGGAACCCAGCTAATAGAGGAAGGAGAACTGCAGGAATCCTAATAGAGGAAGGAGAACTGCAGGAATCCAGCTAATAGAGGAAGCAGAACTGAAGGAACCCAGCTAATAGAGGAAGGAGAACTGCAGGAACCCAGCTAATAGAGGAAGGAGAACTGCAGGAATCCAGCTAATAGAGGAAGGAGAGCTGCAGGAATCCAGCTAATATAGGAAGGAGAACTGCAGGAATCCAGCTAATAGAGGAAAGACAACTGCAGGAATCCTAATAGAGGAAAGAGAACTGCAGGAATCCAGCTAAAAGAGGATGAAGAACTGCAGGAATCCAGCTAATAGAGGAAGGAATACTGCAGAACTCCAGCTAATAGAGGAAATACTAATAGAGGAAGGAGAACTGCAGGAATCCAGATATTAGAGGAAAGAGAACTGCAGGAATCCAGCTAATAGAAGAATAAGAACTGCAGGAATCCAGCTAATAGAGGAAGGAGAACTGCAGGAATCCAGCTAATAGAGGAAGGAGAACTGCAGGAATCCTAATAGAGGAAGGAGAACTGCAGGAATCCTAATAGAGGAAGGAGAACTGCAGGAATCCTAATAGAGGAAGGAGAACTGCAGGAATCCTAATAGAGGAAGGAGAACTGCAGGAATCCAGCTAATAGAGGAAAGAGAACTGCAGGAATCCTAATAGAGGAAAGAGAACTGCAGAAGTCCAGCTAATAGAGGAAGGGGAACTGCAGGAATCCAGCTAATAGAGGAAGGGGAACTGCAGGAATCCAGCTAATAGAGGAAGGGGAAAAGGAGGAATCCAGCTAATATAGGAAGGAGAACTGAAGGAACCCAGCTAATAGAGGAAGGAGAACTGCAGGAATCCAGCTAACAGAGGAAGGAGAACTGCAGGAATCCTAATAGAGGAAGGAGAACTGCAGGAATCCTAATAGAGGAGGGAGAACTGCAGGAATCCTAATAGAGGAAGGAAAACTGCAGGAATCCTAATAGAGGAAAGAGAACTGCAGGAATCCTAATAGAGGAAAGAGAACTGCAGGAATCCTAATAGAGGAAGGAGAACTGCAGGAATCCTAATAGAGGAAAGAGAACTGCAGGAATCCAACTAATAGAGGAAAGAGAACTGCAGGAATCCAACTAATAGAGGAAGGAGAACTGCAGGAATCCAACTAATAGAGGAAAGAGAACTGCAGGAATCCAACTAATAGAGGAAAGAGAACTGCAGGAATCCAACTAATAGAGGAAGGAGAACTGCAGGAATCCAACTAATAGAGGAAAGAGAACTGCAGGAATACTAATAGAGGAAGGAAAGCTGCAGGAATCCAGCTAATAGAGGAAGGAGAACTGCAGGAATCCTAATAGAGGAAAGAGAACTGCAGGAATGCTAATGGGGAAAGAGAACTGCAGGAATCCTAATAGAGGAAGGAGAACTGCAGGAATACTAATAGAGGAAGGAGAACTGCAGGAATCCAGCTAATAGAGGAAGGAGAACTGCAGGAATCCAACTAATAGGGGAAGGAGAACTGCAGGAATCCTAATAGAGGAAAGAGAACTGCAGGAATCCTAATAGAGGAAAGAGAACTACAGGAATCCTAATAGAGGAAGGAGAACTGCAGGAATCCTAACAGAGGAAGGAGAACTGCAGGAATCCTAATAGAGGAAAGAGAACTGCAGGAATCCAGCTAATAGAGGAAAGAGAACTGCAGGAATCCTAATAGAGGAAGGAGAACTGCAGGAATCCTAATAGAGGAAAGAGAACTGCACGAATCCTAATAGAGGAAGGAGAACTGCAGGAATCCTAATAGAGGAAAGAGAACTGCAGGAATCCTAATAGAGGAGGGAGAACTGCAGAAGTCCAGCTAATAGGGGAAGGAGAACTGCAGGAATCCAGCTAATAGAGGAAGGAGAACTGCAGGAATCCAACTAATAGAGGAAGGAGAACTGCAGGAATCCAACTAATAGAGGAAGGAGAACTGCAGGAATCCAACCAATAGAGGAAGGAGAACTGCAGGATTCCTAATAGAGGAAGGAGAACTGCAGGTATCCTAATAGAGGAAGAAGAACTGGAGGAACCCAGCTAATAGAGGAAGGAGAACTGCATGAATCCTAATAGTGGAAGGAGAACTGCAGGAATCCTAATAGAGGTAGGAGAACTGCAGGAATCCTAATAGAGGAAGGAGAACTGCAGGAATCCTAATAGAGGAAGGAGAACTGCAGGAATCCTAATAGAGGAAGGAGAACTGCAGGAATCCAGCTAATAGAGGAAAAAGAACTGCAAGAATCCAGCTAATAGAGGAAAGAGAACAGCAGGAATACTAATGGAGGAAGGAGAACTGCAGGAATCCAACTAATAGAGGAAGAAGAACTGCAGGAATCCTAATAGAGGAAGAAGAACTGCAAGAATCCAGCTAATAGAGGAAGAAGAACTGCAGGAATCCTAATAGAGGAAGGAGAACTGCAGGAATCCAGCTAATAGAGGAAGAAGAACTGCAAGAATCCAGCTAATAGAGGAAAGAGAACAGCAGGAATACTAATGGAGGAAGGAGAACTGCAGGAATACCGCTAATAGAGGAAGAAGAACTGCAAGACACCAGCTAATAGAGGAAGGAGAACTGCAGGAATCCACCTAATAGAGGAAGGAGAACTGCAGGAATTCTAATAGAGGAAGGAGAACTGCAGGAATATAGAGGGAGGGGTACTTGGCCAATACAGCTAATAGAGGGGTGGGGTACTGGAGAAATACAGCTAATACAGGAAGAGCTGCCGGAATACCGCTAGTAGAGGGAGGGGCATTGTTGGAATACCACTACCTAGGAGGGGATCTAAGTACTTCAGAGCTGTTTTTAAGGCAAAGCTAATGAAGAAAAAAGAACTGTAGTGGGTGGTCACCCTTAGGGCTCCTTTCCACTGGCGAGATAATCGCACGTTTTCAGTGCCATGCGAGAGTGCGAGCTCTCGCAAGAAAGTCCCACACATGTTGTTCTATGACAACCTTTCCACTAGCGATGTTTAAGGTCAAGCTGCGATGCGAGGATTAAAAATCGCAGCAGGGGGATTGTTACAGCGTTTTGTATTTTTCTGTCGCCCATACAGTGCAATAGGAAAACAGATTCTCGCATCGCAACGCAAAAGCTTGCAATTTTTGCAGCGTTGCGATGCGATTTTAACATTGCGATTTTCTCGCAGCGATATTGCTATCGCCAGTGGAAAGGAGCCCTAAGGGCTCCCACCCACTTGCGATTGCGTTTTTTGTTAACGCGATTGTCAACTGCGTTTTTGGTGCATTGCGTTGCGTTTTTAACATTAGAAAGTCGCATTGACAATCGCGTTAACAAAAAACACAATCGCAAGTGGAAAGGAGCCCTAAGGGTGACTTTCCTCTAGCCTTTTTTTATCGCTTCATTTTTTTTTCACGCAATTGGGACTTTCTAATGTTAAAAACACAACGCAGTGCACCAAAAACGCAAGTTGTGCTGTGTTGCGATGCGACTTTAACATTAGAAAGTCCCATGGACTATCGTGTTTAAAAAAACGCAGTGATAAAAAAAGGTTAGTGGAAAGGCACCCTTAGGGTGACTACCCACTACAGTTTTTTTTCACTGCGAAATTCGCAGCGTTTTTTTTTCTGCAGGGGTCTATGGGACTTGTAATGTTAAAATCGCTATTGCGCAAAATCGCAACTTACCGCAAAATTGCGATTTTGCGCGATCGCGATTTTAACATTACAAGTCCCATAGACTCCTGCAGAAAAAAAAAAACGCTGCGAATTTCGCAGTGAAAAAAAACTGTAGTGGGTAGTCACCCTTAAACTGCAGCTCTACTCCATAAAGCTTACTGCTGTGTAGCCCTGTAAACTTGCACTCTCACTGTGGTCAATGGGATTGTGGTGCAACTGGCAAGTAGCCGAAAGAGCAACCTTCAGGTTGTGTTCACTTGCATCTCAATGGGTCAGGCTACATTCACACGGGCGAGAACTTTGCGTGAGTTTGGGGCATTGCAAGACGCACAAAACTTGCACAAATATGAACTCCATTCTTTTGAATGGATTTATTCGCCTGAGCAATTTTTTTCCCTCGCAGTGACACTGCGAGGATAGGAATCGCAGCATGTTCCATCTTTCGGTGTTACACATTGTTTTCAGTGGGACCTTAAAAGACATCACATGGACTTATATGCCGTGGATATAACTTGAAATTGTAGTACAACCCCTTTGAAAGGTCAGATATTCACTGATATAGCATTCCAATAGGTGGCGCTGTGGAGGGTTATTCCATCATTCATTTGCATAGCTTTTTCCCAGAGAGCATTGCATGGTGTATAATACTCCCTACGCCCTTATGGTGCTCTCCACAAGGAATTGTAAGTAAAACGAATTCCAAGGGCGTCAATACTTTTTTTCCGTTTCCCTGTTCTCGTTTGCTTTCTTTTGCATGTCTTTAGTCCATGTCCGTAGAGCGGTGTATACACTGTACGCTGCTGTGAGGGGTCACCGTGTTATATTTGTGCACAGATGGTCCATGACATGACCGGCACACACTGTATAATGTCATCCCACAATGCGGAGTGTCCCGGGGCTTCTAAGAGGTTTTGAACCCCAGTGGGGCTCTCAGTCTCCATAATGAGTCAGTAAATAAGGGATTCCCTCCGTCCTTGCAGAAAAAGGTCCAAAGTCAAGTTGATTGTTAGTTTTCCCACAGCGCTCTGTGCACGGCTCGCTCTGTTGTTCTTTCCATCCCTCTGTTTGCAAGCAACACGTGTTTTCCCGACTCCTGTCAATTCTTTCTTGCGTTATGCAATTCCTCTGGATGAAGATAAGCGGAAAATATGCTTCACTGGAAAAACGTGTCCTCCACCGCCAGCGATCTGCGGAATGCCTCCCATATTATTATAACTTGTGTTGTCCTCCTCCTTCCTTATCACATTATCAACCTTGTTTACACCAGTTCTTCCTTTTAAAGGTCGCCTCCATCAATAGAGTCAGCGCTCCTGGTACTGCGTCAAAGCCATGCCTAGAATTAGACTATCCCTGTGTAAGGAGGGGGCGCCACTCTGCTCTCCCCCTTACAGAGTGAAATGGTACAGCCCCTCATATCAGAAGCCTATTAGGCATGTGACTCGGCCAGGTGCAAACAGGAACAGAAGTGCTGAAAAAACGCCCTGAATGAGGCTCCAACCACCAGAAATGCCACCACTGCCAAAATCACTAATCACAGCAGGGGATAGTGAATGAGACTAAGCCAGTATATGTGTAAGGAAATGCCAACCGTAGGTCTGTATCCCTATATATGCTGCTAGGATACTATGTCCAATATGGGACTGATTGTGGGAGGCTCAATAGGACCCCTTCTATTAAAGCATCAGGATTAGAGATGAGCAAGCATACTCGCTAAGGACAATTGCTCGAGCGAGCATTGTCCTTAGCGAGTACCTGCCCGCTCGGAAGAAAAGGTTCGGGTACCGTCGGGGGGCGGGGGAGAGCAGGGGGGAACGGAGGGGAGATCTCTCTCCCTCTCTCCCACCCCTCCGCTCCCCCCTGCTCACTCCGCAACTCACCGCTCCCCCGCGCCGCCACCCGAACCTTTTCTTCCGAGCGGGCAGGTACTCGCTAAGGACAATGCTCGCTCGAGCAATTGTCCTTAGCGAGTATGCTCACTCATCTCTAATCAGGACCAAGAGTACGAGGATGGCATTGAACGTTTGGAATTTGTCAGATCATTGCTCACTATAAGAAAATTGTTGTACTTATTGACGCCTGTTAGAACTTTAGTATCCTTAAGTGTGCAGCTCGGATACTAGATCAAGTGTATGACCAGGATGCGGGAGACTTAGTAATGGAGTGGGTGAACCAGAAGTTTCATAGAATGGGGAGGACAGGCTGCATAGCTGTCACCGACTACAGAAATGCTGTCATCCCCGGTGCGATAGTCTACAAGCAGAAAAGAGAGAAAGCCGATGTAGCATATTCAGCTGCAAGAGTATGTCAGGACACTCATCTGGATTTCCAAGCTCTTGTGGTTGAATAATGCTCCCAATTACAGACTAGGCGGAGAATACTGTGCAACTACTGTAAGTGAGACCGACCTCATTAAAAAAATCAATGCACACCAGACATATTAGGTAGCCAGCAGGTCTCTCTGTGCATTGAAGAGGACCTGGGTGCGAATTGTATGGACGGTAGGGACTTACCCAGGGCTCGGTCAGCGAGGAGTGGACTTCCAAATGGAGTCAGGTCTGGACACTTATATAAGAGCATAGTTGAGTAAACTCTTTTCAGATACCACAAGCTACGGAGGACTCTCCCATTATTACCGGACTGTGCAAACAATGATGCGGTTTATTGTTCCAGTTGGTTTATTGGTATTGCATGTTGTCGGCATTGTATTCATCTTATACAGCTTGGGAGATATTGTTCTTTCCTAGTGAGCCTGGAGTGACATTGCTAAGCCGTAGCTTTTCGCAGTTGGCATTGAGTTGCAGCACTTTGTTTTCTAACCTCTGATTATTGGTCCTTTTATAGTTATTAGTATTAGTGTAACTGTTGTCTGCATCCATCGGATCCCAGAAGCTGTGAATACCGTCACCTGTCGCACCTGGATAACACCGAGTGCCTATAAAGAATCCCCTGGCCCCTCCGGCACTCCAGGCTTTATTGTGACAACCCTGAATCACAAAAGATAAAACTATGGATTACTAAATATTTGTAGAAGTGAATCCACATTGAACCTGATTGGTTGTTGAGGCTCCTCCCCCTCCGTGTGCCGCTGATTCCTGATAAACTTCTCACTAGCGGTTTAGTTACTTGGAGTTCATAATCTTCCATTCTTGCTGTAATGAAAATGATCTCCCCTTGTAGTGACTGCCCCTCGGCCATATACTTATACACTGACTGGTCCTTTTATTAGAGACTCGGCCCTCTCCTGATTGGCGCGTTCCTACCCTGTTTCCCTGAAAATAAGACCTAGCATGATTTTTCAGGATTTTTGAGGATGCAGAATGATTTTTCAGGCTTTTCGAGTATGCTTGAAATATAAGCCCTGCTTCAAAATTAAGCCCTGGTTACAGTTAATAAAAAAGGAAATTTAAATAGTGTCCAGGCAGCTATACATGTAAAAAAGTGAAATCTTTCGGAGCATAAATATAAGACACTGTCTTATTTTCAAGGAAACGGGGTATATGGAAATTCTCCTCGTGACCTCTGAGTGAAACATAAAATCATGTGACAAGTTATCTGTGGGTCAGTTTCAGTGTGAATCCATATTAGATGGGAAAATCCAGTGATCTGAGCGACTTCCAACGAGGCCGGTCATCGGTGCTGGACTAGCTGGGATTAACTGCCAACCACGTAGGGTTTTCTCATGTAACGGTGTGGAGAGTATACAGAGAATGGTGTGATTGAAGAAAACATCCAGCGAAAGAGAATCCTGTGGATGGAAACAATTCATCACCGAAAGGGGTCAGAGGAGGATGTTAGGAATCGTTCTGACCAACAGGTGCGCTGCACAGTCAGGAGCAGGTGAATACAACGCTGGTGCTCCAAGTAACATGTCCAAACACACAACTTGACGTTCCTCAGCACGGACGGGTTATTAAGATCAGACGACCAGTTCCAGCGCCATTGTGTCTAAGAGGAACAGAAAGGCGACACCAGCGGGCAAAAGACCTCAAAATTGTATCACTGAGCAGCGGAAAAACATCTCCTGGTCAGATGGATCCAGATTTCTGTTGACCCGTGCTGTTGGGAAGTCAGAATTTGGCACAAGCAGCATGGATCGATGACCCCTTCTTGTCAGGCTTGTAAAGGTCAAGCAATGATGTGGGGAAGGCTTTTTTAGCACACTGTGTCCTCTGATACCTGTGATGGATGCCATGATGAATTGCTGTGGTTCTGCAGCCCAAAGGAAGTCCAGCATGCTACTGGACGAGGGTCTTTAATAAAGTGACCATTCAATGCACAGAGAATCAATGTGGAGCGGACCTGCAGTATAAAGCATTGGGGGAGGGACAGAGCTGTGGCATGAGCCCCTCAAACAACAAGGGGTTAATTATAGAGTACCTCATACACCAATCAGTGAAACAGTTCAGCTGGAGTAACTGACTATACTGTAGCGGTGCCCTAATGGAGCAGAATTGCAGTGTAAAGCATGGAGCAGTGATAGAGCAGAAGTCTGAGCATCTATATAGACAGAAGGCAGATCTCAGACTACCTTAGACGGTGCGGTCATGCTGGAGTCATTGATCATAGCTGATCCCAAGCACAACCCAATGCCACTAACCTAGATAGTATACTTAGCCGGCACTACCCGATGCACCGAGCATGGGGCAGAATCATAATGGGGTGCGTATGAATAAGTTACACATCCCCCTAGTTCCAGCCTACACCCCTCTAAGAACCTGAAATAATAGGGCAGTGCTTGTCCACGGGACTGGGATGAACACAACCTGGTCACATTATATACCCTCAATAAGAAATGGCAACATTGTCTGCGACTCCCGGCTAATAAGTGTAATTGGAGGCTCAGAAATAACATAGTATTGCCGAGCGCAGGCAGACAAGGCTTCCATTGTAGCAGCGAAATAAAAGGATATTCTGAAGGTTGGACGGGCCGCGGGAATGAAAGGGAAGGCGCGGCGTGAGGAAGGGCATTTATAGAAGAGAGGGAGCGCCTAATTGGTATGAAATCATGGAGAAGATGAGAATGATCGTTATCAGAGTAACATGACGTCCGTCCGCCTTTTCTGTTCAGGATTCGACATAATTGAGTGACTTCGCTGCTGCACTTTGGCGTAATCTTTCTTACCGCTCAATAAAAACACTTATTAGAATTACAGTGTAATCAGCGGCATCGATAATACACGCTCCCCGTGACCGATCCCCAGAGCCCGCAGAATTACAGTGTAATCAGCGGCATCGATAATACACGCTCCCCGTGACCGATCCCCAGAGCCCGCAGAATTACAGACAAGGTTAACCATTTTAGAGATTTAGCCCTTTATTGTCATTTTTCATCCCCGCCTTCCAGGAGCCAGAACATCTTAACTTTCCCGCTGACCTAGCGGTATGCGGGCTTGTGTTTGGCGCAACGAGTTGTATTTTTTAATGGTCCCATTTAATGTACAGGAAAACTTTTACTAATTTTGAAAGAACGGAGAAATGAAAATAAAATGTAATTGCGCCATTTTTCATGGGTTTCGTTTTTCCAGCATTCACAGTGCAGTAAAAATGACCTATGACCTGAGTTCTGTGGGTCGGTAAGAATGCGGGGATACAACATTTCTATAGTTTTTTAATGTTTTTCAATTTTTAAAAAGCAAATAAAAAGTTGTACTTAAGAATTGCTTTCTGTCTCTGTCATCTGAGACCCGTAACTTTTTTTTTGCCGATTGGGCCGTGTGAGGGCTCATTATTTGGAGAGTGAGCTCTGTAGTTTTTATTAGTATCAGTTTGGAAAACCGACATCTTTTTGATAACTTTTTATTCACATTTTTTAGGGGTTGTAATTTTAAAAAAAAAGTATTGTGATTCTGCATTTCATCCTTTTTTTATTCTGTGCCTTCACCATGCAGGAGAAACATTGTGATATTTCAATAGCTCTGTGATAACAAATATGTTTTTTTTTTTTTAATTGTTTAGTTCTTTTAGAGGAAAAATGGGAAAAAGAGTTTTTCATACATTTTTTAACTGTTAAAACAACTTAATGAATTTTTTTTTACGCTTTAATTTGGTTCCCGCAGGTGATTTGAACTTGCGATCATTCGGATGTTACTTCAGGGCTTGATAGGCATCTATCCTTGTCAGCCCTAGGAGCCTTCTGTAGGCTCCGGGCTGCCATGCTAGTCCATCAGCATCCCGCTTTTGCTGACTGTTTAGACACGCGGTTAAATTTTGACTGCAGCACCTAAACAGTTAACTGCTGCAATCAGAGCTAACTCTAATCACGGCAGTTACTGGCGGCTGTCAGCTATCAGAAACAACAGATAGCCGCCAAATATGATGCGGACTGGGCTTCCGAAGCTTGCTCCATGCGCACTTCAGGATCGCAGGACGTTTATATGTGTTTGGCGGTCCTGAAGTAGCAAAAGGGGATCTACCGGACCAGAAAAAATATCTAATGGGCTGGAAATGTAATAAAATAGGAAAATAAGGCATATTGACCAACTTAAAGGGGTTGTCCCGCGCCGAAACGGGTTTTTTTTTTTTCAATAGCCCCCCTGTTCGGCGCGAGACAAACCCGATGCAGGGGTTAAAAAAGAAAAACGGATAGTGCTTACCTGAATCCCCGCGCTCCGGTGACTTCTTACTTACCTGGTGAAGATGGCCGCCGGGATCTTCACCCTCGGTGGACCGCAGGTCTTCTGTGCGGTCCATTGCCGATTCCAGCCTCCTGATTGGCTGGAATCGGCACGTGACGGGGCGGAGCTACGAGGAGCCGCTCTCCGGCACGAGCGGCCCCATTCAGAAAAGATGAAGACCGGACTGCGCAAGCGCGTCTAATCCGGCGATTAGACGCTGAAAATTAGACGGAACCATGGAGACGAGGACGCCAGCAACGGAGCAGGTAAGTGAATAACTTCTGTATGGCTCATAATTAATGCACAATGTACATTACAAAGTGCATTAATATGGCCATACAGAAGTGTATACCCCCACTTTGTTTCGCGGGACAACCCCTTTAAATGGCCCCCTTGTCCATTGCATGAGCCCCAATCCGGGCAGAAATGGGGCATGTGCACATGTACGCTCAGTCAATCACAGTCTTCAGTGGTCACGTTATGGCAATATCACCGCTTGGTCAGCCTTGTGGGTGACTTGGACAGCACCCCCGTCCATAAACTGGCAGTCTATGGAGGGCATGTGATTGCACTTGTCGGCAGCACATCCCCCTGTTTATATGCAGAGATGTGCTGCCACTGAGCATAAAAGATCTAATCTGCATTTGCCCATTTGTTGGCGGATTGCCGATATATTTCACATAGATTGACGATCGAGAAACCACCTTAGTCAGCCCCTCCTAAAAAGGTGAAATCGGTATGTGGAGGGTCCCACGGCGCAATAAGAGACCGGGCAAGCCTTGCAGTAAATACTAAGTCTGTACTAGGCAGCTGATTGAGTGATAGAGCCACTTTACCACAGAATGTTGCAATAAGTTTCAGTACTTTAGCAATGCTTTACTACTTGGCAACATTGTCTCAGCTTATCCGCCCTCGGAGAGTCAAGTCTGAGTCTCTTTATATATTCACCGTCTTTGTTACTTAGTAGGCCTGCCGTAACTCCGTGGACCCTCAACGGTTCACACAGTGAGCAACACAGAAAGTCCACGACTGGAGCTCCTGCAGCTACGACGGTCTGACTGATCGCAGACAATAGGCGCCGACCAGGAGATTCCAAGGCTTTCCACAGCTCTTACTCCCAAGTTGCACCCAACCTCTTCCACGGCAGGTTTCCAGGGCTTCTCTCATGGCTCACGAGTCAGGCCACAACCAACCTCTTGTACTTGCTGCTCACTCTACCACCACAGCCAACACAACAACTTGCATGCCACCCCTCACCTTTTATACCAAACACAGACACTAACCTGCGGAGTGAGATGTGTTCTACCATTCGTTCATTGTACACATATACCCGCCCAGCACATCATACTTGGTGATGTACATGTCCCAGTGTCCACAGTGACTGGGATGAAGACCACTCACACAATGTCCACGGGGGCCAGGCCAGAGATGGTTACATAAATCAGTTGCGTAACACACTTTCACAATACGCCTCGGCAGTTATGCAATAGTCATCAATCTTGGTAGTATTTTGCATTTCTATTAGAGATGAGCGAGGATATTCGCTAAGGACAAATAATCAAGCGAGTATTGTCCTTTTTGAGTACCTGCCTGCTCGTGAGAAAAGATTCGGGTGCCGTCGGGCTGTGGGGGAGAGTGCAGGGGAACGGAGGAGAGATCTCTCTCCCCCCCCCCCCGCTCCCTCCTGCTTACTCCCGCAACTCACCGCTCACCCCTGCCGGCAACCGAATCTTTTCTCACGAATGGGCAGGTAATTGAAAAGGACAATACTCGCTCGAGTATTTGTCCTTATCGAGTATCCTCGCTCATCTCTAATTTCTATTACTTTCCTCCTAATGTCCCATTTAGACAAGACGACAGTCATCAACACGACTGCACGAGCGCTGACATCACGGCTAGTTTGCTAGTGCTCGTGCCAAGGCAGGCAGGTTACCGCTGGCTTCTCACTCAGCCCCTCACATTCTATGTGAAGCGCTGAGTGGGGAGCGTTTACACGCCGCGAGAAGTCAGCGATCCAGCGATAATTTTCATGGTGGTTGAAAATGAGCGACCCACGAACTGTAATCAAATGGCGCATTGTGGCTGTGCAGTTACACACGATGGTTATAGCGCAAGTTTGTCCGTTTGAACGAATTTCGCGTGATACTCGTCCCGTGTACATGGCCCTGTACACATCAGTATGACTAGTATTTACCCGACTGCACATGGTCAACTTTCTTACCTCGTCTACAAATAGGCAGGGGCAAATCTGCTGAGATGGCAATGAAAGAGTAAATACACAAAGCTGTAGCTGAGATATCTGCAAACATGGAATATTTGCATTCTTTTACCCTGATCTCCTGCCATATTTATACATTTGAGGAACGTCGCTTACATTTCAGATTAAAGAGCGCATACTTGTCCGTGTTTGCTTTAACCTAACAGTCGCAGCAGGTTTACACGGCCCATTAACCTCACTTTCTTAGGTGGTGCTGACTTTTGCACTTTATAGTCAGAGCAGTCACACTCTGGACCGCTCTGCCACAGGAAGCGGAGATGGTTCATATGTAGGTTTCTAAGAATCTCTGAAAGCCTTTCCAAAATGAATAACATTACATATTATGGGGCAGATTTACTAATGCCCCATTTACACGGGACGAGCTGTTGGGCAAACCAATCTCGACAGCACGTCCCAGTGAAGCTCGCCGCTGTGCTGTTACACAGGAGAGAGTCAGGAGCGCTATCTTTTCTCCTTAGGGAGAGCACCTAGAAGGTGAGTGAGGAGACTTATAAGGCCATTCATGCTCCTCTGGGTAATATGCAAATAAGGGAGATGGAACAATACTTCTGCAGCGCCACCTATTAGTAGGCAGCATTCCTGCAAGTTAATGTTAGACTCTTTATACAAGCCTTGTAACAGGAGAGAGTATCGCTGTCATCGCTAAAAGTGCTACTGACATGGAGGCGGAGCAGCCGGGGAGCGCTCTCCCCTCACCCACCACCATTCACTTTCAATAAACAGTCATTCAGAAGTAAAAATGTACAAAGTAGTCGTTCAGAAGTGAAGGACTGCTGAACAGCTCAGTTTTCTGCATGCAGAAACTAAACGACCGAACAACTCTAGCTTAATCAGTCATTCGTTGCATGCATTTACACGGGACGACTATCATTCAAATTCCTCTGGGAGCACGGGAATTTGGACAATTCTGAACAATAATCGTCCTGTGTAAATAGCCCTTTAGACCAGCATTTATATGCACGCTAAAAGATGCAAGCTACACGCATCCATACACAGCAGCTCTGGGAGTCTTCAATAGACCCGGGCTTCAGTAAGAACTCATCAGCTTCCAACAATTGAATTGTGGAGGGGAGGCATCCCCCCGCTAACGACTTGGGTGTTTCAGTCAGCATTAGTTAAATGGACAGGATCAGAACTTGCGCTGATCGTGATCGTTTAAACCCTTAGTGACACGCCCTTTTTTGGACCTGTGGACGTAATGATTTTTTAGGATTTACATCTCCATTTTTCAAAAGCCACATATTTTTTATTTTTCCTTCGACATGGCCGTACCTGTGCTTGTGTATTGTGTGGTGGGGTGGGGTTTTTATTGGCACCATTTTTAGGTATATATATATATATATATATATATATATATATATATATATACACACACACACTAGCTGATATACCCGGCTTCACCTGAGTTAATTTGGTACTGGTATTTATCTGGTGTTCACATGGAAAATCTTATGAAGTCGTGGTTACTTTAGAGATACTGAGGAAAAAAAATATGTTCACCATTTTGCATGGTTCTTTGCGTTACCCAGGAAACACCACGGGGAGGTAACCATGTGACGTTTCCTTTATATAAAATGACATCAGGAAGTGAGAGAATTAGATTACGTACGTAAAATTTGGACGCTAATTCTTTTGCGCTTAGAATTGAATAATTGAGTTGGGACCCATCAACTTTTCCTATTTATGACATAATCAATGCTCGTGCCAAATTTCAAGTTTCTATGACATCGGGATGTGAGAGAATTAGATTCTGTATGTAAAATTTGGACGCTAACTCTTTTGCGCTTAGAATTGAATAATTGGGTTGGGACCCATCAACTTTTCCTATTTATGACATAATCAATGCCCGTGCCAAATTTCAAGTTTCTATGACATTGGGATGTGAGAGAATTAGATTAGGTACGTAAAATTTGGAGCTAACTCTTTTGCGCTTAGAATTATATAATCGAGTTGGGACCCATTAGCTTTTTCTATTTATGACATAATCAATGCCCGTGCCAAATTTCAAGTTTCTACGACATTAGGAAGTGAGAGAATTGGAATCCGTACGTAAAATTTGACGCTAATTCTTTTGCGCTAGAATTGAATAATCGAGTTGGGACACAATTACTTTTCCTATTTTGGACATAATCTATGCTTGTGCCAAATTTCATGTTTCTACGACATCGGGAAGTTGGAGAATTAGTGGTGAGTCAGTCAGTGAGTGAGTGAGTCAGTGAGGGCTTTCGTCTTTATATATGTAGATATCACATAATTTTATTACATTTTTTTGTATGGCAGGAAGAAAAAACACACAAATTCTGCCAGCTTATTTTTTTACAGTGTTAATCATGCAGCATAAATGACATGAAAATGCAGTAGGCTGGACCAGGCTAAGTGAAGGAGCAGCAGAAAAGTGTCAGTCTGTTACAGTGGCAGCGCTGCTCTCTTACACTAGGAAGTGTGTTTCTGGTGCGACTTCTGACAGGTGAAAAGGGAAATTTTCAAATCAGTGATGCCAGTCTGTATACAGACGAGGGCCTGTGCCAGGCAAAATAATAAAGAAAACTAAAATATAGTGTGGCACCTCCGTGCAGATGGGGAATGGTGGGAAGGGACTCCAGGCGTCAGGATCAACGGTGAACACATTGAACAGTTTATTTCCTTTAGCACAACAAGAATCTTCAGCTTATTTAGTCCAGTTCAGAATTATTTTGCATTTCTCTGTACATTTCAGATTTGACGTTTCTTTAAGGTGCGTTTCATTTTTTACTTTACTTAGTGGTGGTAACAGTACAATTGAAGGGTATGCAAGTATGAAGCTCAGACCTTCTATCTGGACAACAAATGGGCTTTTCCGTCAGTGAATAAGCACAGGATTTCTTCTATCCTCTGTGCTTTGCCCTTCTGCTTCTCTTTGTCCAGTTTCTTTTATTCACTTGATTCCTGAATTTCCTTTCTTAGCAAACATTACAGTTACTTTAGTCTTTGGCCGATTCTCTTTTTTCTAGTACTGCGATTTCCTTAGTGATTTACGGTAACTCTAGATTCTGGCTGAAGCGGATTCATTTATCTTCTTTTCTTTCTCTTAGTTACAAATACAGAACTTTTAGGTGCTCACACATTCTCTCCTTCCCACCGCACTGGTTCTCAGATTTTGCTTTTTCTGGAGATCTGTCTAGCAACTTACTTCTTCCTTGCTCCTCCATCTCCTTCTCCCTACTGACTTCTTCACTCTCCTCCTCAAATTCCTCCTAACTCCTATCTACCAACCCGTACGTAGAACCTTTCTACCTATCACAGGCTATTTCTCATCTAACTAGCCGACTCACAACCTTAAACTAGGCTGTACCTTGTACTAGTAAAATGTGGTTGACCAACAAACATATTAAAGTGACATAAATATATATTAATTACATCTCCTCAGAGTCCACAGGTCTTTATGGAGTGTACAATCCTGTACACTACAAAAACATTTTTTTTAGGTTGGTACAATTAGGACAATATCATTTTTTTTGGTTTTTCCACTTTTGCACAATAAAATCCCTTTTTTGGGGGGGGGGGAATTTTTTTTCTGCATTGCTACATTCAAAGTTCCTTTAACGTTTTTATTTTTCCATCGACCGCGCTCTGTGAGGGCTTTTTTTTTGCATGACGAGCTGTAGTTTTACCATTTGGGGGTACATCTGACTTTTTTTTAATCACTTTTATTGGGTTTGGGAGGCGAAATGAAGAAAATAAACATTTGGCTCTTTTTTTTAATCGCGTTAGAAAATGCAGGATAAAAAGTGTGTTCAGTTATTCGTACAGGTTGTTCTGGATGCGATAATAACAAACGCGGGCTTTTACATTTTTTTCAAAAAGTTTTTAACAAAGAGGGGAAAGTGCAATACATAATTGCTTCTCATAGCAATCACAGGCCATGTGGACATTGGCAGCTGGTTTTCATGGCAGCCCATTGGCACTCCGGAGTAGATGGCGAAATGCCAATGATGTCACAGACAAGGCAACCTTCCTCTGTGAACCCTTAAGGGCATAACAGCAGTGATCGGTGTACTCACTGATCTCCCTGTTGCAGCAGGAGGCTGGCTATGAGTCACAGATGGCTCCTGATGTGAATGGCGTGGGCTCAGCTTGTGAGGCTGCGCCATCCATGGGATGTAAATGCATGTCTATTCACGGCAACTGCTTCCCAGCCGACAATTATATTTAAGTCCTTAGACTGGAAGGTGTTAACTACTTAGATGCTACAGTGCTGGCGAGACTGTTGAGAATTGCTGGCATCTACGAGGAATAGAGCTGGCTCTGCTCCGAGGTCTTGCTATATCTCCACATGATAGCATGATGTATATTTACTAGATATGAGCGAGCACGCTCGGTAAGGTCAGTTACTCGAGCGCGTCTCGCTCATCTCGAGTAACTGCCTTCTCCTCTGAGCTTGCTTGGGGGGAAGGGGGGGGGGGCGCGGCGGGCGGTAGCTCTCACTGAGTAACTGACTTTACCAAGCGTGCTCGCTCATCTCTAATATTTAAGTTATCCAGTTGGGATGAAGTTAGATCGACACTCCAGGCAAGACTATTACACTGCATTATACAGAGTGGAGTCACATTATTATGACCACCAGATAATATCAAGAGTAACCGCCATGTGCCGCACGGACAGCAGCTAGATGGGCCGGGAGTGACTCAACAGGGTGCTGGTTGTCTCAGGTATCTGGAGCCATGCTGACTGCAAACAGTTGTGAATGGTGTGTGGGGGAGGATCCATAGAGCAAACACAATGATCGAGGTGGTCCCACAGATGCTCAATTGGGTTCACGTCTGGGGAATTAGGGGGCGGGGGAAGTACCATAACGCCATAACGCTTCCACCAACAGTTTGTGTTCTTCCAGCAATGGTTGCAGGGTGTTTGTTCTCTGATGTTTCTCGCCTGACACAATAATGTCCATCCATTCGATGAAGCAGAAAATGTGAGTCATCGGAGAAGACAACCCTTTGCCAATCAGTGGTGGTCCAATTCAACTACTGCTGTGCAAATGGAAGCCTTTTCTTCCAATGCATCTTTGGTAGTATAGGCACAGTGACCATCCATCTGCTTCATAGCTCCGTACACAGTAGAGTTCACTGTTTTGTTAGACACACGTAGGGTGGCCTTCTGGTTCATTCTCATGGTGATCTGCCCCACAGTAGAGTATCGGTCGGCCCTCGCATACCTTGGCAGCCAACGTTCACCTCTCACATCAGTGGCACGTGGTGCTCCGCAGTTTCCACATCAGTTATTCCCAATGGTGCCATTTGTCCCCTTGGATACACTGTCGCCACAACAGCACATTGACTGTTCACAAACCGCGCTGTTTGAGAAATACCGTCAACCCTTGGCCAGAAAGCCAAATCATCTGTTTTTGCAGCTCTGATAAATCTCCCTTTTTACCCATGACAACGATTCATATGTGAGCAGATGGCCTATCATACACCTTATATACCCACCAAGCCAGCCAATACTTCCTTCATGGGCTACATGCTGCCAACGTTGAAAGTAGGAGGTGGTCATAATAATGTGATACAACCTTAATTGGGTGTAAATCAGAAAACCATTATGATCTGCCATATTAGGTTATGTTCGATGGAACACATGTGCCAGTCGATGGAAGTGGCAGACCAGCTGGTGCCCGACAAACTGCACCAAGCTTCGGGTATCTATATTTTACTGCTGATGGCTCCAAATTCAACCTTAGGCACTAAGATGAACAGAGTCAAAAAAGGGGAATTCCAACTAGAGTCATTGATAGCATATCCACAGTTTGCGCTATGATGAACAGATAGGTTGAAGTCATGCATTTGGAAAATCGCATAGACTATAATTGGAAGACAGCTTCTACTATTCGAGTCACGGCATCCAAAGCTCCCAAAATCTAGAGATCCTAAAGGCAAGACTCTCACCTAGACATGTAGGGCACATCCTGCGGATAGGTCATAAATGTAAATGTCTGAGATCATAGTAACTATGTAGTAGCCTGCACTGGCTTCACTCTATCCAGGATCAATATCAATGTGAGCTGTATAGATCAGAAACACAGAAAGCCCTTTAATATTACACTAAAGTACAAAAATAGAAAAATGGGGCAAAACAGGACCATAAGGACCATGTGAAGAAGTGATCAGCAGATATGGCGGATGACGCTGGACAAGCGACACATAAATATTTTGTAGCAACGATTAAAAAACAATGCGGGATAAGCAGATTGTAAGCCTGACATCCTCTCCCTGCAATCTAGAAGGCATCTGGAAGGATATTCCCAGAAGACCACTGGAGGAAGAGGAATGCAAAGTTTAAGAACAGCCTGCCAGAGGGCAACCTTGAAAAGAGAAGGTCAGGAACAATAAGAACAACATAAAGTCATTTGCACAACATTTTTCATAACCACATAGTAGTGAAGAGGGAAAACACAAATACAAGAACCAACACAAGCTGTTCTGATAAGAGCAAGACCCACATACAGAGATACGTAATTCACGAGTGCCATTCCTGCCCACAGAGAGCAGTATTATAGTAGTTATATTCTTGTACATAGGGGGCAGTATTATAGTAGTTATATTCTTGTACATAGGGGGCAGGAGTATAGTAGTTATATTATTGTACATAGGGGGCAGTATTATAGTAGTTATATTCTTGTATATAGGGGCAGTATTATAGTAGTTATATTCTTGTACATAGGGGGCAGTATTATAGTAGTTATATTCTTGTATATAGGGGCAGTATTATAGTAGTTATATTCTTGTACATAGGGGGCAGTATTATAGTAGTTATATTCTTGTACATAGGGGGCAGTATTATAGTAGTTATATTCTTGTACATAGGGGGCAGTATTATAGTAGTTATATTCTTGTACATAGGGGGCAGTATTATAGTAGTTATATTCTTGTACATAGGGGGCAGGAGTATAGTAGTTATATTATTGTACATAGGGGGCAGTATTATAGTAGTTATATTCTTGTACATAGGGGGCAGTATTATAGTAGTTATATTCTTGTACATAGGGGGCAGTATTATAGTAGTTATATTCTTGTACATAGGGGGCAGTATTATAGTAGTTATATTCTGGTACATAGGGGGCAGTATTATAGTAGTTATATTCTGGTACATAGGGGGCAGTATTATAGTAGTTATATTCTTGTACATAGGGGGCAGTATTATAGTAGTTATATTCTTGTACATAGGGGGCAGTATTATAGTAGTTATATTCTTGTACATAGGAGGCAGTATTATAGTAGTTATATTCTTGTACATAGGGGGCAGTATTATAGTAGTTATATTCTTGTACATAGGGGGCAGTATTATAGTAGTTATATTCTTGTATATAGGGGGCAGTATTATAGTAGTTATATTCTTGTACATAGGGGGCAGTATTATAGTAGTTATATTCTTGTACATAGGGGGCAGTATTATAGTAGTTATATTCTTGTATATAGGGGGCAGTATTATAGTAGTTATATTCTTGTACATAGGGGGCAGTATTATAGTAGTTATATTCTTGTACATAGGGGGCAGTATTATAGTAGTTATATTCTTGTACATAGGGGGCAGTATTATAGTAGTTATATTCTTGTACATAGGGGGCAGTATTATAGTAGTTATATTCTTGTACATAGGGGGCAGTATTATAGTAGTTATATTCTTGTACATAGGGGCAGTATTATAGTAGTTATATTCTTGTACATAGGGAGGCAGTATTATAGTAGTTATATTCTTGTACATAGGGGGCAGTATTATAGTAGTTATATTCTTGTACATAGGGGGCAGTATTATAGTAGTTATATTCTTGTACATAGGGGGAAGTATTATAGTAGTTATATTCTTGTACACAGGGGGCAGTATTATAGTAGTTATATTCTTGTACATAGGGGGCAGTATTATAGTAGTTATATTCTTGTACATAGGGGGCAGTATTATAGTAGTTATATTCTTGTACACAGGGAGGCAGTATTATAGTACTTATATTCTTGTACATAGGGGTAGTATTATAGTAGTTATATTCTTGTACATAGGGAGCAGTATTATAGTAGTTATATTCTTGTTCATAGAAGGTAGTATTATAGTAGTTATATTCTTGTACATAGTGGGCAGTATTATAGTAGTTATATTCTTGTACATGGGGGCAGTATTATATTAGTTATATTCTTGTACATAGGGAGTAGTATTATAGTAGTTATATTCTTGTACATAGGAGCAGTATTATAGTAGTTATATTCTTGTACATAGGAGCAGTATTATATTAGTTATATTCTTGTACATAGGGAGTAGTATTATAGTAGTTATATTCTTGTACATAGGGGCAGTATTATATTAGTTATATTCTTGTACATAGGGAGTAGTATTATAGTAGTTATATTCTTGTACATAGGACGCAGTATTATAGTAGTTATATTCTTGTACATAGGGGGCAGTATTATAGTAGTTATATTCTTGTACATAGGAGGCAGTATTATATTAGTTATATTCTTGTACATAGGAGCAGTATTATAGTAGTTATATTCTTGTACATAGGGGGCAGTATTATAGTAGTTATATTCTTGTACATAAGAGGCAGTATTATATTAGTTATATTCTTGTACATAGGAGCAGTATTATAGTAGTTATATTCTTGTACATAGGGGACAGTATTATAGTAGTTATATTCTTGCACATAGGGGACAGTATTATAGTAGTTATATTTTTGTACATAGGGGCAGTATTATAGTAATTATATTCTTGCACATGAAGGGCAGTATTTTAGTACAGGATACAAAACTCACGACTACCCTCAATATCTTCTTAACAAAAAGAAATACAAGTAGCAATCTTTGTAGAACACTTAGCTGCGTGGGAAGAAAACTCTTTGGCACTATGGTGGTGCCTGTTTGCCATCTTAATGGCAGCCCTCTTGGATGCAGACCAAGAAATTTCAATGGAAATGGGGTCAGGGGATATATGTCTTAAAAGTAGAATTTCAACAGAAATTGATTAGTGCCGACGTTTTGTTTAATACCTGCAACCATTTCCGAGTTATAAATGATGTCATGTTGAGTATTTATAAAATTATTATGTTGAATTATGTGGTATGGTAAACACTAATCACGTATCTTTACGTACCAGAATATGCCATTAACAATCCAGGACTGAATTTAGATCACCCTGCTGCCTGGTAACAGAACCTCACATGAGGCGGTTGAGGCTTTCAATCAATAACAACCAGAAAGAAGCCAGTGAGTGCACCAACTGTCAGGAAACTGATTCAGAAGTTCAGGGAAACTGGCAGCGTCCATGACAAACCGGGAACTGGCAGTGTTTCCAATCCCCAGGTGTTGGCAGCTGTGCTAGCTGTTTTCACGAAAAGTCTAAGGAGAAACATCGGGAGACTGGCATTGGAGCATGGTGTGAGTCAGCCAGCTGTCGTAAGGATTCTCGAGACCAGGGGCGTAACTATAGAGGATGCAGTGGATGCGGTTGCACCCGGGCGCAGGAGCCTTATGGGGCCCATAAGGCCTCTATTATCCATATAGGTAACCCAGTACTATAAGTAAAGCATTATAGTTGGGGGCCCTGTTACAAGTTTTGCATCGGGGCCCGGGAGCTTCAAGTTACGCCTGTGCTCGAGACATACAAGTGGCATCCAAACAAATGACCAGTTCTTGGTTTGTCCTAGGCACTACAGTTTCCCTAATCTTCTGAATTAGTTTCCTGACAGTTTGTGCACTCACTGGCGGTACTATGGGTGCTCTTTATTGAAAGCCTCGGCCACCTAACCTCTGCTAGCAAGAATCAAGATGATTTCAACTCTGATGTGTGTTGTTAACGGCATCTTCTGGTACCGGAAAAGATATGCGATTAGTGGTTTCCATAGCACATAATTCAGCATTACAACTTTATTAATACGCTACATCATTTATAACTCACAGATAGTTACAGGTATTGAAACAATGAGTGCACCGCTCAATCTCTATCAGGGACCTTGCATGTAAAAAGCGCATGTACTGTGATGTAATGCCTCTTTCTTGCAAAACGCATCACACTTTCCTAGTAAATTGCATGTTAATGAGAACGATAGCGGTCTGAGCCTTTTGGACTGATATTGAGCCCTCCCGTATAAATGCACCCTAAACCATCAGCCACGGTTCAGTGACGCATCTCCTACTGAGACTTCGACAGCAATGTAGCAGTGTCTATATACAGTGATATGTAAAAGCTGCAGAAGGCAGATGGTGCAATTTTTTTAATTCAACCCTTCTGCAAAGATGATTTTCTGCACAAAATACTTGCATCCAAGTAAACATTCACCCAAAGGTGTTCATAGCCTTTAACGTCTTGTAGATAGGACACTATTCCGGTATGATCCTGTCTATAGATGGCAGTATAATACTGCCAGTGTGGTGTGATAGAAATGTTATAATAAAGGATACATTTATTTTGTCTCACCGCGGCGGTAATTGTGTTTGTGAAGGCCATGTGATGCCTAAGTGCAGTATCATTTTCTATATTACTCTACAGCCAAGGATAACGAGAGGCATCACAATCCGCATACCTGTCGGCTGTCAAACACCGCATGACAACACTCGATGCATTCTTCTCAAACAATCCAATTAGTATGCCTTCCTTCGGGAGTGATAAAATAGTCTTTTCTGACACTTGGGATTGGGTAGCCGAGAAGGAACATTTACCGATAAACTGATTAACATCCTGTTTACTGTTACAGAGCAATAAAATATCTAATTCTGGCTGCAGCCCTGCTATTATGGCATGCAGACCTCCAACGTATTGTGTGTGAAAGCTGCTATGACATCCTTGGAACAAAATCATTTGTAGTAATGCAACAATGTGAGGAAGAACTTTCAAAGCAGACATAAGAAATATGAAGACGTCAAGGCGTTGCATGATCCCCTTAGATGACTATTACAAGATCCACCTTAGGGACGCGACTTGCAGCATAGAAGAGGCTGGCACTCCTAGCCTCGGCGGGGTCCTCAGGCGCCTGTGTGTGTTCCGGCACTCCCTGCCTCGCCGCTGTCTTCATGCCGTCGCAATGCCCAGTGTCCTCTGGCAGCTCTGCCTCTAACTCTGCATGTGCCTGTGCCGCTCTCTGCCTCGGCGCAGTCCTCCTGTACTGTCTGAATGTAGTTACGCCCCCCAGCCAATAAGAAGCTGGGGGGCGTTACTAATTGATTTGACAGCTGCCACCTTGTCACCACCCCTAACTTCCGGTGGTGACAAGGTACAATAATACTGAGGACTATTACAGGATCCCCCTTAAGACGGCTGTCGCGCGATCCCCCTTAGACGGCTGTCGCGCGATCCCCCTTAGACGGCTGTCGCGCGATCCCCCTTAAGACGGCTGTCGCGCGATCCCCCTTAAGACGGCTGTCGCGCGATCCCCCTTAAGACGGCTGTCGCGCGATCCCCCTTAAGACGGCTGTCGCGCGATCCCCCTTAAGACGGCTGTCGCGCGATCCCCCTTAAGACGGCTGTCGCGCGATCCCCCTTAGGACGGCTGTCGCGCGATCCCCCTTAGGACGGCTGTCGCGCGATCCCCCTTAGGACGACTATCACATGACCTTGTGGAGAGATTACTTGATAGAGGACTGCTCCAAGTACGGATTGACTTAATGAGGTGTCTGAACGATTTTTTTTTTTCTTAGAATTCCTGCCACTGGCCAAAAATAACAAAGCGGCTATACTCGTCTCTCCCAGCTCCCCGCACATCCAGCACCGCAGCTCCATTCTGAGCGCTGAAACTGCGTTTACAGGTTGCTGTAGCCAATCACAGGTCTCAAGGTTTGAACAGAATGTAACTCAGGATACGTAATGTATGTACACAGTGAGTCCACTAGCAGAATAGTGAGTGCAGCTCTGGAGTATAATACAGGATGGAACTCAGGATCAGTACAGGATAAGTCATGTATGTACACAGTGACTCCACCAGCAGAATAGTGAGTGCAGCTCTGAAGTATAATATAGGATGTAACTTGGGATTAATAAATGATGAGTGATGTAATTTACTCACCATTCAATGCAGACTGTAAAATGGCCTAAATTTATCACATTTGTACTAATTTAAAAGCATTGTCACTAAAAACTACTAATGAGGAATATAGGAAGTGCATCCTGTTCTCCAGTCAGTGATCTCTACCTCTGACTAACTTTTCCTACTTCATTCCTGTAAGTAATAAGGCCCTACTGTATGGCTACAGTGACTGAAGAGATGCAGGATAATGAGACATGGCATTCCGTCAAGGGATATGACCATTAATAGGGCGATATATTAAACGTCTATCAGATCGGTCTCTGTAATTCTATTTGTGGCACAATACCAATAATTCAAAGCGTTCGACTGATTGAGTAGGAAGGAGATGGATCTCAGTTTAGGCAATCTCTGCATAAAAACTGCGTTCGTTCTGATATTAGTGTCCATATTGTCATAATGTATGCTCTAATATTCTGCCATTTGCGCATCACTTGCTCCTTAGCGACAGGTTTCAAACCGCACTTTCACAGCCAATGCTGCACACTGTTGCTCAGGGTTATCTGCTTGTGCGTCAGTGGCCTTGAAGATATGCCAGCACTAGGAAAGCACCAAGCTCTGTGTGTGACATCAGGTGAAACGCGTCACCCACTCCGGAATATGAGAGAAGCCTAATAAATAGCGCCAAGTGGGGAGAAGTGCGTAATGTGTGCCACATGAAAGGCCATATCCTCCTGCTTGAGATGCAGAGAGGGCCCGGATGACCGCAAGGGCCTGGAGTAAAATGTGGGGAAGGACAGTATCCCCAGAGCA
The DNA here is from genome assembly GCF_035609145.1 of Eleutherodactylus coqui. NCBI lineage: Eukaryota > Metazoa > Chordata > Amphibia > Anura > Eleutherodactylidae > Eleutherodactylus > Eleutherodactylus coqui. The sequence continues at coordinate 23,149,204 of NC_089839.1, read as the reverse complement.
AAGACCTGTGTAATGACTGCTGCACCGGTGAAGGTAGAAGTGAAGTTGGCCCTAGTGTACCAAAAGAGCCTAAGAGCCAAGTGGATCTAGTGACCAGAAGGCCAGTGATAAGTGGGGACAACGAGGTCCGAGAAAAGAATTCCTTGCGGCTCTAGTGAGCAGATTCAATAGGTTGCAGTATATTTGTGGGCACTAGCCCCACGTATTGTTCGGGATGTTGAAAGTTTTTAGGGTTCTTCTGTGGGGTGAAGCATATAATTAAGGCATATAGAAGTAAAGTTTTGTTGCTCTTCCTTGTCTCCGCTTTCTTACCGCCACATCATATAATGCCTCATATAAGACCCGCAATCCTATGTCAGGGGGGTTTTCAGGCAGTCCAAAGAAACCTGTCTGCCTTTGAATCCATTTCCATCTGCGTCGGAGTCTCTTTTAGGAGAATCCAACGCAGATTTGGCAGAAAATCCCAGATGCAGTAAAGCACATGCTGCGCTACTTCATCCCGTAAAATCCTGGTCAGAATGCAGAAAGCCAAACTGTCCCCATTACAGTCAATGGGGTCCATTCGATGCCGACGTGTGCTGGATCTTGCGGTTCCGGTATTTTGGTAGTTCGGCTCTAAGGACATCATCAGCGGCCGGGGTGCAGATGTGAAGGGGCTTCTAGTCTTCAGTCAGAATTATCACTGAACTTGAGGCAAGAGAGAGAAGAGTCCTGGCCGGTCATAAATCGCAGTTGGCTCTGTTTGTAGGACTAAGTGTTTGTAGCTGAGAACTTGCTCGGAGTTGATGGACATCAATATCACTTTGTCATCAGGTGGTATCATTCTAGTTCTCATCACTCATTGCCCGCACTGATAAAAATTACGGATTGTGACGGATCCTGTCGTTACTGGAACATTAGTTCTGACAGCGCGCCATTCCCAGCTTAACACACGGCGCTGAGATCGAATACATGCATTGTCTCAGAGAAGAAGCTGTCGGCCAAAAAGTAATAACAGAGGAACATTGTAATAAATGTCTCGCTGGTTAAAGAGGTACATCACCTAAGTCGCGAACAAAGGGCTAATCCCATCTGAGGACTCCCTATCAGTAGAATGGGTCGTGTCTTATTAGCATGTCATGTGTTCTAAACTATGCTATATACGATGCAGACATATGGAAGTGTCAGCCAAAGTTTGGGACAGGAGCTGCTCTATAGGATATACGGGTTATTCTGCTGCACACAAGTCATCTCTCATGAAGCGGAACGCATCGGTCTGTCTACAATGGCGCAAGGAGCGTCCTCATCGGACAGTTGAGCAATAGAAGAACATTCTATGGAATGATGAATCACATTACTCCATCATCACATCAGATGGCGGAACCTGGGTGTGGAGGATCCTGGGGAATGCCTTTTACCTGAGTGTGTTGTGCTAACAGGTAAGTACGGCAGGGGTTCTGTTACGGTCTGGGGATCTGTTACGTGGCATAGTCTCGGTCCGTTGGTTGTAGTGATAAGAACCATGAACACGGAGGTGAACCCTGACATCCTAGACAATAATGTGCTGCAGACAATGTGGTAATACCTTGGGAATGGTCGGCCATACTTCCAACAAGACGACGCAGCTTGTCATAAATCTAATGCTATTTTATGCTGGTTTGAGGATGTAGATGTTCCACGATTGGACCGGCTGCACAGAGTCCCAACCTGAACCCTACTGAACAACTTTGGGATGAACTGAAACGTCGGGTCAGGAAATATGAACAGCGTCCATCTTCTTTGAGAGAACTGGCCAGATATTTGCAGGATGAATGGAGGGAAATACCAGCTGAAGTGTATCAGACGTTAGTAAAAATTATACCGTAGAGAGAGTATCCGATGTCATTAGGGCCAGAGGAGCTTCACTAAGTATTAACATATGAAAATAAATACAACTTGTGATTCTTGCTCAGTAGTCCGATTACTTTCGGTAGCATAGTATATATCCACAGGATCTGCCTTGAAAGTCTGATAGATGGGAGTCCCATCTCTGAAACCCGCAACTATCCTTAGTTCTGGCCCCCACTGCCCCTGGTTGTAGGCAATAGCTGTGGGGTGGTGGGGGCTTATGGTAACAGCCGAGCGGGTAGCACTACGCTGTTTCAGTAATCCCTTAGAAGTGAATGGGAGCTATGGAAATAGCATAGCACAGAGAGACCCTGCAGTACCCGAGGTGCAGAAACAGTGTAGCATGTTGCGCTACACTGTTTCCATAACATTCATTGACTTCCATGAGACTTATGGAAATAACATAGCATAGCTGAACTCCACAGTTTACATAGTTCCTGACTACCCCCAGACAACACATTCAGCCGGGCGGGGGTTAGCAGGCCAGAGCTACAATTACGTGCAAGTCCAAGAGGTGGGACCTACATCTATCAGGCTTTCATGACAGATCCTGTGGATCTGCCATGAAAGTTTCAGATAGGAGTACCCTTTAACTATAGGACTGGCATGTTCTGATTGCTGCCAGGCTGTTTTCTCAGTACAAGACCTTCTACTCTTATACTGAGTCAAGTCTGACAGTCTGATTGCCAGGCATACATTGTCAAACAGCCAGCCTTTTGCGAAGTGTCCATAAGTAATACATCCAACCGGTCTGCCTCAAACTAGAAAAGAACTTTTCTAAAACACTTGCAAATACTTTTGCAATCCATGTTTTTCTCTCATCCATAAGCGCCCATGAAATTCCTCCCAGCAAGATGCTGTTTGTGTGGTTTGAGTCACGCCATTGACTGTCAAATCACTTCTACTGGAGGAAACAGTTAGACGCCTAAAGGACAATGTGGAATGAATGAAGAAGAATGCAACATTTAGGCTATTTAACGAGCGCTAGAGGCTGCTGCTAGCAGTTACGTTTTCCCAACAATTGCTGGGCTGAACCTGCAAGTGCTGATGCAGCATGCCAATTTTTAGGGCTCTATTGCACGAGCGCTAGGTGCTGCCTAGCAATTAGTTCTATTAACAAGCCGTAACAGAGCATTAGCTGCTGACGCTAGCACTCATGTAATAGCAGTCTTACACCAGTGTTACAGAGACTCAGCTATTTTGTGCCCTACAAGCCACGCTTACAGGCCCAAGGTAGGTGACCTGCTGAGTGAGGGGAACAACAGGGAAGGTAAGTAGAACACTTACATCCCCGGACTCTATGGGCCACATACTTTCAGCCTGTAAGCTTAGCTTGTAAAGCTAAAAGTAGCTGACAGATTCCCCTGAACAGGCCATGCAATGCTCCTCTGGGAAATTTGGTATGCAAATGGAAAAGGGTACAATCCCTTCGCGGTGCCACTTATTACAAGGCAACTTTTCTACAAGTCAATGTCCAACCTTTTAACAGGCCTAGGAACGCTACCAATAGGTGGCGCTGCGGAGGCATTGTTTGGGTCTTATGTCACAGAAGTCTTCCCCTCTCATACCTGGACTGTATTCACACAGTTCAAGCCTTCTCCATCGTCCCTTTGATATGAACTTCTTCGTATTTAAGCTCTTGATGACAAGAGGTTAACTGGACGGCTCACTTGTATATCTTGGCACAGTTTCGCTTGTGTAAGTGCCACAATAACATTAAACATGAGGTTTATGTGAAACTAAGCTCGGCTCTTGGGATATTGTCATAGTTCACTGCCGTTGAATGCAGCAAGGGAAGCAATCCAAACACTTGGAGGAGCTACAGGCCAATCTCTGCGGGATCCTCCACTCTGCATAACTATTTGTATTAAAGGTGGCGATAGTCAGTAAAATGCTGTCATCTAGTGGTTACTAGTGGGTGGTGCAGGTGAGAAGTGGTCTCTGCCCAGAGCTGTCCAACTCCTGAATGCATTGTATTGTGGACAGAGTTGTCTCCTACAAGCTCAATGTATTTTACCGAAGACGAGTAAAACTTATCAAAGCGAGTTCTTCCGATGCTTCTTCCAGTCCGCTGCTGGCGTAAAGATGAGCAACTACACTTTTTGATGACAAAACGCATTAATATATCAATGTTTTGCATTCCTTTTCGAAGCACTTGTGAAACAAAGTTGCACGGAGCGAGATGGGGTTAATATGAAAGGTGAGGCGAGGAGGTCATGCAGTTTTTCGTCAAAAATTGCTTACCACTCCGCGCTGTGTTGTCGTGATGGAAGAACCAGTCACCTATTGCCCGCACAGTGCTGCATCAGAAAGGGGCCCTTTCATTTGAATGGGAGTTCATGCGCAGTTTATACGGCGAGGACTTAAAATTCACGTCATGAAAAAAAAATGCAGTGAAAGCAGAAAAAACTATGGACCTGCGCTACTTTACTTATCAAAGATCTCTTCGATCTCAGAAATGTATAATAGTCAGTCTCAAATTAGAGACAAAAGAGTTTATTAGTACATACAAAAAAAGGAGGTCAAAGCCTCATATGATGAAATACAACACCTGGTATATCCTAGCGACGCGTTTCGGAGTATTATACGCCTTTCTCAAGCATAGGAAAACATAGACAAATAGCGGTATATATAGGAGACAGGTAAAACACATACCGGTAGTCAGGAATGATTGAACATGTGTTCGTTTCGATGTGCAGCGCTATTTTGGCTGTATGAGATGACGTATCCCTTAGAGTGACGTGCCAATACGGCGTCAGAAGTCGACGTCAGGAGCCCTCGTAACTCTCCTTCCCGGGACACGCCCCCCCCCCCCCCCCCCGAAATGGAGAGTTACGAGGGCTCCTGACGTCGACTTCTGACGCCGCATGCAGAGCGCCGTATTAAGACTGACTATTATACATTTCTGAGATCGAAGAGATCTGTGATAAGTAAAGTAGCGCAGGTCCATCGTTTTTTCTGCTTTCACTGCATATTTGTATTATCCGACCTCTTATCAGGAGCGGAGTATTGTTGTGATCTGCAGCTCTCCAGAGATCTGGATGATTTTGTTTTAATGATCTAACGTTCTGCTGGATAAAGTAACAGCGATAAGCCTATCTGGACATCGGGTGCTGACAGGATCACCTTAGGGTGACATGTCCGGCACCAGGTGAGTGATTATATTTTATCACATCCATCACCGTTTAAAAAGTGCTTGGCGCTCTCCTTGATTTTGTCATGAAAAAAAAAAAAAGAGATGTCACTTCTTGACTCGGGTTCCACTCAGGAATCAATGTCGGGTTCACTGCTCAAAGATCAGTCTCACTGAATGCGGCTAAAATCTGCTGCAGAAATCTGCAATAACGTGGCTTTCTGTGGTTTCCCATTGAGATCCGCACTCCAATTATATTGTGGAGTCCCATCACTTACTATGTGAATCTGCACCCTAGTTTATACGACACAGATTATTTTCTGCATGCCGTTTTGAAGTTGGCTTCTTCTTAACGCAGATTTCGCACCGCATCTGTTTTGGGAATTCTGCACACATATTTGCCCATTGAAAAGGGCTAAACCTTCAGATCCGCAGAAAAATCTGCATCAGATTCCACCGTGTGCATAAACCCTAAGAAAATTGCCTGCAACCGTGATGTCTGGAAATGAGAGGGGCCTACATTGTGAAATTCATTATTTCCAGAGACACAACTGGGCGCACAGATGCTTAACTTGTAGTTTTTTCCATAGAACTAGATAATACAACTTCCTCAAGACAAGCCAGACCACTGTAAATGAAGCTTAAAGTGGCTGCCAATAGGGGGGTCTTCCTTCTAGCTCCTCTGCAGTCCACTTCCTGTTGTTAGGTATTGAGCTTCTGTAGTAACTAGGATATCTGCTTAGCTGTTGGGGAGGAGCTAGCTTCACAGGCTCCTCCCCTGTAGTCAGAGGCTTGCAGATCTGCAGGCTGTGTGCAGTCTCTACAATCTCTGCTTCTCCTACCGTTATAGCATGTGAATATATTAGCAGAAGAAAAAATGGAACCAGGCACGCTGAAGAGGAGGACTAGTCAATCAGTAGATCAGCAACACTTTATTGAAGTTACGCGTCACGTTTCTGTGCCGGACCGTCACCTTCTTCTGGCCATCTCAAAGTGTTGCTGATCTACTGCTTGCCTGGTCCTCCTCTTCAGCGTGCCTGGATCATTCTTCTTTTCTGGTACTCATTGCTCAGACTCCCCGTTGTTCTGTGGGTACTGGCTGCTACTGGTGCGTTCTTGCACTTTTATGGTGTTGTGCTGCTGCACAACCGTTGGAGGTACCAATTTTCCTAACCCTTTATTTAATGTACTTTATTTTTGGTCCCCTCTGCACTATGGAGTGCCTTTCTATTTGGCTTTTGTGGCATGTGTATGTATATACAATATATTGGGATTATTAACCATTCGGCCAGAATGCCTCTGAATGCCCAACTCTTACAGTCGTCCTGGGAAAGCATTCAGCAATGCAGCATGGGAAGTGAGGGAAAGGAAGAAGACGACAATGAACTAATGGCAGAATGCTAGACTTGCAACACGCCCCCTGCCTGAGAGCGGATTGCAAACAGCAGAAAAATGGGGAAAACCTCCTGAAAATCAGAACTTAGAAACATGAAACCGTACAAACTGCAGCAAATCAGTGTAAGGAGAACCTGGGGGATTGTAGAACACTTGCCGAAAAATCCAGTTACACTGTAATATTTATATTGTGGGATAACTTCGCTCCCATCTGGCTGTTTAACCCCTTAAATGCCACAGTCAATATACTGAAGGTCATGACTTCAACCTGTAGTAATGAAAGGCGCCTCTCAAAATTCCACAGTTATAACCTCGAATTGCATTTATTAACTTGTATAATGCCAATCCAAGGAAGAAAATTGAAAAAAGTAACTAGAAATGTGTTCTGTGTCTCAATGTAGCAAAACAAGATGCAGGGTTCACAGAACTACCTGAGCAATATCAAATGTTTGCTAAAGCCACATATTTTCTGTTACATCTGGGGCCTAACTGTATATGTGTAATGATGCTGGCTGGATGCTAAACAGCAGAACTCGACCTAGCCTTTTGCAGCCACCTTTTCCGGGTACTTACCGTGTCCCCCCAGAACCCAGATACCTCCAAGACTTACAGTAGAGATGAATAGAGTAACAACCCAATGTTGCAATAAATACAGATATGAAGCATTTATTAACATAGTGAGAACACAAATTATACTAACGACTCACCATTAAATAACAGGATCGGTGGGTGATGGTAAGCGGATGATGAGGATTAAACTTGAACACATGTGGAACCGAAATAATAACCAAGGAAATGCTGTCTCTAATCTAATGAAAGATCTCCCTCCTTCTCTCCTGGACACTGTCCCTGAACACCAGATCCCACTGTCCCTAAGCAGTTCGCAGTTGTCCCTATTTGCATCGTGGTTTGAAACACTATCCCTGACAACAAGAGGGCACTTAGGCCCAAATAGGCAAGCTGAATAATCAACCAAGGCAGACAGAAACAAGCAAGGAAAAGATAAAATAAAAAAATAAAAAATAGGAAACAGAGACTAGACTAGAAAACCAAGGAGCAAGACAGAACAGGCCAGACAAGACTGGACTAGAAAACCAAGGAGCAAGGCACACTGATTGGACAGACCTAGAACTAGGACTAGAACTAGAGCAAGAAATCATGAGTAGAACATATGTTGTTGCATCTATCAACCACACCACACTGCAGAAACCAAAAGTATTTATAGGGAGGTTGACCAATCAGACATTCCTCTGTAACAAGGCTGAACAGTGTAGCCCACTGTTCCCCCCCAATGGGTCATACCAACTGCCCCAATAACAACTTAGCAGAAGGTGACATTACAGCAAGGGGCCTCCAGCTGATCATAACAATATGCATTCCAGCAGGAGTTCCAGAATATATATTTTTTTAAATGGAAGGCATGACATCAATGGGTATTAACACACAGGAGGGCTCTAAGTAAGAAGGGTAAATAGACCAGCTCCACATTTAATAACGTTATCCCAGCGCCTCCATAAACAGTCCTTTACGAGATGAAAATAAAGTGTCACAACTGGTAGGTAATATACACTGCTTACACGTTGCAAAAACGTAATTGTTACTCAGAGATGACCAAGAACTACTTGTTTGGAATGCATAAGCACTTGTACATCACGGGCGAGTCCAAGTCATAATATTGTCTTTTAAAGCTACGTTTTGTTCTTGAATCTACGAAAGTGTTTATTGAAAAGATTCTGCTACTATGTAGTATTACTGCTAAATAAACATTTGTCCAACATGTACTTCATCAAGACTGACAGCCCGCTCCCTATGCAGAAGAGCTGTCACTCTTGATGCTGCAGGCAGGGGCAGCCCAGCGTGACCCTTCAACTCCAGAACGCTGAGAAGTCAGTTCCGAATCAAAGTTCTAAGTATGTTACCCTGAAATGCAGCAGCGTTTCAGAACAAAACATACAGGGGCCCGGAATGGACATATCTGTCCTGAGGTCATGCTGAGCATGGTTTGGGCAACATCAATCTGGTGACAGGTTTCCTTTAAAGTACAAGTGCCACAATTACTACCATGTTCCTCTGAAAATAAGACCCTGTCATATTCATTTCTGCCCCAGAAGAGGCACAGGGTCTTATTTTCGGGCCAGGCCTCTCAGCCAATTCATAAAACCCATCTCCACAACGTGATGGCTGTGATTGGTCCTTTGAGCGCCGTGGCTCAGCCAATCAATGTAGCACTCAAAGAACCAATCACAGCCATCACTTCGTGGAGGCGGGATTTATGAATCCCATAACCAGGAAGTGTTCTCCTTTGTGGGCAGAGAGGATTGCAGGAGCTGCGCCAGAGCTCTGGAGTGTAGCAGGAAGGACCTGGTCCAAGCCTGCTAGGTAATGTATTCCTATTTTTTTTATGTAGTGTAACTAGGGTTTATTTTTGAGGTAGGGCTTAAATTTCAAGCCTCGCTGAAAATCCTGAAAAATCAGGCTAGAGCTTATTTTCGGGCTTGAATATACCTACTGAGTAATCGTGGCACTAGAATCCCCAAACAAAAGTATACGTATTTGTCATGTGGCAGCACACAATCCACCATCTTGGGTCAGATTGCAGATACAAAGACAGGGGGCAGCACTATACATGCTAAGGATTTAACATTGTTGTCCTGTTGTACATGGACCAGCTCATACCTACATGTTGTGACAGAACTTAAACATAGATGGATAGGTTAGCAATAGTGGAAAGGTGGGGGGGAACCACCACCGTGCGGTGCGGACAGAGCAAGAAACAGACCTCACTACACATTGCAATGGCCTAATTTGGTATTACATTGAGTTCAATAGGAGTTGTGCTTTCAGTACTAACTTCGGCTGCTGCAATGTCTGCTTCCAACTTCATCTGCACTGAAGGCTGGCCCAATATCAGCTGATCACCAGAGGCCTGAGCGTTGGACCCCTGCCGATCAACTGTTGACCTATCCTGAGTATAGGTTGTGAATGGTAAAGTCCTGGAAAACCCCTTTAATTCATGGCACTTTGGATCCCAGTGGCTTCGTTCTCCTTGTGGCATTCAGTGAGGAGATCCAGCACAGACTCCCATGCAACCACCCGTTTTTGCCCTCAAAACGCAATTTCCCAGTTGCCTGATAATCATGACATGTAGCGGGACCTTTAGCCTTAGAAACAGAGAGACCGGTGATATAGGTTCTGCCAAGACTGTTTCTTCTTCCCTGTTCTTAGGTCAGGTGTAATTCTGACTCGAGTTGAAGACCAGAGTAATCTATTGCAGTTTAATGACACTGGATGGACACTAGAGGGCAGAACTGGACTTCACCTTTAGCAGTTGTTTTCCCTGGGAGCTAACGGGATATTTAAAGGGAGGCTAACCAACCAGGAACTTCTCTTCAAAAGAAGCGGAGCTGCAGCAGTGTGGTCAGCTGACCAACTGCAATGTATCAGCTGTGGGATACAAAGTAACTGCCCTAACAACAATCTAAAAGACAGGCGCTGACGATACAGCTAGAGAATTCCTTTTGATCATTAATAAGTACTTTTTTTTTTAGTTCCAGTAGGGAATAGACCAAGCAGACATAATACACTGCAAGAGTTCTGTATTGCAGTGTATTATGCCTGTCAGTATAAATGTGGCAGAACCTAATAAAGGGATACAAAGACAGCACACTTGGGAGCTTTCATTAGGCCCCAGCTACCGTAGAACATATTGGTATCTCACAGTCACATCTTGGCAACTAATGTAGTGCTGGAGGGTGCCTTCCTCTATCTAACCATTTAGATGCCAAAGTCTCTTTTGACTGCAGCATTTAAAGGGACTTTCCGGGACTTAACTACTGATTACCTACCCTCAGGATAGGTCCTCGATCGATGATCGACAAGAGTCAATAGATGATCATCCCTGGTGATCAGCTGTTTACTGAGCCCTATGTTGGTATGGACAGAGCCCAAAGCAAACAGATCTGTTCATATTGCAGCTCCCACTTAATTCAATGCAACACTGGCCCGAGCCGCTGCAATGTTGCCAATGCTGTCAGATTCTGGCTTTGTCTGCAATGATAGTGGGCCTGACAAACATCTGATCGGTGAGGAACCCAAGGAGTAGACGCGGCCAATCAATTGATGCCATATCCTGATACGATAGGTCATCAATAGTTAAGAACTGGAAGACCCCTTTAAGGGGCTAAATGGACAAAATCCATTAAATGAAGCTAATAATGTGGGCACAGCTGAAAATCTCATCCACGCGCTGTGGAAAAATCTGCGCAAAACCTGTGCAGAGATTGACACGTGATGCTGGATTCAATTCCGCAGTATGTTAATTTTTATATAATTATATCAATAGTCTATTCGGTGCCCCAGCGGTTTTTTTTTTCTTTTCTTTTTACACAGGCCTGTCCTTTTTATAATGACGGAGGTTAAAATCATGTCGTGATAAGCCACGCCCCTAACCACACCCTCCACAACTGAAAATTTAGAGAAAATATAAAATTTCATATATTTCCAAAAATATCACTTTAAAGAGTTTTATTTCTATAGTGCACATGAAAATAAGGACTTGTATCCCAAAATGGATTCCCCTGTTTATCCTGTGTCCAGAAACATACCCATTGTGGCCCTAATCTTCTGTCCGTATGCACAACGGGGCCCAAACTGAAAGGAGGAGCCGGTGGCTTTCACAAAAGACATTTTGCTTGAAGGTGATTTAGGCCCCATTGCCTATTTGTAGAGCCCATGAGCGGCCAAAACGACAGAGAACCCCACAAATAACCCCATTTTGAAAACTAAACCCCTTAACGCGTTCATCTCGGGGTGTGCTGCGCAGTTTGAGCCCACAGTTTTTGAATGAATCTGAGCAAAGCAGAAAGGAAAAATTATGATTTTCATTTTTTTGACAATTGTCATTTTAAAAACAGGGTTTTTTTTGTACAGCACACACGAAGATTATCACCCCAAAACGGATCCCCGTTTGTCTCGTGTTCAGAAACATACCCATTGTGGCCCTAATATATTTGTATTAGCATTGGGGCGCAAACCAAAAGGAGCCGCCGGTGGTTTTCAGAACAGACATTTTGCTTGAAGGTGATTTAGGCCCCATTGCCCACTTGTTGAGCCCTTGAGCGGCCAAAACGATGGAGAACCCCCACAAATAACCCCATTTTGAAAACCAGACCCCTTAACGAATTCATCTAGGGGTGTACTGCCCATTGTGACCCAAGTTTTTGAATGAATCTAAGCAAAGCAGAAGGGAGAAATTACGATTTTCATTTAATTGTGTCATTTCAAAGCTTTTGTTTTTTTTGTACCGCACACAGATATAGACTTACACCCCAAAATGGATCACTGTTTGTCCCGTGTTCAGAAATATACCCCTTGTGGCCCTAATCAGCTTACTGTATACATAGCTAAGCCTGTAATGGAGGGAACACCCTTTGGCTTCCAGGGCACAACTGAATAAATGCCAGGCCCCATTGTGCACTTGTAGCACCATTAAGCTGCCAAAACTATTGACCCCAATTTGAAATCTAGCCCCTTAGGCCTCATGTCCACGGGCAAAAGAAGAATTAAAATCCGCAGCGGATTTTAACTCTTCTCCTGCCCGCGGATCCGCACCCCATAGGGATGCATTGACCACCCGCGGGTAGATAAATACCCGCGGATCGTCAATAAAAGTGATTTTAAAAAAAAAAATGGAGCATTAAAAAATCTGGACCATGCTCCATTTTCATGCGGGTCTCCCGCGGGGACGGCTCCCGCGGGCTTCTACTGAAGCCTATGGAAGCCGTCCGGATTCGCGGGAGACCAAAATCGGAATTTACTCACCCGCTCCGTTTCTTCTCTTCGCCGCGGCGCCATCTTCTCTCAGTTGCGGCCGGATCATTTTGCTGCGGGGCACGTCACCGACGTCATCCTGCGCATCCGCCGGGCCGAAGAAAGAAGATCCGGCCGCGACGCAGAGAAGATGACGCGGCAGCGAAGGAAGGATCCGGAGCGGGCGAGAGGCGAGTTAATTCTGATTCATTCTTATTTTCAGCGCTCATGTCTGCGGGGCAGGAGGGACCTGCTGCAGATTCTCCATGGAGAATCCGGGGCGGGCCTGATTTTCCCCGTGGACATGAGGCCTTAGCCCATTTATCGGGGTGTGTACTGAGCACTCTGACCCATCAGCTACTGCAAAAATTATTTTTTTAAAGCCGGTGAAAAATAAATAAAATGTCATTGTTTTCACAAATGCCAGTTTCATGACAGTTTTGTTTCAAGCAAGAAAAACTGGGGAGACGCACCCAAAATGTTATCGCACTGGTTCTTCCGTATTCAGCAATACCCCCATTGTAGCCCCAATCTACTTACAGGACACATGGCTAGGCCTATAATGGAGGGAAAACCCATTGGCTTTCAGGGCCCAACTGAATACATTCCAGGCCCCATTGCTCACTTATGCAGAAAACAAAAATGGACTACTCCCACCCCTCTCCCCTACATGCAATGGGAGAAGCAGGACGGGGGCAGGGCTAATTTGCAAAAACTTAGCACTGCCCCCTTTCATTGCAAATGGGGCAGAGAGGAGGCAGAAAGGGGGCGGGAGCTCAGTTCCTGCTCCTGGCTCTTCCATCCTCCCCCCCTGCAGATGTGGACACCGTCTATCGGCTCGGCGTGTAAACCCAACCCATATACGGTCGTCTGAATCCACCCTTAAAGTAATAATGTAAACTGTGAGGTATGTCTGTTAGGGGTCATTATGGGGGCTGGTTGGGATGGGTACAAGGGGCAGCAAAACCAGGAAGCTGTCCTCCTACCATGCGTGCTGCAAGGCCGACCCTTTTTTTTGGGGGGGGGGGGGGGGGGGGATTTTTGACCCCAGTAGTAGGATAAGGGGGGGGGGGGGGGGGGGGGAAGTGGCGCTCTGTGAGTCTCCGTAATCTTGCTGCGGTGCGGCGGTCTCACACAGAAGGCGCTCCACAAGCTGCTCCTGGAGCTGCAGGCAGGCGAGCGTTCCCGGGGCTTCTTGTAAATGACGGATTACAGGTAGCGGTCTGAATACGGTAGATGACTGCCGTGTTACCATTGGATACCACCGATCACATGATCAGGGACCGCTCACCGCTCCGGCCTCCTTGTGGTAGTCTGAAGTAAAGTGATGTTAGGTTCCCTGCGCCCCCACCGGGTGGAGACCCTCATTAAATCTAACTTATTGAACAAAGTGAAGGTTATCCAATCCCTCGCAGTGGGCGGAGTCACCTCGTATCCCATGGGAGCTTGGGAAAGAAAAAGTCACATGACCCTCACCTACCAATGCGATTTCCCCCCCATTTAAGTCTATGGGAAGCGCTCACCCTCCTGTCACACGAAGGACACAACTTCACAAGAGCGATTTTTTTATCAAAAATGCATCATCTAAAGAAAAAAATATATATATACATATCTGCAAACGTGGGAGCACGGCCTAAATAATAGCGCCGGGTAGCTGCGGATACGGGCGCAGGGTTTACCGTGACTATCCCGTCCCTTCCTACACATCGTATCGCATAGTACATAGGGTATCGGAAAATAACATGGAGCCGCCTTCACCGGCTGTCCGAATAAGCAAGTCATCCCGGCACAGAGAGCACCGCGGGCAGGGATGCCGTTCAGTCACACCGCGGACAGCCGCCGTCACCGCGACCCTCACAATTACCTCAGCGCTTCCCGCCTTCTACCAGTATTTATAATGCGTGGGTCACGTGTCAACCGTGAGCGCGGCGCAGCCAATCAGCAGGCGTAGTCTCCCGCTGATGACGTCACTAGTCGCTAAGAGGACGTGGCAGACTCTGCGGGAGGAAGTTCAGTCAGGGCTTCTCGGGCCACAGGTGAGAAGCGGGCGCGGGCTGGGTCACGTGACGGCCGTTACCGGGTCACCGGCGGGTCGTGCGGGGGGGTCTAACAGCCGGTACACGATGGGCTGAGGCGGGGGCTGCTGTTTCCCACCATATGGTGTAGTTCCCTCAGCCTCCCCCGCCGCCATGTTTCCAGGCCGCGCAGCAGTGTGGGATGTAGTAGGAGGGAGCTGCAGAAAGCCTCAACCCTCCCCGAGCTGCTGCTTGGAGACGGACCCCGGGCTCATGAAGTGCTGTATACTACTAGGATCCGTGTATCCAAGCCGGCGTGATGCCGTATCTAAGCTTGTGTGCGGTACCGTCTGCTGAGGGCTTTACGGTTTTCTGCGCTCTATTTGGAATCGGGGGAACAGCAACCGCCGGCCGAACGGAAGCGTCACGAGGCGGACGGACCGACGGATATAATGGCGTCTGGTTTCTGGATGGCATCCAGCTGGGATGAAGTAGCGCTGATGGCGGGCGCAGCGTTATTTCATCGCGTTTATAGCGCAGAGCGGCAACGGAGGTTCCGACTGTGGTCGGCCGCTAACGAGCCCGGCTGTTCTTGTATTTGCGTACGCCTCTGAGAATGAAGCCGAATGTAAATATACCGGGGGGGCTGCGTGGCGCCTGCCGTATCTCACATTTAATTACAGCGGGGCTTACCGACTATTCAAAATACGAACGTGTTCTGGTGCAAATTACGCCTGAGAACTTCGCTCACCGCATTTATCACGTTTTTAGCCCGTTTCTGGTCGTTCTAGCATTAGGGGTGTGGCCTAAAATGTAGTGTTAGTAAATAAGCCTCTGTCTTTAGCGCCATCCATTTTTCGGACGGCTTTCGGAAGCAGGTGCCGATCTGACCGCGGGTGTCCGGGCGCAAACTACAAGTATTATACACATGGATGGCGGTCCGGGCCCATAGATCTGCGTTCGGGCCGGGACTCGCTTCAGAGCGCTGTCCGTCTTGTGTGATACTGTGTGCTGAGTGGCCGTATCTGTGCCGGTTGGTGTGTGATACCGTATGGCGGGCGGCTGTATCTAAGCCCATCATGTATAACCTAAAGGTGTGTTCACACTGGGGGGGAGGGGGGGTGCAGTGAAAACTACATGAAAACCCTTTCTTGCCGTAGTTTTGTGGTTAGAAAGAAAAAACCGCATGTGATTTATGATACGGTTTTTACTGCGTCCGTACCGCCCCTCCGCACCTGAAGCCCTACAGTGACGCCGTACGCCAGTTTGTCCCGCATCTAAGATGGTTTTTCAGAGATATTTTTCCTTAGATTTGGCCCCCGTGCAAAAACTCTACAAGTGCCGCAGCATCCGGCAGGTGACGTCACGTAAACCTGGTCCACGGGCTTCTAATGTAGAAACCCCCAGAGGGTTCATGGGACAGCACCGATGACGTCCCTGTCAGGCCTTCTATTGGCTGATCACAATGGTAAACAGCCCATGTGAACTCTGTAGCTGAAATGGTAAATGGAAGAGGGGAGTGTTGGGTATGTGTGCGTATATATACACATACGTATATATCTATGTATCACTTGTCCCATCACTGCCACCAGTGTACTGGGTGAACGAGATTAAACTTCCCCCAACCCAGAGGCCTCTGGAGGACGTTCTGATTCAAATGAGACTAAATTCAGACAATGGACACTGTAGACGACGCGTTTGCCATTTTTGAATGGAAAAAAAAAATCATTAATAGGTGGCGCTGTAGCTATGCAGTTCGGACAACAAATGTTCAATACATCCCCCTTGGGTTTCAATAACCGCCTCCGTTTGCAAATCAGTGCTTTCCACCGCTGTTCATGATTAGTCAGCTTTAACGGAACCACTGTTAGAAATTGCGTAGTAGCTGCCACTGAAAAACTAGATATGACGTGTCCGTAACTTCTATGAATGCAGATCTTTTTGATAGAAGGGGGACACATATTGGGGGAGCGTCTGATCAGTATAATACTTGCACATAGATAAGGCTTACAAGGGGTGCCAAGTCCCATTGATACGTGTCATGCATCTCAAAGTGAGCCATCCCTGAGACCTCCTGGTCTCCCCAGCATCTAAAGCCAGACAGCTTACTGCAAAATACCATAAATACCAAATATTAGGTTAATATTTATGTCAAAATATGTAAACCCGCAAGCCCACAGCGAGGGTCTGTTATCTTGTGAGTCCCTACACTTACAGCCATATTACTGCATTGATATGCTAGTTACACACAGGGCAAAAATTGCATCATATTTTCGCACATGATTTTAATGTGGATTCGCCACAAATATCCACAATAAATAGCGCATGCTGCAGACGTGAACTCCTTAACGCTACAGGACAGAGTTACGTCCTGCAGCTTTGGGGGTATGTATGAAGGGAGATCGTGGGGCGATTCCGCTCCATACAATACGGGTGCTGGCTGTTTCTTAGAGCCGGCAACCGCCCTTAACAGCTCCGATAAGCCGCGCCACTCATTGGAGCTGTTAACCCTTTAATTTCGTCAGCAGCATTAAAATGCCCCGACCGATATTTAAAGGTACCGCACTTCCTCTGCGATAAGATCGCGGGTTGCCATAGCAGTTGTGGGGCCTTCTGAAAGCCATTGGCTGCCTGTCAGATCGCGGTTTGATGTAATGCTATAGTATTACATCATACTGCAGAAGCGGCCGAAGCATGTTCCCTCTGGGGACTAAAAAAAAAAAACTGTGAAATTAAGTTTAAAAAAGTTTTACTAATTATTTAAAAAGTAATAAGCTTAAAAAATGAAAATGTTTTGCCATATTTATAGTAAAATAACATAAATAATAAAACAAAAATACAAATTTGATATCACCGCGTCTGTAAAGTCCGATCTATCAAAGTAATGCATTATTTACCACGCATAGTAAATGTCGTCAGGAAAAAAAAAAACCCGCCAGAATTGCACTTTTTTAACTCGCCTCGTCTCCCAAGACAAAAATGTAATAAAAAGCAATTAAAGTTTGTAGAATTCAAAATTGTACCATTTGAAACTACAGGACGTCCCGCGCAAAATAAGCGCTCGCACAACAATGTCAATGGAAAAATTAAAACGTTATGGCGGTCAGAAGATGGCAGAAAATAATGTAAAATTAAATCTGTGGAAAAAATAGTTGTAAAGCAAAAAAAAAACTCTATAAATTTAGTATCGTAGTAATTGTACCGACCCGCAGAATAATGTTATCAGGTCATTTTTGTTGCAGTTTGTGCGCCAGAGAAACAAGATGCACTCATAGTTTTTTCAGTACATGATGTTACATTAAATAGTATCACTGAAAAATACAACTCGTCCTGCAAAAAAAAAAGCACTCAGACGTCTACGTCGATGGATAAAAATGGGGAAAAAAGGGTCGTGAACTTGCCTTCTGTTCAAATTTTCAGCAGATTCTTTTGGTATTGGTGAAAGGGTTTTGCTAAAGCCCCTTTCACTAATACTAGACTGTACTTGTGGTCGCAGAATTGTGGTGTGAAACCAGGCAGTACCGATAATGAGGATATTTGCTAATTGGGGGTAGAAGCAGTTCTGACTTGGACCGGGCTTAGCTGAATTTTTTTTTTTCAGAAAGTGTAATTTAGGACAAGTTCACAGGGATGGGGAATGCTGTGGAAAACCCCCAGTACTACAATTTGTGGATGAGATTTTAAGAAATCCCATCTTCCCTCTGTGGGGAAAATCAGCATGGAAAAGTGACCCACGGTGCAGGAAATCTGGCAATTGTATGCTGCGGGTTTTCATTACAGATTGCACTTCTTCAAATAAAAAGGTGAATCCATGTAAAAAATGCACAATTTGGTGTAAGTTGTGATAACTTTATGATCAGTAGAAGTGCAGCTACTGGGGTTCCCGACAGTCTCCACATGATTGGAGTGCAGGACGCACATGCACACCCTGCTCCATCCACTTCAGTGACCGTTCCCCGAATTTGCCCCATATTAGTGCTCCATTAATGAAGGGACTGTCAAGATTCCAGTTTTTAGGATTGCTTGCGGTCTCTGCAGTCGGACCCCCGCCGATCATAAGGTTATCCTGTGGGTAGGGAATAACTTTAGTTTTGGCATAACCTCTTTAAAAGTGTGTCTGATTCTCTTTATGGTACTGATAAGATATTTTCCATGCAGATATAAGATCCCAAGAGGAAGCGGCAACAAGGAACGTCTTGGACGCCTGTGGTGGACTTTCCAGCGCTGTAAAATGGCGGGATTGAATATTCGAGATCCTGCGGTGGATAGATCTTTACGTTCCGTTTTTGTTGGGAACATCCCATATGAGGCCACGGAGGAGCAGCTGAAGGATATATTTTCTGAAGTCGGACCCGTGGTCAGTTTTAGATTGGTATATGACAGGGAAACTGGTAAGCCAAAAGGTTATGGCTTCTGTGAGTATCAGGACCAGGAGACTGCGCTCAGCGCTATGCGCAACCTGAATGGCAGAGAATTCAGCGGCAGAGCGCTACGGGTTGATAATGCGGCCAGTGAGAAGAACAAGGAGGAGCTGAAGAGTCTTGGCACAGGGGCGCCTATAATTGAGTCTCCATATGGTGACCCAGTGCCTCCAGAAGATGCCCCTGAGTCTATAAGTCGAGCTGTGGCTAGTTTACCCCCTGAGCAGATGTTTGAACTTATGAAGCAAATGAAGCTGTGTGTGCAGAACAGTCCTCAAGAAGCCCGAAATATGCTGTTACAGAACCCACAGTTGGCATATGCCCTTCTTCAGGCTCAGGTGGTCATGAGGATTGTGGATCCAGAAATCGCTGTGAAAATCCTTCACCGTCCGACCACTGTGCCGCTGATATTATCAGGAAACCAACAGCCGGTTCAAGGAGGTCCTAATGTTCCACTCCCGCAAGCAAATGCACCCAGTGGGCATCCTGCACCTGTTGGGGGCATGCATGTGAACGGTGCCCCACATATGATGCAACCACTACCCATGCAAAGTGGAGGACCCGGTCCCTTAAACCCTCCACAGGGATCAGTTCTTCAGGGTGTTCCAATGCCTGATCCTCGAGCCCCTTTACAACGTGGTCCTCCAGCCGCTAATGTCCCACCACGTGGCCTTCTTGGAGATGGACCCAATGACCCACGAGGGGGAACACTACTTACTGTAACAAATGACGATCAACCCAATCGTGGCTACTTGCCACCACCTTTACAGGGCGGGGTATCTATGCACCACGATAGAGGTCCTGCACCCATTGAAATTAGAGGAGGCCCAATGGGAGAACCACCGCGAGTTATGTTAGGAGAATCTAGAGGAGGCCCTATGTTGGATCCACGTATGCCTGCTCTGGATGCAAGAGCCTCTAGAGACTCCAGAGCAATGGAACCCAGACCCATGGATGTAAGGGGCTCCGCTCCTGCTCCCCCATCAAGGGGTCCCATTCCTGGAATGCAAGTATCGGGGCCTGGGGGTCCTCAGCCTGCAAGACAGGTTCCTAATGTCCAAGCATCTTCTGGCCAAGGTGGTTTCAGTCCGGGACAGAACCAGATCACCCCACATGACCACGAAAAGGCCGCTCTCATAATGCAGGTCCTGCAGTTAACGTCCGACCAGATCGCCATGTTGCCGCCTGAGCAAAGACAGAGCATCCTCATCTTAAAGGAGCAGATTCAGAAATCCACTGGAGGGCCGTGAGGCAGAGCGGCGCCAGCCTGCGCTAATTAGTGATGGAAACAAAAGCAAGCTTTCTTTTCAAATTTTTTTTTTTTTTGTCTTGTGCCATTTGAGTGTCCATTAATAAACCTTCTACACAGTTTGGGTGTAAGTGTAATGATGGAAGGAGTTTGCCGTTTGGTGTGTCTGTTAATAAATGATGTTATGCCAAGCGGAGATGGTACAATTCCTCTGTAGCGCCACCTATTGAAGGGCAGCTTCCCTGTAAGTCAATGTCTCACCTTTTTGAGAAGAGGCCTAGAAATAGTCTTCTATAGAAGGAAACTATTAACATGTACAGACAGCTAATCCTGGTTTTTGTCCCTTGGTATACAGTAGTTTTTGGCTGCCACAATAACATTAGGGGGCAGAGAAGCGTTGTCAGAAAATATTATTTTACTGAAAGAGTGGTAGATGCCTGGAACTAATGTCCGGCAGACGTGGTTGGAAAATCAACAATAAGTGAATTCAAGCTGCCGCAATAATTATAGCCCTATGCCAAGACAAAGAGAATATAAGGCCAGACTAAATAGACTGGCGCTTTCTGCCATCAATTTTTCTATGTGATGTGGGTTGGGAGTGGGGTGCTACTCCCTGTTGATATACAGAATTAAATGTTAAAGGGGTTGTAAACTATTTATGGTATAGCCTTAGACTAGGCGAGGGTTCGCCATCCAGGCCTCTTGCTGATCAGCTGTTTTTTGGCATGCGCTGAGTGGATTTATGCAGGAAGTAGACAACTCCATTCCTGCTGCAGTGGCCAAGCTTGGTATTGCAGCCAAAGTTTCCATTCACTTCTATGTCTGCAATACAGAGCCCGGCCTCTGCAGTGGGATTGTTGCTGTGTGCTTTCTGCAGAATTTGGCTTAGTCCAGAAGAACACTGGCCCAGGGAACAGTTAATAGGCGGGGGTCCTGGACGGCCGACCCCCCCACTGGTCTACTATTGATTACCTATATTGCAGATAGACCATCAATAGTTTACAGCTGGACAACCCTTTTAAAGAGGTTTTCCAGGGAAGTACTATTGATGATCTATCATCAGGTTAGGTCATCAATAGCTGATCAGCTGGGGTCTGTCGCCTGGGACCCTGACCCATCAGCCGAGTGGCCACATGGTGTCAGCACCGCAAACACACAGAGGTCAGAGCAGAATGCTCCGCGATGACCTCTGTAGTGGCCAACGCTTATAACTGCAGGCTCTCATTGAAATCAATGGGAGCCGAGCCTGCAGTTACAAGCGCCTTGCACTCTATTTGCTGTGCTGACAGCATGCCCCCCCCCCCCCCCCCCCCCTCAGCTGATCAGTTGGGGTCCCGAGCGGCAGGCCCCAGCAGATCAACTATTGATGACCTGTCCTGAATACCTGGAATAGTCCTCCATTCCTATCAGTAAACACTCTGTTGCTAAGAGGCGGATGATAATAAAGGTTAAAAATTATGCATCCCCCGCCTTATGGAAACGGCGGGGTTTGCTATATCAGGCTGTTTCTGTAGCTCCCATTCACTTCTATGGCCGTTCTGGAAACCACCCACTAAAGCTTCATTGTTTCTGTTCTCCCGGCCACCTTGTAGTCAGTGCTGCCCCCATCGTGGCCGTGGTAAGCTGAGGTGCGATCACCGCTTTTAGTGCTCATTCATATTGATTTAATTGAGATTATTCACACATGCGAATATTGTGATTTTCGGTCAGGTAAAAATATACACAGCATGAGCTATTTTATGATTATTTGTGTATGAAATGAAGGGGTTTTCTTGGAGGTTTTTTCACACGTGTAAATATGCTGTGTATTCACAGACCTAAATACACTTACACCCCTGTGAATGAGTCTTTAGGCTGGCTGCCTGTCCACGGGCGTTGCGGTATCCCGCGGCAGATCTCCGCCGTGGAAGCCGCCCGCCCAGGGGCCTGCAGAAGGATCTCTGCCGGTCAGCCTAGCTGCGAAGAGTCGCAATGACTCTCCGCTCGTGGACAAGGGGAAAGCGCTCTCCATAGCAACGCTATGGAGAGCTTTCACTGCGTTCCCCGCAGATGGATTATCACCGTGGGGAACGCAATGAAAACCCTCTTGTGGACAGGCAGCCTTAATGGAAGGAAGTATCAAAGTTGTAGAGATCTGTCCACCTTTAACTTGGCAGACCTGCCCCAAGACGTCCTATTATAAAGGGCAGGGGCCAAGCATGTATGTCATATGGATACAATCTGTCCCCTATATGCTCTCTTGGTAAAAGTATATGGTTAAAGGGGTTTTAAAACCGTTAAAAGATGAAGGTATAAAGTTTAAAAAAAAAAAAACAGTTCTACCTTTCTGACTCACATTTTCCCCACCCTGGGGCAGCGCTGCCCCTCCATTGGGACTGGTCAGGCAGGGAGAAATGCAGCAGCTATGTACTTCTCACCGCAATGGACATTTGTGCCTGTTTGACCACTGGGGCCGGTGATTGAGTGATGAACAGCACATGACTGCTGCAGTTGCTTCTGGGAAATGGGGTGGTGGTGCTGGAATTGGGTTGGGGGAAAGGCAGTGGATACGTGAGCATAACCTCTTTCTTCGCCCGTGTTTTTTGCACCTCTAATATGGAGGTACTTTGCAGCCTGACCGCGGGTCTCCTGTCCAGAATGCCGAGTGTCGGCTTCCTATGATGCTTGGAGTTTGGGTAAGGAGCCCCACAGAAATCCTTCTGATCCCCTATCACATGTGAATGCGATATCGGGCCGGGTTTTCTCGCCCATGTGCGTGCGGCTAGCCTAAAGCGGAAGAAAGTTTAAAAGAAAATATTTCACAATGCTTATCTCCCCAGCATAATAGAACATGTCGGGGCTGAGACAGAACTAGGGCTGTGAATTACTGCACGGTTCTCTCCACTATATGCTACAGGCTGGAGTCCCCATCACCGCAGTGCTGGATTGGGCTGCACTCCTAATTCATGGTAGCCAGCATCCCAATGCCTTTGCAGACTACAGCGTGGTGTTGATAGAGCAAGATGACGAGCCAATTCAGAAATGTGCAGACCCTCCCGCAGGTCAAGTGATGCCACAGTGTTGAGGAGCTGACTTCAAGTTGCCTCCTTGGGCATCTTAGAAGGAAATGGTGGTGGATGCTAGAAGTGACCCAACTTGCGGTGTGAGGTGAAGCCAGTCACTTGGGAACATGACAGTTGGCTGTGTATCAATAAGGGTCTTTCTGCTAGGTACTTCAGGTATGCTGGTGATGTATCAGGTCTTCTGCAGGTCCGTGAGCAGCACAGTTCTCCCAGTGATCAGGCAGAGTGCTTTATGAGCGATATGCCTGATCATTACGGAAGTGATCAGGAGGCATCTGGTACAATTGGATCTACATGCAGACTATAGAGGTGTAATCACACATGACAGAATAAATCTGCCCCCAAATCTGCAGAATGAGCTTGCCTAAAAATCAGCAACATAATTATTTTCTGCTGTGGATGTATTCCCACTATAAGTGAATGCAATCTGTTAAAACCCCCGGCCCCTCAGATTGTACTGTATCACACCTAAAAAGGTGTGAGCGACTGAAATTCAGCAACCTAAAATCCCTTGCTGTGTGAAAATATAGGTCCTAACTAGAGATGAGCGAGCCTACTCGGCCACGCCCCATTTTTGCCCGAGCATCGCAATTTTCGAGTACTTCCGTACTCGGCGAAAAGATTCGGGGGGCGCCGTGGGTGAGTGGGGCGGAGAGGGAGAGAGAGGGCTCCCCCCTGTTCCCCGCTGCTACCCCCCACGCCGCCACGCCTCCCCCCGGCGCCCCCCGAATCTTTTCACCCGAGTACTGAAGTACTCGAAAATCGCGGTGCTCGATCGAGTAAATACTCGAAACGAGTAGGTTCGCTCATCTCTAGTCCTAACCTATCTTTGGTGCGCAAAGCTCAGAAGCCTCTGTAGACTCCTATGGGAGATTATGCGAGCCATCCAGTAAACGGAGATGAAGTGATCGCCCCACAGTGGAGAGAGTGAGTGATGAAGGGGAGCTCCCGGGTAACCCACTTCTCCACGGAGCTTCCCTTCACTACAGAGAGAGAGCGATGAAGGGAAGCCCCAGGGAAATCCCCTTCATGGCTGGGGACTCCCTTCATCTCAGTGGTAATATGTTTCCCGAAAACATGGCTAATGTGTATGACCCCCATTCAAAAGAATAGGGTTCCTATTTGGGCGTCTCAAAACGCACAAATGTCGCACGATTTTATCGCCCGGGTGCAGCCGGCCTAAGGGCTCCTTGACAAGGGCAGGAATCTCATGCGAGTTTTGCGTATTGTGAGACGCACAAAACTCATGAATATTTATTTATTTTCCTGGCAGCGATCCCAATTCCTGCGTATTTCAGCCGTTCCTACAGGTTATGTGCGCATAAATACGCTGCATATCTACACACGCAGGAAGATATACAGACCGGTTCCCTGCGTGTTCACTTCATATTTGCGGTGGCCTATTCACTTCAATGGCTTCTTTTAGTGCGTAATACACACCAACATAGAACACATGCGAACTAATATCGCATTCCTCGGGGATTCCCCATGGATGGTGAGGACGACATCGCCCTCGTTTGTGTGACGTTAGCCCAAGGCCAGATTCACATGAGCGTATTTGCGCACACAGTAGCATAGTGTTTCTGCGGAACGTACGGTTCTTTCTTGCGCTCGTATCGGCATGTTGTGCTTTTTCCGTGTACGAGGGCATGTACAACTGCGCAGCCAAAAAATCCACACTGATTAAAATGACTAATTAGTCCAATTAGTTCCAGACGGTTACTTTTCCTTCCCAATTACACAGTGCTTCATGCTTCCCCTTGTGTATTTTCCGCACATTTGTGCATCCCCCATTGACTTCTATGGGAACTTTTGCTGCCAGAAAATAGAGCATGCTGCGTGTTTTTTGCGCGACCGGAATACGCGGGAAAAATCTGCGCATGTGAACGAAGCTATTGAAATCATTGGGTTCTATTCTCTGTATATTGTGCGTGCGAATACGCCCGTGTGAAGCCGGCCTTAGACATGGGGATTTTTCACAAGATTTAGGGCTCATGTCCACGGGCAAAATATGATTTAAGATCCGCAGCGGATCTCCCGCATGCGGATCCGCATCCCATAGGGATGCATTGACCACCCGCGGGTAGATAAATACCCGCGGATCGTCAATAAAAGGGATTTTAAAAAAAATGGAGCATGGAAAAATCCGGACCATGCTCCATTTTCGTGCGGGTCTCCCGCGGGGACGGCTCCCGCGGGCTTCTATTGAAGCCTATGGAAGCCGTCCGGATCCGCGGGAGACCTAAAATAGGAATTTAAAGTATTTACCATCCGGCGCGGGCGGGGAAGGTCAGCTGTTCCTCACGGCCGCATCTTCCTTGCTTCGGCTCGGCGGATGTGCCCAGCGCATGCGCGCGGCACGTCGGTGACGTGCCGGCGACGTGCCGCCGGCGTCAGGAATTCATCCGCCGGCCGAAAATGAAGATCCGGCCGTGAGGAACAGCTGATCTTCTCCGCCCGCGCCGGATAGGTAAATGCTTTTAAATTCTTATTTTCGGCGCTCATGTCCGCGGGGCAGGAGGGACCCGCTGCAGATTCTACATGTAGAATCTGCAGCGGATCTGATTTTCCCCGTGGACATGAGGCCTTAGGCCTCCTTCCCACGAACGGATTTCCGCCGCGTAATTCGCGGCGAAAATCCGCTGCGTTGCCCGCAGCTATTAGGTTCTATTGAACCTAATAGCTCCATGCTCACGATGCGTAATTCCACCGCGGAATTACGCATCGCGATTTCTCCCGTCCTCACCCGCAGCATGCTCTATTTTCTGCGGGTGAGGACGGGCTGTACGCACTGACGGCTTCCATTGAAGTCAATGGAAGCCGTCCATTCACGCTATCTCCCGCTGTAACCAGCGGGAGATAGCGTGAAAAAACGCTTTCCCGCCCACCGCCGCGCGTCATATGACGTCATATGACGCGCCCGGCCGCGTCACGTGACACGGCCGGCCGCGGCACGTGACACGGCTGGTGACGTGGCGGCGGTGGGCGGTGACGCGCGGTGACGCGGCGGCGGTGGGCGGGGAAGCGATTTCACGCTATCTCCCGCAGGTAAGTATAGGGGCTCTGGGGGGCGCCGTGACGGGCTTCACAGCGTAATATTACGCTGCGGAGCCCGTCACGCTCGTGGGAATAGGGCTCATGTCCACGGGCAAAATGTGATTTAAGATCCGCAGCGGATCTCCCGCATGCGGATCCGCATCCCATAGGGATGCATTGACCACCCGCGGGTAGATAAATACCCGCGGATCGTCAATAAAAGGGATTTTAAAAAAAATGGAGCATGGAAAAATCCGGACCATGCTCCATTTTCGTGCGGGTCTCCCGCGGGGACGGCTCCCGCGGGCTTCTATTGAAGCCTATGGAAGCCGTCCGGATCCGCGGGAGACCTAAAATAGGAATTTAAAGTATTTACCATCCGTAGCGGACCGGGAAGGTCTCCTCTTCCTCACGGCCGCATCTTCCTTGCTTCGGCTCGGCGGATGTGCCCGGCGCATGCGCGCGGCACGTCGACGACGTGCCGGCGACGTGCCGCCGGCGTAAGGAATTCATCCGCCGGCCGAAAATGAAGATCCGGCCGTGAGGAACAGCTGACCTTCCCGGTCCGCTACGGATGGTAAATACTTTTAAATTGCTATTTTCGGCGCTCATGTCCGCGGGGCAGGAGGGACCCGCTGCAGATTCTCCATTGAGAATCTGCAGCGGATCTGATTTTCCCCGTGGACATGACTTATTTCATGAAAGCGATTCAGACCAGGTTCATCTAGGGCTAGTTTGACACGGCCGGGCGCGATATCAGGCCCAGGTTGTACCGGCCAACGTGGGGTTTTCATTCAAGACGCCTCTCATCACGTCTGTGAAATTGCGTTCCTCAGGCGATTCTCCCTCCCCTCCCCCTCCTTACCCCCAGATCGCGCCGCGATGCAATGCTGGGAAAAAAAACAATTGGCAATTGTACATATTGGTAATTAATTTGGATCCACAGTAGACCAAGTGACTCCAGAAGTGACCTGGCACCTGCCGAAATAGTGATCTATTGTGTCTGTGAGCTCCCATCCCCGTCCTGTCCTCAGCTGTTGAATACTGTGTGAGCGCTGCTGATTTGCTGCAAACTACAGTTACAATCACAATTATTCCACCCCCCCCCCCCCCCCCTCACAAATCGGGTTCAGTCGCCAAATTCACAAATTTTCAGCTGTTTGCAATAAAAAAAAAGAACAATCAAACAAGAACAAAAGTTGAAATGGTGAAACACAACAAGCGGGTTTTCCAAATTCACCACCAAATACCGCTGTTCCCGACTCCTGCGGTCTCAGAATTATTCCCCCCTGAATAGAATCCCTCGTAAGTGCGGCGTCAAATGAGCGTATGCTTATCGGTGCACGCATGAGCGTAGTGTAATTGCAGAATGAACAATACTTTTTCTTTTTGCATGCGCATCGGCGTATTTTACTGCACTTTTTTCAGTACTTACAGCAAAAAAAACCGCACTGATTGAAATGGCTGATTAGTCCCAGATGTATATAATAATAATAATCTTTATTTGTATGGCGCCAGCTTATTCCGCAGCGCTTTCAGGCATGGATAAATGCAAAACAATACAACAATTACAATGTGAGATACATTGGGTTAGACACAAATGGGTTGGGGGTGGTACAGGAGGTGCAGGGGGTGGGGAACACAGGCAATAGGGGATTTCATGTGGATATCAGTTATTAGAAGGCAAACAGGGTGGAGCACCATAGGGAGGGGCAGGTGACTAGGTCAGGGGATTTGGTATGCTTCCCTGAAGAGGTGCGTTTTTAAGGCACGTCTGAAGTTTCGTGCATCGTGAATTGTCCGGATGCCTTGGGGTAGAGCATTCCAGAGGATGGGTGCTGCTCTGGTGAAGTCCTGTAGGCGAGCATGAGAGGTTCGTATTACAGGGGTGTTTAGTCTGAGTGTGTTAGCCGATCGGAGTGAGCGGGCTGGGTGGTGTATGGGTAGGAGGGAGGCGATGTATGGTGGCGCAGCGCCATGCAGAGCTTTGTGGGTGAGGTTCAGGAGTTTAAATTTTGTTCTGCAGTGGATGGGCAGCCAATGCAGCGACTGGCATAGTGCAGAGGCGTCTGAGTAACGACTGGATAGAAAAATGAGCCTAGCTGCCGCATTTAGTATGGATTGGAGTGGAGCGAGTCTAGTGTGGGGGAGGCCGATGAGTAGCGAGTTGCAGTAGTCAAGCCGGGAGTGGATGAGGGCGACCACGAATGTCTTTAGCGTGTCCGTGGTTAGGAACGGACGTATTTTAGCAATATTTCTGAGGTGCATGTGGCATGTTTGGGCCAGAGATTGGATATGGGGGGCAAAGGAGAGGTCAGAGTCCAGTGTGACCCCAAGGCATCGGGCATGCCGTCTGGGGTTTATGATGGCGCCAGACACTGGAATGGAGATGTTGATGGGAGGTCGGTTGGAAGGTAGAAAGACAAGGAGGTCAGTTTTAGAGAGGTTTAGTTTAAGAAAAAGGGAGGACATAGTGTTAGAGACAGCGGACAGTCGGTGATATTTTGGAGGAATGGTTCAGAGATCTCACGAGAGGAGGTGTATAGTTGGGTGTCGTCAGCGTAGAGATGGTATTGAAGGCCAAATCTGTGGATGGTTTGTCTAATTGGGGCTGTATAGATAGAGAAAAGAAGGGGACCAAGGACCGAGCCCTGGGGTACCCCGACAGCGAGAGGAAGTGGAGAGGAGATAGAACCAGCAAAGGAGACACTGAAAGAGCGGTCAGAGAGGTAGGAAGAGAACCAGGAGAGAGCAGTGTCCTTCAGACCAATAGAGTGGAGCATAGTGAGAAGGAGATTATGGTCGACAGTGCCAAATGCAGCTGAGAGGTCAAGGAGGATTAGTAGGGAGTAATCACCTCTCGACTTTGCAGTCATCAGGTCATTTGTTACTTTTGTGAGGGCAGTTTTGGTCGAGTGTAGAGAGCGGAAACCAGACTGGAGGGGGTCGAGGAGTGAGTTGTCAGAGAGAAAGCGAGTAAGGCGGGAGTAGACCAGGTGTTCTAGTAATTTGGAGATAAAGGGGAGGTTTGAGACGGGTCGGTAGTTGGCAGCATCAGTTGGGTCCAGGGTTGGTTTTTTAAGCAGAGGGGATATAATGGAGTGTGTAAATGAGGAGGGAAAAGTGCCAGAGGTTAGGGAGAGGTTGTAGATTGTGGTGAGGTGAGTAATGAGAGCTGGGGAAAGGGAGCGGAGGAGGTGAGAGGGGAGAGGGTCGCTAGCACAGGTGGTGGGGCGGGCAGCGGAAAGGAGCCTGGAGACTTCTTCCTCTGTCGTTGGTTCTAACGTAGATAGTGAGTAGGTGCTGGGTGCAGTGCTGAGGAGACTGGGATCGGCTAAAAATGCAGTTTTAGAGATTTCTTTTCGAATGTTGTCGATTTCTTTTTTTTCTTTGTGTTCCTTTTCCTGCTCACTTACAAAGTGTTTCATGCGTCTCCCAGCGTATTTTCTGCACATTTGCGCGCACACACTGACTTTAGTGGTGACTTTTGGTGCGCAAATACACAGGAAAACGGAACGTGCTGCAGTTTTTTTTTTTTGCACGTCTGAAATGTGCTTGTAAAATCTGCCCATGTGAACGAACCCACTGGAATCAATGGGTTTTATTCACTGCTTATTGCACGCGCAAATTTGCATATGACAAAGGCCTATGGGCGACCTCGCACAAGCGTGCTTGCGCACAGAAAATCTGCATATGCAATGCACAGAGGGCAGAACCCATTGTTTTCAGTGCGTTCATTTTTGAGCATGCAGCATGCTCTATTTTAGGAGTCTACGGGGTGCGTAAATGTGCATCTGATACCCACGAATTGTACAATCAATGTGGAAAACAGCATAATGGGGACTGATTAGGGCTGCACAACCTTTTAAACCACAGTGTGGGTTTGTCCTGCGCCAATGTGAGCGGTGCCCGGCAGCGCAGAAAGTACAGTAAAATGTGCAGATACGCGTGCAACAGCGCTACCATCACTGCCTTATCACGAGTATTTCTGTTCTTCTGCTCATGTGAAGCCGCCCTAAGAGTAAACATCTGCAAATCAGCTGTTGTCTCAAGGACACCTGATGTAACTAAATAGGGGCTTCATTAGTTGCACCCGTGTGGAATAGATAACATGCTTGGTGGCAGCGGGTCGTGTGGAGCTTCCGTAAAGTGTGAGCGCTGGGGGCTCCTTTATCGCCATATCTACAGAATAATGAAATAAATGGTACTTTAAGATATGGATTCTGCATCAAATAGGTGGCAGAATCTGCCGTGTGAACAGGTCCTACAGGTACTAAGGCCTCCATGACATGTCCATTCCACGTCAGTATTTTCGGACACGGGTCTGATGCTTAATCCACAGCACAGATCTAAGGCTAAACGGATCCACACACGGATTTGGCACAAGCCAATGCGGCAAATATATCCGACCGACATGGAAACCACGTCAAGAATTGGTCATGGAGAAAATCTGCATCGTATGAACTGCGGCGCGGTTTTCATAGCATTCAATGTAATGGTGCTTAGTTTGAGATAGAATCTGCACCCTAATTACACCCGTAGGCGGTGGCCTAAGGGCTCCTTCACACAGGCGTATTTACGCGCGCAGTACATAGAGAAGTGCGCCCACTGATTCGTTCACATTTCCGTATTCTGCGCGCACATCAGCATGCTCCACTTTTCTGCACATTTGCGCACCGAAGGTCCCCATAGAATTCACTGGAGTGCACAAATGCAGGCGAAATCCGCAAGGAGACGTGTGACACGCTGCATAACTCCACTGGAGAGGGACAATATCTGGAAGTCGTACGACTAAATTAGCCATTTCATAGAATGGTAGAGTTGGAAGGGACCTCCAGGGTCATCGGGTCCGACCCACTGCTCAGTGCAGGATTCACTAATCATCCCAGAAGGAGAACTCACCACCTCCTGTGGCACTTGCAGATTCAGCACAGCAGTTGTAAGAAAAATGCAAGTGCTAGCTGCCCCCCCTGGCACTGATGTAACAGCCCCCTTATACCGATTTATTACATTCCTGCCGCTTTCGGAAGAAATCTCCCTCAATGAGCCGTCGCACACGTGTTGAGCTTTAGTTCAGTTGACTTGTTCTTGTAGTAACTTTCGTCTTTCCCACGCAGGACCCATGGAGCAACGGCTGGCGGAGTTCAGAGCAAGGAAAACCAAAGAGAAGACGGACGAGGAGAGCAGTCCGGAGGGCGGAGCGGACGCCGAACCACCCAGGAAAACATTTCTACAGACCACAAAAGAGAGAATTCACAACGCCTTGGACAAGTGGAAAACAGAGGAACCTGCAGAAACTGAAATGTCCGACGCCACGACTGAGGTGAGACGGGAAAGGCAAGCATGGAAGAGGCTGCCCAGAATTAGGCT
This sequence comes from Eleutherodactylus coqui, assembly GCF_035609145.1. Classification (NCBI taxonomy): domain Eukaryota; kingdom Metazoa; phylum Chordata; class Amphibia; order Anura; family Eleutherodactylidae; genus Eleutherodactylus; species Eleutherodactylus coqui. The sequence goes on along the minus strand of NC_089839.1, from coordinate 23,117,849 downwards.
ACATTCACACGGGACGAGCGCGGGAAACTCAGCCCGATATTGCGCTTGCCAACATGTTTAAGGGGCGCTGGAGGATCGCAAGTGTTTCAATTGATTTTAATGGAAAACATCACATCGCACTCGCATGCACATCACATGTCGTTAAGAGCTAATGCCCACGGACTGATTATCGCTGCGGAATTCGCGGTCAGATCCCCGCCGCGTATTCCTTAGCAATGTCCGTCCATAGCCGTGCCATGTAAAGCGATTCTCCCATGAGTGGAAAACAACTGCGATTTTCCGCTCGTGGGGGAGAATCGCAGCATGTTCTATTCCATTAGGAAAATTGCGTGAACGGTTTCCATTGCAGTCAGTGGAAACCATCTGTCCCGCGATACTTCCGCTATGAGCACAGCGAACGAACTGCGAGAATTTGCGTGACTGCCCAGCGCACTGCGCACACGCGCCTGCTCGCCGGGCAAGACACTCGCGGCGAATCGAAAGAGGTAAGTATGGGGTCTCTGGGGGGTGCCGGGTGTGATTCCGCTGCGATGTTTCGCAGGCGGAATCCGACCCGGCCATACGACCCTAAAAGTCCCATTGGAAACAATGTGAGATGCCAATAGATAGAACACGCTGCGATTGTTATCCTCATAGCATCGCTAATGTGAATAATAAGTCCAGTCAAAGGAATGAAGTTTATATTCGCACGAGTTTTGTGCTCATGTAGCCTTAGAAAAACATGGCTGCTTTCTTCCAAACACATCGCCACCGTAGGGTTGTGTGAGGTATTGCAGCTCAGCTCCATTGACGTGAATGGGAATTTAGCTACAATACCAGACACGACCCTAAGGACAAGGGTGGCGCTGTGTTTGGAAATAAGTAGCCATGTTTTTTCAACCTGGAAACGCTTTTATGCAAGATTTTATTGTGGATTTAACACAGATTCGGCACAAATAAGTGTCCTTGTCATGTAAATGAGAATTTCTGTTGTAGTTTATTTGACACAAATCCACATCCTGGGAATTAGGCTACCTACATACAGGCGAGTGCGATATCGCATTCGCCAGCGTGCATTTTCAAGGCATTTTTCGGGCAAAACCGCCTCCCATCACTTCAGTGCAGCGTGTTTTAGTGTCCCATTGAGACGCAAAACATAGTGTGAACATCACCTAAATGTCCTCCCCCTGCTCCCCACCACTGATCCCATTGCTGTACACACATGCCACTCAACTCATCCACCGGCTTCAGCAGTCATGTGACGGTCATGGCGGCCCCCTTCTTGCCAGTACAGTTTTTTTTGGGGAGGGGGGGGGGGGGTTGGTGCGTTCACACTTAGCTGATCTGCTGGTAGTATTTACACACTTAGATTTTAATTTTCTGTTATTGCTCCGGTTCGGCAGGGGACGCCCCTAATCCCTGAAGACGCTGCACCGTGTGACGCCGAGCCCGCCGATTCTTCTGCGTGGAAAACCATCCTGCTGCTAAAGTTCCTCCTGTGGCTCGTTCTGCTCGGACTGTTCGTGGAGCTGGAGTTCGGACTGGTTTATTTCGTCCTTTCCATGTTCTACTGGTTGTATGTAGGAACGCGCCGGCCTGGCCTGAAAAAGAAGGGAGAGAAGAGCGCATATTCTGTCTTTAACCCCGGGTGTGAGGCCATAGAGGGAACCTTAACGGCCGAGCAGTTTGAGAGGGAACTACTGTACAGCCCACTGATGGGGAGATAGCGGTCATCGTCTGTTATGGAGTCCGGACCCAGCGGTCAGATCTCTGCAGACCGGAGAGCACTGTGCAATCTTACAACCAAAGACCCAGGAAATTCCCATTATTTGGGAAAATAATGAGTTTTGTTACGTCTTCTTAAGGTTCTCCCCCACTCCTCGGCCGTCGGCCCCCCACACATCTCTCGTGTCCGGTATTATGATCTTGGCACAATCATTTGATGCAACCGACTGCAGGCTGCGGTCAAATAGCGGTGTGCATCCATGGAAGCCGACTGACCGGAAGGGAGGGGATTGTTAAAAGTATGGATATTACTAAGCTTATCATTGTCTGTTTGGGGGCTTCCACTTGATGGAGTGCTAGAAAACCCGCTTAGGCTGCCTGTCCACGGGCGTTGCGATATCTCACGGCGGGAGCCGCCGCCAGGGAGCAGGTGCCAGCTGACGGATCTCCGTGGACAGCCTATCTGACAGGCTGATCGCGGAGAATCGCGGCAATTCACAGCATACTGCGATTTGCCGGCTGCGAGCGGAGAATCGCTATGCTTCACCGCTCGTGGGCAGGGGGCCTGCGCTCTCCATAGCAACACTATGGAAAGCGTGCATTGTGTTCCCTGCGGCCGGATTGTCCCCGCTGGGAACGCAATGCAAAAACGCCCGTGGACAGGCAGCCATCGGTGTATACGCACACATACATAGTGGATTTCGGTGCGCAACAGCACATTTTGCGCTGTGGATTTTGGCACGTTTTTTGATGCGGATCCATAGCTGATTTTTTTTTACCCTTTCAAGTAAAGGGTTGAAGTCTGCTGTGGATCCTCGTCAAAATCCGTATGAATTGTGGGGAATTTGATGCGTCTTTTTTTTTTTTTTACGTAGATTTATCGAAAATAAAGTACTAATCTGACCCCAGAAACTTGCTATTGCCACTTTAAGCCACTTTGTAGGGGGGTCTTTTTGCCCTTTTATATAGCCTCTAGTCATGAGATGATAAACTGTAATACCCCAATATGTGACTGCAGCGCATGTCCAGGTAACCGAGGCCTCCTGCAAAAATATAACTTCAAGGCACACTAAAACATAAAAAGACAAACTTAACCCCTTGAGTGGCAGGTTTCCTACCACCCTGTCGTGCCCACCAGGGCAGGTTTTTTAAAATGGTCTAATCATTGAATTTCAACTAGTTTTGCAGTTGCGTCTCAAGAGCCATAACTTTTTCATTTTTCCATTGACATGGCCATATGAGGGCTTGTTTTTTGCGGGACAAGTTGTGATTTTTTAAACAGGGGGGAGGAAAAAAAAGAAATGGGGGAAAAAAGAAAAAAAGGGGCCATGTCATTAAGGGGTTAAATAATGTATTAACTTCCTTCTCTGGGTCATTACGACGCACACGGATACCACATGTGTGATTGTATTTTTTGATTTTTTACAAAGTAAAGGGAGACAAGTGTTTTTTTTAATTTTTTTAATAATTTTTTAACTTTTTTTTTTTTATTTTTTTTAAATTTTTTTTTTTTTTTGTCCATTAGGGGAATTCCACAGGGACCCATCAGGACCCCTGATCACATTCCGGGGGTCTGATGGTGACAGCCCTTTACAGTCACATAGACTGCAGCATGTAAAGGGTTAACACAGCAGAGATCGGAGGTTTTCTCTGATCTCTGCTGTTAGAGCTAGTACCTAGCTGTCCTCTGACAGCTAACAACCAGCTCTCCCTGCCACAGAGACCATCGGCTTGCTTCTGACAAGCCGATGGTCTCTATGGCAACTTGTAAACAAAGCAGGACATTGCCGACATGTCGGCAATATCTTCTGCTGGTTTTTCAAAGCCCTTGCACTGCTCTGTGTGGGTCTATGCAGGCAGAGCACACTGTCACAGCTTGTGGCATTGTGCTCTGCAGCTCCCATAGTGATACATAGCCCGGAAATCTTCCGGGCTATGTTGCTATGAGCAGTGGAGCTCGTCCCCGGAAATTTTCCGGGCGTGCCACTCAAGGGGTTAAAGGGGTTGTACCAAATTGAACGTTATCCCCTATCTACAGGATAGAGAATAAGTTATTTATTGGTAGGGTCTCCCTGCTGAGACCCCCGCCGAACTCCAGGACTGGACTACCATATCCCACTCTGGATGTCTATGCTGGGGTTGTTTCTTCCCTGGCAGTGACGTCACTGTGATTGGAGTGCTGGCCCAGCATGAGCGCTTGGTGCTCCATTCACTGCAATGGGGCTGGCGAAAGTATCTCGGCTATTTCCAACAGTCCCATTGACAGTTAATGGAGTTCTAGTACACGTGTGTGACCAGTGCTACATTCACTGCGGGGGGTGCAGCATTCCCACAGTGAGGAGGATGGGGCACATGGGACCCCCGTTCTCGAAATCAGCAGGGATCTCAGCAGTGAGACCCCACCGATCAGCAAGTTATTCTCTATCCTGTGGATATGGAAAGCTTCCAATTTTGGTACAACCCCTTTAAGAAGACAAAGTAATTTACCCTTAGCCCAGGAATTATTTTAACCCTGTATGTATGCTTACAATTACACCTATTAAGCCCTGCCTGTGGCAGTGCTAAATAGACAACAATCAAAGATATATTACAGTACTGAGGTACTGCAGTATGAAGTGCAATAGGTCATGTCATCGCAAGTTCAAGTCCCTCATGGGACACAATAAAAGCTTAAAATGAAAATGTTTAATAAAGTTTTTAAAAATATTAAACAAATATATATTAAAAGTTTAAAAAATATATATTTTTCCATTAAAAAGATCTAAATCTAAAATAGGATTGGTACTGCCCTGTGCGCAAAAGTCTGAATTGTTGAAATATTGGACTATTTATCACACAAGGGGAATGATGTGAAGAAGAAAAAAACACCACAATATCAGAATTGCTTTTTTTGGAGTTACCGGATCTAAAAAAATTAAATAAAAATCAATAAGTTGCAGGTGGCCCAAAATGGTACTAATAAAACCAATAGTTCACCCCACTAAAAGCGAGCCTTACAAACCGCCATTGATAGAAAAATAAGAGTTTTGGGTGTCAAAATGAGGTGACAGAAAGCAATTTTGTGATAGTTTTTTTTAAAAGCAGCGAAATTTAACAAAAAGTATAAATATATAAATATAAGTAAAATTTATATTGCCGTAATCGTCAGAAAATAATCTGAACTCGTCATTTTTACTGCACTTTGAATTCCATAAAAACTAAAATACTTAAAAATGGTGCAATTGTGTATTTGTTTTCCATTTACCCCAATTTAAATGACTCTCCACTGTCTGAGTAAAATTCAGCTGTCCGTGATGGCCGACGTGATCTTCAGACTACCTAATCATTGCTAGTGTTAGACTGCCCACACTCTACTTGCCCTCTGATTGGCCAGAGCTGCTCATGTGATCAGCGCTGGCCAATCAGAGAGCACTCAGCTCTCAGTCTGCATGATCTGATTAGAAAAGTGTTGGTCATTGTGGATGGCTGATAACATTACCGGGAACCATTGGATTGACGAGACGAAGAGAAGAACAAGTAATATACCCCTCCCCCTTCTGATCCAAGTAATATACCCCTCGCCCTTCTGATCCAAGTAATATACCCCTCGCCCTTCTGATCCCAGGACAGAATTTACTCTCAAAACCGGAGAGTCGCTTTAAACATTTTTAAAGTTGTTTTAGTACATTAACCCTCTGCAATCCACTGTCTGACGTCTTCAGACATTCTGATTGAAGGCTGTACAGCTCTGATGTCCGAAGACGTCCAGCAGGGTATTCTTACTGTATATTACTGGCCACTCTGTTGTCGGGGGCCTCTCCAGCATGTCCCATAATGCAGTACTAGCTGTAGCCAGCAGATGGCGCCATTGTATAATGGCAGAAAGAGAAAACGCCCTAGGAATACCTGAATCCAAAATTGGATTGCAAAGGGATTAAAATTACAAGTTTTTTTGCACAAAGAAAGTCCTTGTAGCTGTGTCAGTAGCAAACTGATATGGTTCTCAGAAATTAAGATGAAAAAATAAAAAATCTCTATGGAGATCTTAATGGAGTTATTCACATGAGCGAAAATATGTGCAGCAGGTTCTATCTTTGCGTGTTCTTTCGGAACGCCTCTCCTATTTTTTTCAATGTGACCTTACAAGACATCGCACGGCACTCGCATATTGTGTGATCCTCGGACGCGCCTGAGGGTCACAATTTCACAGAAGTGATGCGAGGCGTTTTTGAATAAACGCTGACAAGTGCTTTATTGGGCCCCTCCGTATGAATGTAGCGGGATTATTCAAGGAGATTTTTTTTTCCCCTGGTATGAGTACCATAAACTAAGTTATGGTGCTTGTATGGCAGCTTCCCTGGAGTCAAGAGAGGTATTTCTTATACTATCCCGGTTCCCTGATCCAGCGCTGTCACCCTGAGAGTTAGCACAGACTGCTGGCTGCACCCCATAGCAATCAATGGGAGTGTGCAGCCAGCGAACCTGCTGTATGAGCACCATGATTTAGTGTGATTTGCATAGCGACCGCAGCAGCTGGAACACTGAGGACTGTGATTGGCTGCAGCAGCTGAACCACTGAGGACTGTGATTGGCTGCAGCAGCTGAACCACTGAGGACTGTGATTGGCTGCAGCAGCTGAACCACTGAGGACTGTGATTGGCTGCAGCAGCTGAACCACTGAGGACTGTGATTGGCTGCAGCAGCTGAACCACTGAGGACTGTGATTGGCTGCAGCAGCTGAACCACTGAGGACTGTGATTGGCTGCAGCAGCCCATGAAGTCCTACAAAGCCTGTAAAGAATACATCACAGGGGAGAATGGATCAGCATCGATGGGGCTCCGGGTACCCAGGAATGGGGATTATGGAATATTATATTATTTTTAGGCATGGGGAGCACTAATAGAAAACGATAACGCCTACAACACCTTAAATAGTGATAATGGTACCCCCACAGGGTAATAGTGACCCCAAATGACACCACTTAGGGTAAATTTACATGGGCAATTTTCCCATGCAAGTTTTGTGCGTTGCTAGATGCACAAAATTTGCATGAAAATAAAATGTATTGTTTTCAATGGGTCTATTTACAATCCCTGATATTAACCCCTTAACGCTACAGGGCGTACAGTTACTTCCTGCAGGTTCGGGGTGTATATAGGGATCGACCCCATTCCATACAATGTGGGTGCTGGCTGTTTCTTACAGCCAATACCAACCCGCAACAGCTCCGATAAGCAGCAAGGCTCATCAAAGCTGTTAATCCTTTAAATGTTGCTGTCAATGGGGGGGTTCCGCAGTGCCCCCCCCCTCCACCCCCGGGATGCGATCACAGGTTACCATGGCAGCTGAGGGGCTTCACAATTCATATCAGAAGGGAAAATTCAGCAATCAGAGCAACTTCCAACGAGGCTTGGTCATTGGTGCAAGACTAGCCGGGGCCAGGATTTCACTGGAGAGTATACAGAGGATGGTGTGATCAAAGAAAATAGCCAATGAAAGGATTTCCTGTAGTCAGAAACAAATCCTCACTGAAAGGGGTCAGAGGACAATGTCAGAATTGTTCTGATGAACAGTCAGAAACAGCTGAATACAACATGTGAATGAACCAATCACAGCCATTCAATGAATGGCTCTGATTTTTTCAAGCGAGCGCCTCCTCAGCCAATCAAAGCACTCGCTTGCTGAAGGTGGGGTGGGTATTCAAGGACCGTTACCAGCAATAGATGCTCCTTCAGCGTTGAGGACTACACGGAAGCCTGCTGTAGCACCGGAGACCAGCACAAGGGACCCGGATGCCGCCTGCTAGGTGAATATAAGAAGAGGAGACATATAAGGCCATTCATGCTCCTCTGGGTAATATGCAAATAAGGGAGATGGAACAATACCTCTGCAGCATCACCTATTGGAAGCCTTCAATTACCAGTCATGGTTACAAGGCTTGTATAAAGAGTCTAACATTGACTTGCAGGAATCTACCTTCCAATAGGTGGCGCTGCAGAGGTATTGTTCCATCTCCTTTATTTAAGTATTAGGTCAGAATGGATCTTCAGCTTCTGGATAAGAATTTTCTCATTCAATGACTGCAAGCAGAGATCCTTTACTACACGTGTGCTCCAGTTGTTCTCCAGGTCAGACTGAAGTTCTCAGATTCCTGTTAGAGTTCCCCTTTACTTTTCACCTCCGGGTCGCCAAGAATGAATCTTGGGCTATTATTTGCTAAATTCTGGCATTTATCTCTGCAGACTGGAAGCGGCCATAAATTTTAAAGGTACATGACGGTTTTTCCATGATGAATGCTGCTCTGCAGCCATAATTCAGCACCTGCAGGAATATTTACGATGCGCAATGATTCATCAGCAATGAATATTTAAACATGCGAAATTAGATTCTGCAGTGTTGTTTTTTGGCTCTGACCCCGCAGCACATTCCCTGCCGGAGCGGACATCAGATCTGCACAGTAATACAAGAAAGTGACTAATCTCCCACAGATAAACATGTCTGTCAGGCATCATACTGTCAGAAATCGCTGCTTATCCGGGAATTTCCTGCTTTGTCACAGATTCTACTTGTCTGTGAAGGCAGCCTCTAAAACATCCAGAATTGGACTTTATAAGTCTAAACCTTCTGCTGTCATCACCGGCGCCAAATTAATACAAGGGGCTCATCTACAAATAATCATGCAATACGTGTGATACAGTGTTGCCCATTGATAAATATTCCCGATGGATCTTCGTCGCATACGTATTTCCCGGTTTCCTCAAGGAAGTTCCATCCCTAATGTTGCACGTGAGCCTCGTCTATTCTGCTGGGCTTGAGAGAATGGGCGCTCCTGAAGGGTCAATGTATCGTTGTGACGCCCGGGTCCAGAAACAAGCAAGATAAAGTATACAGCCGGCAGGACTCATAGGGTTTTCAGGCCCAGATCTGTAAAGTCAGACAGACCCCGAGACATCCTCTGCTGCCTACAAAGTTTTAAAACTGAAAAAGAACACACTACACAATAACATCCTGCATCCCCCTTACACAAGAACAGCATGTAGGTAATAGCTAACCTCTGCCTCTGCTATGCCCATATCCAAATTTATAGCTGGTTTTTGCTAGCTACTGGGGTCAAAGATTCAATTTGCTGTCATAACTTTGTATATAAGTATTCTGGCCAACACAGACTAACTTGCTGGTGCCAATGGAAGCAGACTGTACAGCTGACATAGCAGGCTTTATAGGTAGGGCTCAGAAGAGGCACTGTTATTCAGTGTGGCCACAGAAGGGGCACTGTTACTAAGTGGGGGTGCAGAAGGGGCACTACTACTAAGTGGGGCCACAGAGGGACACTATTACTAAGTGAGACCACAGAGGGGGTAGTATTACTTTGTTGGGACACTGGAGGGGGTAGTGGTAGAATGGGGAGTGGGAAAAGATGAGTCATGACTGGAAGAAGTCTTGGGCCCAGGTAAGAAAAACGAAAATGTATGATTCCAATCAGCAATGATGTCACCTGTAATCACTGGAAGTAACTGCACTGTAATCACTGTGTAGAGGTGGTATCTGACCTATTATATGGTGACTGTATCATACAGAGCTGAAACCACTGCGTTATAAACTTTGTCTAATAGAATATATGTATACATGGTACTACATGAGTTCTATGTCCACCCCTGGTTCCTAACGTTAGTTGCAGTTTGATGCTGATGCTGAGGAGCAGGAAGAACTATTCGTCTTTGTTTCTGTCATCTTTGGATTTCTTTGATCCTTCTTGAATAAGATGAGCAAATAAGAAGATAAGATAATTTACAGGAGCCGGTACACAGATGGAGACTTTGTGCTCATCAAGAAATCATTGATGAGTCTCTTCTCTGCTGAGCTCTGGGCTCTGAACATTTTGGCCAAACTTCAAAGTTACGATAATTAAAGCAAGTTTAGTGAAAGAATCCCAAACTCCCGTAATTCCCGATGACATGATGGTTTCTGCAGTGAGCCAAAAGGCTATAATGTTTGCTGTGGCTCGTTTCCAGACATTAGTTGCCAGCAATGCAATGTACACTCTTTGTAAAACAAAATAATTCCGCCTCTAGAAGAAGTTGTCTTTTTGCTGTAAAACCCGTCCTGCAGTTCCATCTCAGGCAGATATGTAAATGGTAAGAGTTGTGGGGTGATTAGATGGACAGTCTTGTCACCGGAGGCCCTAGAAGTGGTTCCCCCCTTGGCCTATAAGAGGCTCTCGGAGGCTCCTTGTGTGCAGTGACCTCTTCCGCTTGTAGAGCTTGTTGGCCACTAGACGTCTCTACGGCGCAGAGAAGAGATTTCACCCCGTTACCAGAGTCTGAGAGGGGTGCATTATTGGGATGTGAGAAGCTGGATGGTCGTATTGATGAATTGTCCCCCAACGGGCTGTTCTGACTACACTGTTAGGGGGTGTTGGGACCAGTGGATGTGTGAGGGCACACAAGGTGACTGGGCTCAGGACGCCCCCTGCAGACCACCAGTAGAGAGGAGCATCTGACCAGACTCTTAGGAGGTGTTGGTACCAGTGGATGTGTGAGGGTACACAAGGTGACCGGGCTCAGGACTCCCCAACAGACTACCAGTAGAGAGGATCATCCCATTATCTGACAAGCATGAGCAACTCCAACTGTTTTGTTGTCTGCCAACCAGAGACAGGTGGCAGCATTGTTACACCCCCCTGTGTCTGTTGGCACCATTTCTAGGCACTTAGCTGAAGGATATTTGGTCTTATTGCACCCGTTACGTGTATGGTCTCTGAACCCACTGTCACCTCCATTGTGCAGTGCTGTTGTGTATGAAGAAACTGGATGGCTACGACAGTCGGTCCCCCCTAGTAGTGGTACGAGGGACAATGGCAGCTCAGCGATATGTTCAGGACATCCTGCAGCCACAAGTGTTCCTCTCATGGCGGCTTCCAAGTGGCAGCAGGGTAAAGCTTGGCTGCACACACAAGGGGGTCACAGGAATATCCCCACAACATTCTCACACTTCTGTGGTTGCTCGGTCACTAGATTTTTCACCAATAGAACACGTATGGGACCATCTGGGATGCCAACTTTAACAGCTTACAAGTCTGCATAATCTAGAGCAGGGATGCACAACTCCAGGGCACCCTAACAGGTCATGTTTTCTGAATTTCCGCAGTATTGCACAGGTGCTCTTACTGTAGGATATTCTGAGGACTGGAGTTTGTACGCCCCTGATCTAGAGGCTAAGTTACAGAAAATGGGGAGCGATATGCCGCAGTATACCATATGGAACCTGTATGTCTCCATGCCCACCTGTATCAAATCTTGTATCCAAGACAGAGGCGGTACAACAGGGTACTAGAACATCCATACACATCTGTATCATATCTTGTGTCCAACCTGGAGGTGGTACAACAGAGTACTATAGCCTCCTTGCACACATATATCACATCTTGTATCCAACCTAGAGGCAGCCCAACAGGGTATTAGAGCATCCATGCCTACTTCTTGATTCTCATTGGATTACTTCATTTTTGGTGTACTTAACTCCAGAGCACTCTTTACATGGAACAACTTATAAAACTTCCAAAAGTGCTGAGGTCATCTTGGATCACCAGAACGTGGCCTCAGGAACTGACAGCTCAGTGGGTAAAGGAGGGCATCAGGTAATAAATCCTTCCAGTCCCTGGACAAAATTTTGTCCCAGGATAGGATGGTTGTCTTAAAGGGGCACTAACTTTTCAGACAACTTTTGTTCTTCTATGTGATATACTTGGATTAAAAATGTTACTTTACCACTGTTAATCACATTTGAAGCGGCTGCCACTAGGGGTCTCCCATCCAGCTCTTCTGCAATCCACTCTCTGTTGTTAGGTACTCAGCTTCTGTCGTAACAAGGACACAAAGACATTTCTATATCAACAGGGGAGGGGCTATCTCTACACAAGGTTCCCATGGATTCATGGCTGTACACTGACAGATCTGCAGACACTGTGATAAGAGTCTCCACAGTCTCTGCCTCTCTTGCTGTTACAAACACATTATAGTGGGTTTACTAACTATTTGGCTTGAATATCTGTAAATGCTTCACCATCCTGGAAAAGCAGAGATGTGGGTATGCGGATACTGCCTCCCTGCTGGTTGGGCAAGAGTGCAATGCAGTACGGGCAAAGATGTACAGGACAGAGAACTACTGTCAGAATATGAGGCTTGCTACAGGCCCCCTTCCTGATAGTGGATTGCAAACAGCAGATCAGCAGGAAAATGTGTAAGACCACCTGAAAATCAGACCTTACAGAAATGAAACGGGGTGCAAGCAGCAACAAATGAGGGTAAAGCTTGGCGCATACAAACATTTTACCATATTGTGAGACAGAATATGGCAGCATTTCTTATGCACGCTGTCAGCCGCAGTTTTCCTGGTTTCCTTTTTCTCAATTTCCCGCTTTGTCACTTAGCGATGTCGCATACAAACGCTGCACATACACGATGCAATTACATATGTATAGCGTTTTGTACGTAGCCTTAGAGAATACTAGGGCTCTATTGGGCGTAATACATGGTAAAATATAACATGGTGCGTTCTTTTTTTTTTTTTGCATGTCTTATACACTATGAAAAAAACATTAGTGTAAGTGGGAAAGCAAAGATCAATGTATTTGTAATGTTGGGCTGTACCGCGTATTGCGCAAATCTAATACCCTCGTGTGAATCCAGCCTTAGGAGAACCTGGTTTATTGTTGAAAACTAGTTGAAAACTCAGGTACGTTTTAAACCAACACCAGAATGGGAAGGGGGGGGGGCATTATGATTACCTCTACGGGACCCCTTTTTGCTCCTTGCTCCTTAAAGGGGTTGTCCCGCGAAAGCAAGTGGGTCTATACACTTCTGTATGGCCATATTAATGCACTTTGTAATGTACATTGTGCATTAAATATGAGCCAAACAGAAATTTTTCACTTACCTGTTCCGTTGCTGGCGTCCTCGTCCCCATGGTGCCGTCTAATTTTCAGCGTCTAATCGCCCGATTAGACACGCTTGCGCAGTCCGGTCTTCTTCTTTTCTCAATGGGGCCGCTTGTGCCGGAGAGCGGCTACTCGTAGCTCCGCCCCGTCACGTGCCGATTCCAGCCAATCAGGAGGCTGGAATCGGCAGTGGACCGCACAGAAGAGCTGCTGTCCACCGAGGGAGAAGATCCCGGCGGCCATCTTCACCAGGTAAGTAAGAAGTCACCGGAGCGCGGGGATTCAGGTAAGCACTGTCCGGTTTTTATTTTTAACCCCTGCATCGGGTTTGTCTCGCGCCGAACGGGGGGGCTATTGAAAAAAAAACAAAAAACGTTTCGGTGCGGGACAACCCCTTTAATATACAGCAGACTTGATGCCTCCTCCTAGAGGAGACTTCTAACATTCTTGTATTTTCCGGCAGAGGCTGGAGTATTCCTCATCGACCCTCGTGGTTGTTTGTTGTTTTCTTGGCTACGGTTAGCAATCCATCAGTGTAATGTTTGCCGCGAGTCCCTCGATGAGCAGTAGCGCCGCTTCTGTTTTCTCCAGCCCAATGCTTTACGACACCGTTGTCCGTTTCGAGGACTCCAAGGTCCCCTTCCCTTTCTTGTTGTGCTCATAAAAAATAACATTTTTCCCAATTGATGCCTTTTATGGTTTTATTTGCCCAATGAATGATTTTACGCCTTTTTCTGGAACGGGCTAACAAACAATAATTACAAAGGGGGCACTTCGACTTTTCCTCCAGACTTAACAAGTTCCTTTAGAGCTTCTTCAGATTATACGGCTCACGATATAAAAAACGAACATCTTTGATAAGGGATTAAATCGTCGCTCCAACTGCTTCTCCCAATATTTGTTCAGAAGGCACATGTCCCGAAATGCATCTAAGCTCCTTAATGACTCCTGGGAGCACCTTGCTGGATTTACGACTCCGCTAATTAAATCACATTTTTGTCACATAACTGAATGGGGAGACGGCGCAGAATTTTAAGTTCTTGTCTTTGAGTTTGCAGTTTGCTGAACACATCTGTGCAGAGATGAGCTTTACGAGCCGCTTCCCACCTGCAGGATCTGCTTTATGGAGGCGGAAATTTATGATTTTTTTTTTTTTTTGCTTTTTTAACATTTTTTTGCCATCTTCCAGTCTTTATAAATTCTCTCCCCCCCGGTCCTGTGTATTAGGAGGGGGTTCCTCTATCATTCCCCTTCATGTCATTATTCATGGCCGTCTCTAAAGTGTCCGCATAACCCGGAGATTTAGTGTTGACTTGAGTATGTAGGAAGGGAGAGACTTCTCATGAAGAGACATCGGACTCTATGAGATACTACGATATGTTCCAAATTGTTAAATATTAATAGGATTTAAGCAAAATAAGCCTTTGGGTTTTAGTTGGTAAAATAAAGTGTTTTATTTCTCATCTCCCTTTAGAGCCAACGCACACGGCCGGATTTGCATTGCGGAATCCGGAGAGGGCGATCGCCTATGGATTCCGCAGCAAATACCTGCCATAGCATGTTATGTAAAAGCGGGTTTCCATGCCCACGAGTAGAAATGACTTGCGGGGAAGAAATTGCAGCATGCAATATTTTGAGCTGGACTCGGCTTCCATTGAATCATCATTGGGGAAAGACCGCGGGATCCTTGTCATTGCCTAACAACGGCGCGGTCTCATCTGTACTGCGCATGTGCGTCGGTGAGCCAACAATAACTTTTATGCCTGCAGAAAACGGACAACAAGCAAAAAGCAATCTATTCCCGTTCGATATTCAGTCGTCGGCTCGCGTTTAGAACAAACGATTATGAGTGAACATACTCGGTAAGGCGATATACTCGAGAGAGTATCGCCTTTTTCGAGTACCTGCTGGCTCGTCCCTGAAGATTTGGGGGGGCCGCGATGGTGAGCAGGGTTTGCAGAGGGTATCGGGAGGGAGAGAGAGAGAGGGATCTCTCTCCCTCTCCTCCCCGCTCCCCCTCGCTGCCTCGCCCGCCCCCGACCCCGCCCCCCCCCCCCCCGAATCTTCAGGGACGAGCCAGCAGGTACTCGAGTATATCGCCTTACTGAGTATGCTCGCTCATCTCTAGTCCTGAGAGATGGAGTTCTGGATGGCTGGTGAACGGCCACCCTGTTCCTACAAGACTGAGATGTCAGACATAAGCAAGGAGTTGGGGGAGTAATATTTTGGGCTGGTATATTGGGAAAAGAGATAGTAGTTCTCTTTAGAGTCTCTGAGGGTATCAAAATAAACTCTAAATGATATGTGGAGTTCCTAACTGAGCCGTGGTATAAAAAGAAGAATTGTGCCCCACGAAATGAAATCCTTTTTATGCAAGACAATGGACCATCCCATGCTGCCAAAGAAACACGGACTCCTTGGCTGTTATGGGCATAAAAGGAGATAAAATCATGGTTAGGCCCCCATCAGCTCCCGACCACCATCCTATTGAACAACAATAAAAGGAAGATACACTCTTTGTCAAAACACTCCGAACCTAGAAGAAGTTGTCATTTTGCTGCAAAACTTGTTCTGCAGTTCCATCTCAGGCAGATATGTAAATGATGGGAGTTGTGGTGATTAGATGAACGGTCTTGTCACCGGAGGCCCTAGAAGTAGTTCACCCCTTGGCCTATAAGTGGTTCTCGGGGGCACACAAGGTGACCAGGCTCAGGACGCCCCCTACAGACCACCAGTAGAGAGGAGCAGCTGACCAGACTTTTAGGGGGTGTTGGGACCAGTGGATATGTGAGGACACACAAGGTGACCGGGCTCAGGACGCCCCCTACAGACCACCAGTAGAGATAAAATGGCTTCTACCTCAAGTTTTAGAAGTTTTTGCCTTCTTCTGGATCAACTTTGGGGGTCAATAGTTAGAAATAGACAGACAGGAAGATTGATCCATCTATCTAGGGGTCGGAAAGTCTTCGGACCCATCTCTTTTTTATATTTTGTTATGTTGTGGCCTTGTGCAAATTAAGAAAAAAATATCATGTTTTCCCATCATTCCGCACTCAGTACCCCATAATGACAGAGTGACAACAGAATGTTAGAAATCTTTGTATTTTGTTAAATGAAAAACTGACATTTTGCAGTGACACAAGTATTTACACCATTTGGTAGAAAACTTGATATTTAGCTCTGCAGGCCTCCCATTTCTCTTGATCATTTTTGAGATGTTTCTACACCTTGATTAGTCATCTGCAGTAAATTCAGTTGATTGGATATCATTTTAAAAGACACCCCCCACCCCCATCTATGCAAGGTCTCACAGCTCACAATGCATATCAGAACCAAGACCAAGCCATGAGGAGGGAAGAGCTGGCTGCAGAGCTCAGAGACAGGACTGTGTGGAGGTGCAGATCTGGAGGCTACAAATACATTTTTGTTGCACTGAAAGGTACCGAGAGCCCAGCGGCCTCCATAATTCTTATATGGAAAAAGAACAGCCAGGACTCTTCCTAAAGCCGCGAACCCACCAAACTAAGCCATCGGGAAGAAGGGCCTTGGTATGAGAAGTGACCAAGAACTCAATGGTCACTCTGCCTGAACTCCAAAGACCCTGTGTGCAGATGAGAAACTTCCAGAAGGTCAACCATCACTGCAGCCCTTTCCTCAGTAAAAGACACATGAAAGCCGGCTGGTATTACCAAAAAATCATATAAAGGACACTCAGACTGTGACACAAGATTCTCTGGTCTGATGGAACCAAGATGGAACTTTTTGGCATCAATTCCAAGACTTATGTCTGGAAGAAACCAGGCGCCGCTCATCACCTGCCCAATACCATCTCTACAGTGCAACCTGGTGGTGAGCATCATGCTGGGGGACAAGGAGACTGGTCAGGGCTGATGGAAACAGGCGCCGCTCATCACCTGCCCAATACCATCCCTACAGTGATGCCTGGTGGTGGAGCATCATGCTGGGGGAGGGGAGACCGGTCAGGGGTGATGGAAACCAGGCGCCGCTCATCACCTGCCCAATTCCATCCCTACAGTGATGCCTGGTGGTGGAGCATCATGATGGGGGACAAGGAGACTGGTCAGGGCTGATGGAAACAGGCGCCGCTCATCACCTGCCCAATACCATCCCTACAGTGATGCCTGGTGGTGGAGCATCATGCTGGGGGAGGGGAGACCGGTCAGGGCTGATGGAAAGCTGAATGGACCAAAGTACAGAGATAATGAAAACCTGATCCAGAGCACAACAGACCTTAGACTGGGCAGAAGGGTCACCCCCCAACAAGACAACACAGGAGCGGCTTGGGGACAACTCTGTGAATGTCCTTGAGTGGCCCAGCTGGAGCTGGACTAAAACCCAATCTAACATCTCTGGGGAGACCTGCTAACGGCTTCCAAAGACGGCCCCCTGTCCAACCTGACAGCCCGAGAGGATCTGCAGAGAAGAATGGCGGAAAATCCCCAAATCCAGGAGTGCAAACCTTGTGGCATCATACCCATGAAGACCGGAGGCTGGAATCACTGCCAGAAGGGCTTGAACTAAGTACTGAGTACAGGGGGGGAATACTTATGGCAGTGCAATATGTTAGTTTATCATTTTTTTAAAAATTTACAAAGACCTCTCACTTTGTCATTATGGGGTACTGACTGCAGAATGATGAGGAAAACATATATATATTTTTAATTTGCACAACATAACAAAATGTAAAAACAAGTAAAAAGCATCTAAAGACTTTCCAAATGCAGTGCATACCCATATGGGTCGTATAAAAAGGGTAGCTGAGAAAACTTAACCCCTTCAGGATGTTGATGGGTGGAGTCCAAGGAACCTACCAGCTCCTGAGATGTATATGTGATACCGATCTGACTTTGCTGATCCATTCTCAGGACTCTCCCCTCATATAAAGTTCAGAAAACATTTTCTCCATCTGTTCTTGTTTCTATTAAACCCCCAGAATAATTACATTTCCTTCTCTGGGCCTCCGAACACCACATAAAGCAGCTCAGCCTATATTACCTTCCGAGTGATTTACATACTCGGCAGATTCCGCTTCTCCCCTGAATTCTTGAGGTAATTAGCTCGCTATCTACATTTCCTCCTGATGCTTTATGTGAGCCAAAGATCGAATCCATCCTGGACGTTGTCACTGTAAACCATCCAAGGCGCATTCCTTCCCCGCTGCTGACCAGCTACAGACTTTTTTTACTGCACATTCACCAATTTTTGGAGTACAACCGTCTGATGTTAATTAACTTCACTATCAGCTGTTTTTGAGAAATTTCAAAACTTTGCTGACCTTTAAGTCAATGAGAGAGAATCTTCAAGTGATGCTCAGTAGCAGAGGCGTAACTTGTAGCTGCCGGGCCCCAGTGCAAAATCTTTAATATGGCCCCCAACTCTAATGCTTCATTTATAGTGCTGACCTTATGGTGCAGCATCCGATGAGCAGAGCCACAGCTGAGGAGATGGTGAAGTAAATAAGGATTTCTGTCACAGTGGCTCTACTATCTCCTCCCCTGAGGGTAGCTCGTAACCTGTCCAAGTTACTGCTGGGGGAGGTCACAGGAAAAGGATAACTAACGGTTACCTTAAAGTCCGTTGTCACTAGTGACGCCATCGTTCCATCCTCTGCGGTGAATCCTGAAGTGAGAATAAAGTAGTCTACACACAGGGATAACTTTCTGGACAAGGCGATAATGGTCAGTAATGTCCTTTTACCTAACTCTAATAAGGTTCCAATACAAAAATAGTAGTTTGGTACAATTTACACTCTCAGAAGATGGTGTGACAGGGAGGACTTTTCAGGGTAATCCAGACAATCCACAGTCCTAGTTATCTGTGTGACCCTGCTCTCGGCCACTCTCTGTTTCTCTCCAACGCTCTTCTGGTCAACATTCGCTCTTCTGGTGTACTTCTCCTTCTTTCTTACTTTCAGTGCTGATGCCAGTTCACTGCCACATCCTGGGTGAAGCAGTCCCAGTCCAAACTGCGGGGTATCTCTCAGCCTCTTTCATTCTGGATCACACAGACCAGACAATCTCTGTGTGGCTCGCTTGCAGAACTACACTCTCCTCTCTCTTGCAAGACCCCTCTAACTTGCTTACAAGCACATATATACAACAGTCACATGTCATACAACATAATACATTTCTCAGACATAACCCAGACGTTAACCCATTCAGTGCTGCAGAGGTGCAATACACATCAAATGCATACAACATAGAAGACACTGATAATACCATTGTTTCTGCACGAGAATACTGCCACTTGTAAAGTTTAGGACTGGCCTTCAAGGGGTTGTCTGGTTACAATATAATGTTCTAATGACAGGTGCACAGAGCTTAAGGCAAAACCAATTGTACTTATCTTTCCTCAGCAACTCCCCTTCCAATCTGGTTTAAATACTGGATCATGTGGCCTAGAGCTTCTTCTCCTCTCCTGGATCGGTGACATCATTGCAAAGGATTGACTCATTTCAATAAGTAATCCAACTTCCTATAATCACATGAGGGACACCAGGAAGGGGAGAAAGCTCTATAGCATGTGAACCAGGGTGGAAAGCAGGCTGGAAGTGGAGGCACCAACAGTTTTGGACCCAGGCTCACTTTTTATCGAAAATCATTGGAAACTCAAATTTCTGACAATGCCTGCTGCAGAGTTTAGCGCGCAGCCAATCAGCAGTAGGGCAGTTTCATAATTTCACCAAATGTGTCCTGCATCTTGCATGTGGGTAGCAGTTTCATTGGACACCTGCATCACAGGACCTAGCCATATATAACATAGGCACAGTATAACCCGTGTACATTTTACAGTTGAGTACCGGAGAGAGAAGCTGCATCATGTTTATATGCCTGTATAACATGTGGTCTGTTGTTAGGGACAGATATTCAACAGAGGATATATTGCTGCTGGTGAGAAAGTTTGTATAGCTGCAGAGAACTTAAACATGGTTCTATTAGAGGGAGCAGGGAAAGAAGTTATATCACATTTATATGCTTATATAACACATGGTCTGTACATTGCAAAAGGAGATATTTCTGCTGCTGTTAACGTATATAGCAGCAACCTCGACAGACAAACTGCACTTTGGTATGGGGAATATTATAGTTCTCCATTTTTGGCCTCACACATCCAGTCCGGGTACTATGAATTATTTACAGACTTAACACAGCTAGCAGTGGGGTTTGAAGAATTAAATTATGCTGCACCAAATAGGGACACAGTGCACAAATATACAGGGTGTACTGTGTGGCCTTCTGTTCTCACATATCATGCCTGCCAGGGATTGCAGCTTACTTAGGCTCCCTGTCCACGGGCGTTGCCGCCCGGGAGCAGGAGCCTGCAGACTGTGCTCCGCAGGTCAGCCTATCTGACAAATAGGCTCACCGTGGAGAATCATGGCAATTCGCAGCATGCTATGATTCTCCGCTCGTGGACAGGGGGGCTGCGCTTTCCATAGCAACACTATGGAAAGCGTGCATTACGTTCCCCCGCGGCCGGATTATCACCGTGGGGAACGCAATGCAAAAACGTCCATGGACAAGTAGCTATTGTTGGTGGTGGTGCAATGTGATAATATAAAACAAAAAGAAAACCAAAGAGGGAAACAGTAAATACACACAGTGCGTGTCAGTGGCCTCAGACATGGTTCAAAGTTGCCAGTCCAGCTGCTACAAATTATTTGCAGGTCTTATGCAGGTAGCAGTGTTTTTTTGCAAAATGTAAATTATCTGATAAGCTACATAAAACTAAAATAAAAAGTAAACTAAAAAAACCCATAATAAAACAAAAATAAAAAGGAATCATGAAAAGCGCAAGGGGTAGGAAACGAGTCAGTGGTGGAGGTGGTAGTGGATGGGCCAAGTTGGCACTTCAAGTGGCT
This sequence comes from Eleutherodactylus coqui, assembly GCF_035609145.1. Taxonomy (NCBI): domain Eukaryota; kingdom Metazoa; phylum Chordata; class Amphibia; order Anura; family Eleutherodactylidae; genus Eleutherodactylus; species Eleutherodactylus coqui. Next base: position 23,097,347 of record NC_089839.1, on the reverse strand, counting down.
CTCACTGAAGCAACCGCTCCACTTTCTACAGGAGACAAGGCAAGCCCGCTGCCATTTCTTAAAAAGTTGTTCTTTCTGTGTGTTACATCCACAGCACGCAGAACAGTTCTCAGAGTGGATGACACAGCGTGCTTCAAGTACCACCATCTCCTCCTCTTCCTCCCATTCGCAGGCACACAGTAGTCAGTCTGCAACAGTCCACCATGAGCATCCCCCGTCTACTTCACGCTGTGCCAAATCCACCGCACCATTCGAAGCAGACCACATGGATCAGTCTGAGGAGCTGTTTGATCATTCAGTGATTGTTCTCTGTAAGAGAAACCAAGTAATCTGGTAGATATGATACCTTTTAATGGCTAACAAAAATACATGATGTTACAGCGAGCTTTCCAACCTATGCAGGGTTCTTCCTCAGGCTTAAATTAAATAGATAAATTAAATAGAGGCTTGCATATATACACACATACATATGAAAAGGCACAGACATGGAGGTGATTAATTTGCACTTAAAACAATACAGAACAGAACAAATATAGGAGAGTAAATACCTAATTACTCCACTGATAGGAATGGGACAGTTTTATGGTCTCTGAATTGGTGTTCAGAGTGTTATCTCTGCTGCAGATTTCTCATATTCTCCACTGGTTTAAGCATGATGAAGAAACCTGCGTAGGTTGGAAAGCTCGCTATAACATCATGTATTTTTGTTAGCCAGCTTGGTGGGGGGTAATTAAGTAATAATTACCTGAAAGCGCTGCGTAATAAGTTGGCGCTATACAAATACCAAGATTTATTTATTTATTTATTTATTTATAATATCTACCATTGCCATGACACCTATATGGCAACCGACAATCTTATCGTGGGATGGGGGGCATATGGAACCCCCGAACATCGGTCAGGGTATTTAAATGCCGCTAGCATTTAAAGGGTTAACAGCTTTGATAAGTGGCGTGGCTTATCGGAGCTATTGCGAACGGGTGCCGGCTGTAGGAAATAGCTGGTACCAGCATTGTATGGAGCCAGATCGCCCCGCGATCTCCCTCCATGCATACCAAAGCTGTAGGATCTAACTTTACGCTCTGTAGCGTTAAAGGGTTAATGAGACCCCAGCCTACAATTATCAACACCTGCCACTACACAGGGGTAGTAGTTAGAGATGAGCGAGCACCAAAATGCTCGGGTGCTCGTTACTCGGGACGAAATTATCGCGATGCTCGAGGGTTCGTTTCGAGTAACGAACCTCATTGAAGTCAATGGGCGACCCGAGCATTTTTGTATTTCGCCGATGCTCGCTAAGGTTTTCATGTGTGAAAATCTGGGCAATTCAAGAAAGTGATGGGAACGACACAGCAACGGATAGGGCAGGCGAGGGGCTACATGTTGGGCTGCATCTCAAGTTCACAGGTCCCACTATTAAGCCACAATAGCGGCAAGAGTGGCCCCCCCCCCCCCTCCCAACAACTTTTACTTCTGAAAAGCCCTCATTAGCAATGCATACCTTAGCTAAGCACCACACTACCTCCAACAAAGCACAATCACTGCCTGCATGACACTCCGCTGCCACTTCTCCTGGGTTACATGCTGCCCAACCCCCCCGCACGACCCAGTGTCCACAGCGCACACCAAATTGTCCCTGCGCAGCCTTCAGCTGCCCTCATGCCACACCACCCACTCATGTCTATTTATAAGTGCGTCTGCCATGAGGAGGAACCGCAGGCACACACTGCAGAGGGTTGGCACGGCTAGGCAGCGACCCTCTTTAAAAGGGGCGGGGCGATAGCCCACAATGCTGTACAGAAGCAATGAGAAATATAATCCTGTGCCACCGCCATCAAGAGCTGCACACGTGGGCATAGCAATGGGGAACCTATGTGCCACACACTATTCATTCTGTCAAGGTGTCTGCATGCCCCAGTCAGACCGGGCTTTTTAATTCATAGACACAGGCAGGTACAACTCCCTATTGTGAAGTCCCTGTGGACCGACAGCATGGGTGGCTCCCTGGAACCCACCGGCGGTACATAAAAATATCCCATTGCATTGCCCAACACAGCTGAGGTAGTAATGTCATGTTTAATGCAGGTGGGCTTCGGCCCACACTGCATGCCCCAGTCAGACTGGGGTTCTTTAGAAGTGGAAACAGATGCATTTATAATTCCCTGTGGACCCACAGCATGGGTGGGTGCCAGGAAGCCACCGGCGGTACATAGAAATATCCCATTGCATTGCCCAACACAGCTGAGGTAGTAATGTCGTGCTTAATACAGGTGGGCTTCGGCCCACACTGCATGCCCCAGTCAGACTGGGGTTCTTTACAAGTGGACAGATGTAGGTTAAACTCGGTGCACCTACAGCATGGGTGGCTCCCTGGAACCCACCGGCGGTACATAAAAATATCCCATTGCATTGCCCAACACAGCTGAGGTAGTAATGTCGTGCTTAATGCAGGTGGGCTTCGGCTCACACTGCATGCCCCAGTCAGACTGGGGTTCTTTACAAGTGGAAACAGATGCATTTATAATTCCCTGTGGACCCACAGCATGGGTGGGTGCCAGGAAGCCACCGGCGGTACATAGAAATATCCCATTGCATTGCCCATCACAGCTGAGGTAGTAATGTCGTGCTTAATACAGGTGGGCTTCGGCCCACACTGCATGCCCCAGTCAGACTGGTAATATGTACCTTAACAGTAACCTCGTTGGTGGTAATGTGGTGGTGACTGCGGACCTGGTAGCGCGGTTTTATGTAGTTGGTTTTCGGAATGTGGCCAGGATTAAGTGGGCCGTGGCGGGGGGATGGTGGTGGTGCTCTCTTGTTGTGTCGTTAAAGGTGAAATTCTTGGACTGCCACCAGACGGACTAATGCAAAGGTGTTTGCCAAGTATGTTTTCATTGTTGGAGGAGGAGGGGGATGTTTTGGAGGCACTATGTGTCCTCTCCACGTGTCCGTGATTATATGCACCTTAACAGTAACAGCGTTGGTGGGAAATGGCCTCGCCGCCATCATGTCTTTGTGAAGCCTCTGTTTCCACACCCCAGAGACATACCATTAGCAGCGGTATAGGCAGAGCCCAGAATTATTAACATTTCAGCGGTACCATTAGGGACATGCCCCACTAACATATCACTAGCAGCAGTATAGGGGGAGCGCAGTCTTAGTTCCATTTCAGTAATAGTAGCACTCAAGACAAGCCCCAGTAACATTCCCATTGCAGCAGTTTAGGGAGATAACAGTCTCTTTCACATTTCAGTAGCTGCAGTATAGACAAGGCCCCAGTTACATTTATTTAGCTAAAGTGTAGGCCAACCCCACACACCTTTCTGTACCATGAGTGCAGGCGAAGAACATAGAAATTACTATGATTACACTGTAGGTGAGGGCCCAAAAAAATTGGTGTACCAACAGTACTAATGTACCTCAGAAAAATTGCCCATGCCCAACCAAGAGGGCAGGTGAAACCCATTAATCGCTTTGGTTAATGTGGCTTAAGTGGTAACTAGGCCTGGAGGCAGCCCAGTTTAAAGAAAAATTGGTTCAAGTTAAAGTTTCAACGCTTTTAAGAGCATTGAAACGTATAAAAATTGTTTAGAAAAATTATATGAGCGAGCCTTGTGGCCCTAAGAAAAATTGCCCGTCTGGCGTGATTACGTGAGGTTTCAGGAGGAGGAGCAGGAGGAGGAGGAGGAGGAATATTAGACACAGATTGATGAAGCAGAAATGTCCCCGTTTTGGATGGTGATACAGAACGATGCTTCCATCCGCGGGTGCAGCCTACGTATTTGCTTAGGTATCGCTGCTGTCCGCTGGTGGAGAAGAGAAGTCTGGGGAAATCCAGGCTTTGTTCATCTTGATGAGTGTAAGCCTGTCGGCACTGTCGGTTGACAGGCGGGTACGCTTATCTGTGATGATTCCCCCAGCCGCACTAAACACCCTCTCTGACAAGACGCTAGCCGCAGGACAAGCAAGCACCTCCAGGGCATACAGCGCGAGTTCAGGCCACGTGTCCAGCTTCGACACCCAGTAGTTGTAGGGGGCAGAGGCGTCACGGAGGACGGTCGTGCGATCGGCTACGTACTCCCTCACCATCCTTTTACAGTGCTCCCGCCGACTCAGCCTTGACTGGGGAGCGGTGACACAGTCTTGCTGGGAAGCCATAAAGCTGTCCAGGGCCTTAAAGACTGTTGCACTGCCTGTGCTGTACATGCTGCTCGATCTCCGCACCTCCCCTGCTACCTGGCCCTCGGAACTGCGCCTTCTGCCACTAGCGCTGTCGGATGGGAATTTTACCATCAGCTTGTCCGCCAGGGTCCTGTGGTATAGCAACACTCTCGAACCCCTTTCCTCTTCGGGAATGAGAGTGGAAAGGTTCTCCTTATACCGTGGGTCGAGCAGTGTGTACACCCAGTAATCCGTAGTGGCCAGAATGCGTGTAACGCGAGGGTCACGAGAAAGGCATCCTAACATGAAGTCAGCCATGTGTGCCAGGGTACCTGTACGCAACACATGGCTGTCTTCACTAGGAAGATCACTTTCAGGATCCTCCTCCTCCTCCTCCTCAGGCCATACACGCTGAAAGGATGACAGGCAAGCAGCATGGGTACCGTCAGCAGTGGGCCAAGCTGTCTCTTCCCCCTCCTCCTCATCCTCCTCATGCTCCTCCTCCTCCTCCTGAACGCTCTAAGATATAGACAGGAGGGTGCTCTGACTATCCAGCGACATACTGTCTTCCCCCGGCTCTGTTTCCGAGCGCAAAGCGTCTGCCTTTATGCTTTGCAGGGAACTTCTCAAGATGCATAGCAGAGGAATGGTGACGCTAATGATTGCAGCATCGCCGCTCACCACCTGGGTAGACTGCTCAAAGTTTCGAAGGACCTGGCAGATGTCTGCCAACCAGGCCCACTCTTCTGAAAATAATTGAGGAGGCTGACTCCCACTGCGCCGCCCATGTTGGAGTTGGTATTCCACTATAGCTCTACGCTGCTCATAGAGCCTGGCCTACATGTGGAGCGTAGAGTTCCACCGTGTGGGCACGTCGCACAGCAGTTGGTGCACTGGCAGATTAAACCGATATTGCAGGGTCCGCAGGGTGGCAGCGTCCGTGTGGGACTTGCGGAAATGTGCGCAGAGCCGGCGCACCTTTACGAGCAGGTCTGACAAGCGTGGGTAGCTTTTCAGAAAGCGCTGAACCACCAAATTAAAGACGTGGGCCAGGCATGGCAAGTGCGTGAGGCTGCCGAGCTGCAGAGCCGCCACCAGGTTACAGCCGTTGTCACACACGACCATGCCCGGTTGGAGGCTCAGCGGCGCAAGCCAGCGGTCGGTCTGCTCTGTCAGACCCTGCAGCAGTTCGTGGGCCGTGTGCCTCTTATCTCCTAAGCTGAGTAGTTTCAGCACGGCCTGCTGACGCTTGCCCACCGCTGTGCTGCCACGCCGCGCGACACCGACTGCTGGCGACGTCCTGCTGCTGCTGACACATCTTGATTGCGAGACAGAGGTTGCGTTGGAGGAGGGGGAGGAGGGTGCTTTAGTGGAGGAAGCATACACCGCCGCAGATACCACCACCGAGCTGGGGCCCGCAATTCTGGGGGTGGGTAGGACATGAGCGGTCCCAGGCTCTGACTCTGTCCCAGCCTCCACTAAATTCACCCAATGTGCCGTCAGGGAGATGTAGTGGCCCTGCCCGCCTGTGCTTGTCCACGTGTCCGTTGTTAAGTGGACCTTGGCAGTAACCGCGTTGGTGAGGGCGCGTACAATGTTGCGGGAGACGTGGTCATGCAGGGCTGGGACGGCACATCGGGAAAAGTAGTGGCGACTGGGAACTGAGTAGCGCGGGGCCGCCGCCGCCATCATACTTTTGAAGGACTCCGTTTCCACAACCCTTTACGGCAGCATCTCAAGGCTGATAAATTTGGCTATGTGGACGGTTAACGCTTGAGCGTGCGGGTGCGTGGCGGCGTACTTGCGCTTGCGCACAAACACTTGCGCTAGCGACGGCTGGACGGTGCCGTGCGAGACATTGCTGGATTGGGCCGAGGACAGCGGAGGTGAGGGTGTGGGTGCAGGCCAGGAGACGGTACTGCCTGTGTCCTCAGAGGGGGGTTGGATCTCAGTGGCAGGTTGGGGCACAGGGGGAGAGGCAGCGGTGCAAACCGGAGGCGGTGAACGGCCTTCGTCCCACCTTGTGGGGTGCTTGGCCATCATATGTCTGTGCATGCTGGTGGTGGTGAGGCTGTTGGTGGTGGCTCCCCGGCTGATCTTGGCGCGACAAAGGTTGCACACCACTGTTCGTCGGTCGTCAGGCGTCTCTGTGAAAAACTGCCAGACCTTAGAGCACCTTGGCCTCTGCAGGGTGGCATGGCGCGAGGGTGCGCTTTGGGAAACAGTTGGTGGATTATTCGGTCTGGCCCTGCCTCTACCCCTGGCCACCGCACTGCCTCTTGCAACCTGCCCTGCTGCTGCCCTTGCCTCCCCCTCTAAAGACCTGTCCTGAGTAGGCGTTGCAAACCAGGTGGGGTCAGTCACCTCATCGTCCTGCTGCTCTTCCTCAGAATCCTCTGTGCGCTCCTCCCTCGGACTTACTGCCCTTACTACTACCTCACCGATAGACAACTGTGTCTCATCGTCATCGTCCTCCTCACCCACTGAAAGGTCTTGAGACAGTTGCCGGAAGTCCCCAGCCTCATCCCCCGGACCCCGGGAACTTTCCAATGGTTGGGCATCAGTGACGATAAACTCCTCTGGTGGGAGAGGAACCACTGCTGCCCAATCTGAGCAGGGGCCCGAGAACAGTTCCTGGGAGTCTTCCCGCTCCTGAGCATGTGCCATTGTAGTGGAGTGAGGAGGCTGGGAGGAAGGAGGAGCAGCAGACAGAGGATTCGGATTTGCAGCAGTGGACGGCGCAGAACTGTGGGTGGACGATAGGTTGCTCGAAGCACTTTCTGCCATCCACGACAGGACCTGCTCACACTGCTCATTTTCTAATAAAGGTCTCCCGCGTGGACCCATTAATTGTGCGATGAATGTGGGGACGCCAGAAACGTGCCTCTCTCCTAATCGCGCCGCAGTCGGCTGCGATACACCTGGATCAGGAGTTCGGCCTGTGCCCACACCCTCACTTGGCCCTCCGCGTCCTCGGCCGCGTCCACGTCCTCTAGGCCTACCCCTACCCCTCAGCATGCTGTATTACCAGTGATTTGATTTCCCATGCAGGAAATAAATTGGCGCAAGCCTGCTGTTAAACTTAGCTGGCTGCGTATGATTTTTGTTTACGTTCTCCACCCAGCACACACGTACCCAGAACGCTCAGGACTGTCAGAGGCAGGCCAAATAGAATAGTAGTTGCCCTTTTTTTTTTAAAGGAAAGGCCCACTGCGTAAATTCAATCAATAATAATTGTGTTGTGGTGGCCCTGCAAATGTGTCACAGAACTGCAGTGTTGCAGAGTTATTAACTACAGCAGAGCGGTGATTTCCCAGGCAGGAAATAAATTGGCGCAAGCCTGCAGGCCAAATAGAATGTTTTCCCTTTTTTTTCAAGGAAAGGCCCACTGCGTATATTCAATCAATAATAAATGTGTTGTGGCCCTGCCTACACAATTCTGTCCCTGTAGTATTACTGCAGGGCGCAATGCTCTGCACGGCCGATTTGGAAAAAAAAAAAGTGCAACACTGCTAACTGCAGCCTCCACACTACTGCACACTGTTAGAGGTGGCCCTAAGAAGGATCGTTGGGGTTCTTGAAGCCTACACTAACTCCTAACACTCTCCCTGCCTAACCACCACTTCTGTCCCTGTAGTATTACTGCAGGGCGCAATGCTCTGCACGGCCGATTTGGAAAAAAAAAAAAGTGCAACACTGCTAACAGCAGCCTCCACACTATTGCACACTGTTAGATGTGGTCCTAAGAAGGACCGTTGGGGTTCTTGAAGCCTACACTAACTCCTAACGCTCTCCCTACAGCAGCTCCAGCACCAGCAGCACTGTCCCTCAGCTATCTCACAAGGCATCTGTGGCGAGCCGCGGGAGGGGCCGACTTTTATACTTGGGTGACATCTGATCTCCCCAGCCACTCACAGCAGGGGGGTGGTATAGGGCTGGAACATCACAGGGGGAAGTTGTAATGCCTTCCCTGTCTTTCAATTGGCCAGAAAAGCGCGCTAACGTCTCAGAGAGGAAACTGAAAGTAACCCGAACATCGCGTGGTACTCGTTACGAGTAACGAGCATCCCGAACACGCTAATATTCGCCCGAGCATCAAGCTCGGACGAGTACGTTCGCTCATCTCTAGTAGTAGTGCATTGTGTTGTGACATTGAGAGCAGGCCCAAACAACTGATCTATCAGGGTCCCCAGCAGCTGACTCCTGCCGATCAACTATAGATGACCTATCCAGAACAGATCATCAGTAGAGAGAGCCTGGAAGCCTTTAAAGGGGTTGTCCCGCGCCGAAATGGTTTTTTTTTTTTCAACCCCCCCCCCCCCGTTCGGCGCGAGACAACCCCGATGCAGGGACTTAAAAAAAAAACCGCACAGCGCTTACCTGAATCCCCGCGCTCCGGTGACTTCTTACTTACCGGTTGAAGATGGCCGCCGGGATCTTCTCCCTCGGTGGACCGCAGGGCTTCTGTGCAGTCCATTGCCGATTCCAGCCTCCTGATTGGCTGGAATCGGCACGTGACGGGGCAGAGCTACACGGAGCCGGCATCCTGCACGAGCGGCCCCATTGAGAAAAGAAGAAGACCCGGACTGCGCAAGCGCGGCTAATTTGGCCATTAGACGCCGAAAATTAGTCGGCTCCATGGAAACGAGGACGCCAGCAACGGAGCAGGTAAGTGAAAAACTTCTTATAACTTCTGTATGGCTCATAATTAATGCACAATGTACATTACAAAGTGCATTAATATGGCCATACAGAAGTGTATAGACCCACTTGCTGCCGCGGGACAACCCCTTTAATTATGTTTCTCCATAGAACCCCTTTAAAGACCCCATATAAGAGGACGACACAAAGTCTGCTATATTTCCAGGTGGTAGTAACGATTCTTAAAGGAGGATTCCACTATTCTAGACAATCTTCATAAACACATCAGCGCAAAAATCTCTCCTGTGCTGATAGTTTGCTACAATATATCAGTGCAGCAATATGTATCCGTCTGGAGTCCACAGAGGATTGTTTAGACTGGATACAATGGTAACAAACCCTCAGCTGTGAGACTTATAAGGACTCTCTTTTAAGGACTCGCGTTTTTTTACAACGTGTTATGCATGCAGGTTTTGTGGGGTGTAGCATGCAGTAACAAATTGTACATTACTTTCAACGGCGCCTCTCAGTCACCTCAATGAAGAGGTGTGCTAAACCCAGCTGTCAGCCAGAGGGCGCTGCGGCCGAAAGCGAAAGTAAAATTGCGATGCCTTGCCGATTGCCGTGTAAAATCGCCATGTAAATTAACTCATTGCAAATAATAGGTTCTGTTTTTGTGCGAGTTTTGTACGTTTCGCAAATCACAAAGCGCGCACGAGAATATCAGTTGTGAAATCCGAGGTGAGTTTTTCTGCAAGGATTCCACCTCTAAAAGCACAAGAGTAAACCACGGATAAGCTGCGCATTTCTGCTGTTTTTTTGCCATAGATCCACGCATAGATTTAACACTTGTAAACTGACTAAAATTCAAGTGCGCAATTTCTGACACAGATCCACATTAAAAAAAATGACGCATGACTTCCTTTTTTTCTGCAAGGCAGATTTCAAACCCGCGGCAGAAAAATCCGCGTCATGAACACGGCAATGCGGATTTCAGCTACAGGAGTGAGATTGCAACAAATTGTACAACTGTCTAAAAAGTCACATTCCACTTAAACCCCGCCCCCTTTTCTGGAAACTTTATAAAGTGGAGTGCGAAGCAGAACATAAAATTTGTCTAAATTGATTTGTACCAAAAAAGGCTCTACATACGCCAGAAATCTGCCGCTGCGCCAGTAATAAATGCGCCCGCTGTCTATTAAGAAGTTGTAGAACTTTCATTCCTCACTCATTACTCTTTTACGTATATAACCCCGGACGCCTTTTACTGCACAGCAAGTACAAATCCCCAGTCTCGTCTTCCCCTTTTGGTTCGTGAACTCATTTTCTTTGGAATGACTGTTCTCGGGTATTTAATTCTCATTAATAACACTAAACAGCCGACGCGTTTTTCCCGAGGCAGAAAATAGTTATTTCAAAACCAGAAAGGAAGTGTATGGAAAAGACAAAGATGAACAGCGTAACGCCTCATGTAACCCAACCAAAGGAGAGAAAAAAATCACAGGACATAAAACATCCTCGTTACTTCTCCATGAGCAGCGCTTATGGCATAAACAAATCCTGCAGTGAGCTCGGAGACATCATGGGGCGTTATCATGTGACTGGTACACTGATTGGAGCACTATAGCCCCCCGTTGGGCGCCTTTATATACTGAGCCACCTGTAGATATACAGTACTGCACTGCTTATTAATGCTGACGCTTCCGGTATTATTGTAGTGATGATACTAAAGCTGTGGTGTACCCTACTAGCAGTAGGATATTCTAGAATGAGATGTGCCAATGAACATAAGAACACTATATTAACCCCCCAGCAGTTTAGGAGGAGCTCTGTTTGTTCTGCAGGAAAAGAACATTATAATTTAGGATGAATAGAGCTTGTTCTACTTTGAACTGTTCTATCAGGGCTAACAACATTCTTGTTTTTAAAATGACACCAAAAGCATGTTTGAAGCCCTTGGAGAACTAGAGTTCCAGCCATTTGAAGTGGGGCCGGGAATACTGAATTTACAGCTGTTTTAATAAAAGTGTTTCACTACTTTATAAGTACCAGAAATTCCAAATCTAAAATTTCAGGAGGGATTTTCCAATTTTAATGTGACTACTGGGTGGGGGTTAAGAACCAGCAGGTAACGCTTGTTGAGGCACAGACACCTCTTCATCAGACAGCTGGACAAATGTACTTGAATCAGTCCCTCATAGTCCCACATGTGAAATGGTCATGATCTTATGTCAGCAGGTGCTCCCAAATCACTACACAATGTGCCGTGTTGGATGGTGATATCATTTGTCAATGTAGAAAACGCTAAGGAGGAATTCCACCTTTTCAGTACCAGGATGCAATTCAGACATCAGCCACAAGGGATGCGCTTTTCATGTCTTTATGAACACCCCTACAATACTACATTGCAGCAGAGCTTTAGATTTTTTTTAACCAATTCCTTGTATAGAAGTGAAAGAAAGTGTAAAGAAAGCTGTATCCCAAGAGCCTAAATTAGGCAGAAAGTTCCCGGTGCCTGAGGTGCAATCTAAAGGAATTGTAGCTGCGTCACAGGAGCTAGGCAAATGCAGCAGATAAAAGCAAGAGTGACCAGCAGCAGCTTGCCTTAAAGGGGCAGCATCAGAGCAGCACCAGGCCTGCTATGTAAGTGGCGGAGGCCATGGCTTGCAAGAGCTGCAGGTAATTTCACTGTGCTGGTGAGCTGTCTAGGGATAGACCAAAAGGCCCTGAAGAGCTGAGGGCCATAGAAGACACAAAAAACGCGATGCTAGATGGAGAAATGGTCACACTCTTAGAGGAAAAGGCCCATGGCATGTAGGAGGAAAGGGAGTCTCCCTCCTCACAGTGCCTGACACCAACGCGGCCATGTCAAAAAGATGCAAAATATACTTCAAGAGGTCTGTATGTTGGACATGAAGCAGACAAAGATGGATGTGAATGTAAACTGATCAAGGGGTCTCAAGAGGGCATAAGTGCACAAATAAAAAAGGACTGTGTAATGTAAAATTTTTGGTCAAGGGGGTGGTCATGGACCCTCTGAGACTGTAATTACTGGCACCATAGTTTTGGGTTAATACAAGGTTTTGCGTAGTTGATGGTTAGGATACTGTATGTTATACTATGTGTGATGTAGTTATATAATGCATATGATGTCATAATTGGTTATGACAAAAGACATAACGGTGCAGTAAGGCACATGAGGAAGGGCAGTAATACAAGTTTGAGTATAGTGTGACATCTGGAAGTGACATCTACAATGTTTTTTGCATTGTGTGTGAAAGGACGCTGCTCCTACGGAGTGTTTGAGGTCGGGTTTATAGCTAAGGATGAAACATATAACAGTTATGCCGCAGTCAAGAGATGCTGATAATTATTCGAAAAGTAATGTACCAAGGAAGAGGTGAACGTGATGTTATGTTACGGTGAGTAAGGCCAGTTACCTATTGAGAGTTGCAGTCAACATTTTGAGTACTGTCACTTTAAGGGCGCCCACCCACTGGCGTTTGCGATTTTCGTGCGTGAAAAACGCAGCGTTTTTGGCGCGTTTTTGCCGCGTTTTCGCGCCTTTTCCATTAATTTACATTGACATTCATGGGTGCATTAGGAGAAAAAAAAGGACACATATGCAACTGACAGTTCCTATGTTAAAAATCGCAACGCACTGCAAAAAAAAAACGCCAGTGGACAGGAGTACATTCAATTCTAATTGCTCTTGAGAAAAAACGCAAAACACAAAGAAAAAAAAATCGCCAGTGGGTGGGCGCCCTAAGAGAGTTTATTTCAGAGCTATTCTGCAGCTTTTAGCAACAAGAACTCGTTACTGTTATACCTTGTCTCCACCAGAAGCCAGGGGCTCACCTGGGTTTGCTGTAGTTAACACCCCCTATGAAGCCCCTAGCTTGCGATTGGCAATTTGTGCAGAGGCTTCAGTTATAGTCAGAATGACTGGAGCACAGCCTCAGCCACAGCAGCGGGCTGCAGAGTGACAGCAACAGAGTGGCACAGTAAATCGCTAGGGACAGTGTTTGCAACAGCGTCACGTGATGAGTGACAGCTGCAGTCAGGGCACTTAGTAGAACCATGCCTAACACTAACCCTCACCCTAACCATCCACCCACGGCAAACCACTGCACTCTGCCAAGCTGTGGGCACTGAACAGCTGGGGGTATGGTATAGCAGACACACAAAGAGCCAATCGGAAGCTAGGGGCTTGACAAAGGACGTTAACTTCAGCAAAGCCATGTCAGCCCCTAGCTTCTGGTGGAGACAAGATACAACAGTACCCAAGAACTCTCCTATGGAGCGTCAATGTGTTTATTCAGATATTGTCTGTAAAAAAATGTCCTGTCCTGCCTTCATCTGTCATTGCCACACTCCACCCGCCCATTACACTGCAGTAGAGCTTGTGATTCTGTGCCCACCACCACCAGTCGTAGAGCCATGATTCTGGCGCATCCTTGCAAACCCAGCTGTGATGTTGATACAGGCAACAGAAGTTGGTTGAATCACAGAAACAAAACTATTTATTGTGTTGCGTGTCGGTTTGTGAGCCAATATGGCGGACATTCCAGGGTTAGAGAAATATGATCAGTCATTAATCACAGAACTTAGCATCACATTTCTGCCAAACACACGACCTTTAGACTCTGCCTAATTAGCCAGCGTCTTCTGATTCCTGACCTTCATGCAGAGATCTCTCCGTCAACATAATTCTATTTTTTATCTTGGTGGTTGTGCGTTGGTGTAGGTCATACGATAAATAAATGTCACCTCTTATTCCCTCGATGGGAATCCATTCCACATGATGCAATGCCTTCAGAGCTGTAATTCATTAGGACATTAAACACAGTCATAAATTTCATCCTTTGACTAATGGAACATTCAGAAGAAACAATTAATTCACTGGTTTCATTCTCAAGATGTTTTTATTACCAGGAACATCTAAATTGTTGTCTCGGTATGTAACTTAGTAACGGGCCCCGTACAACGCGCTCTGCCCGGATCCTCTGCTGCAGCAATGTCCTCTGTAGGTGATCACTTATCAGTTCAGTACTATGGTGATTGCTCTGAATTTTGAAGGGGCATATTTAGAGTCATATGGGTCCCAGGAAGAATTTTGAACCTGCCTGGGGATGTGCAAACCCCACTGATGGTATTAGGGTCTATAAAGATGTATACCCCAAAAAGAGAAATATATATATATATATATATATATATATATATATATTTGTTCAGTCTACAGACCTTCATAGTGATTACAGTACTGGTATATCCAGCGATGAAAGGTGACGTTACCTCTAACTGAAATTGTTCACTTTCCCTTTTCTTCTCCATCTGGCCCAGACCACCATAACAACTTATTTCAGCCATGTTCCATCTGTACACAATTTACTGCACAGACATCTTTGGCTCCCCCAGTTTTCCAGCATATTCCCACCTCTACACAAACATTCTATCTATTGTGCATTGGTGGTCCCACATGGTAATAGTACCTCCACAACCTCCAGCCCTATTTGTGCCTTTGCACAATCATAGTGCCCTCATTTTGCTTCCATACGGCATTAGTGGTGTCATTGTATCCACATGCGGAATATACATGGGGTCTCCTGCACTGACCTCTGGGATATACATGGGAGTGCTCCTGCACTGACCTGTGGGATATACATGGGGGGCTCCTGCACTGACCTGCAGGATATACATGGGGGCTCCTGCACTGACCTGCGGGATATACATAGTGGGCTCCTGTACTGATCTATGGGATATACATAGGGGTCTCCTGCACTGACCTGCGGGATATACATGGGGTCTCCTGCACTGACCTGTGGGATATACGTGGGGGGCTTCTGCACTGACCTGCAGGATATACATGGGATCTCCTGCACTGACCTGCGGGATATACATATGGGGCTCCTGCACTGATCTATGGGATATACATAGGGGGCTCCTGCACTGACCTGCGGGATATTCATGGGGGGTCTCCTGCACTGACCTGCGTGATATATATGGGGTCTCCTGCACTGACCTTTGGGATATACATGGGGGTCTCCTGCACTGACCTGTGGGATATACATGGGGGGCTCCTGCACTGACCTGCAGGATATACATGGGGGCTCCTGCACTGATCTATGGGATATACATAGGGGGCTCCTGCACTGACCTGCGGGGTATACATAGGGGGCTCCTGCACTGATCTATGGGATATACATAGGGGGCTCTTGCACTGACCTGTGGGATATACATGGGGTCTCCTGCACTGACCTGTGGGATATACATGGGGTCTTCTACACTGACCTGTGGGATATACATGTGGGGCTCCTGCTCTGACCTGCGGGATATACATGTGGAGCTCCTGCTCTGACCTGCGAGATATACATGTGGGGCTCCTGCACTGACCTGCGGGATATATATGTGCGGTCTCCTGCACTGACCTGCGGGATATATGTGTGGGGCTTCTGCACTGACCTGTGGGATATACATGGGGGTCTCCTGCACTGACCTGTGGGATATACATGGGGTCTCCTGCACTGACCTGTGTGATATACATGGGGGGGCTCATGCGCTGAATATGGATATGATTTCTGCCAGATTCACTTGTCTGTTTGCACGGAAAATTCTAGCCAGATACCGCCAGTCGTGATCATTAAGCACCCACGGGTGGTCACTACGCTGTCCATTGTGGGTGGTAATGCCCTCTATGACATATTCCCGGCACACGTGACGCTGTGGATTGCGGAATATTAAATGCTGGCACAACCTTAATAATATAACGTGTTATCCGCGTGGCGTCCACTATCAGACCTCGCTTTCTATGAGCACAATATCAAGTGTACATCCTCATTCACAAGATAGCGCCTCATCGCCTAAAGAGGGGTGGATGTTCCCAAGCGTCACCACTTCATAATCAGTTTACATACTGCTATTATGTACTGTCCAATGGAGGAAGCTTGGATCCACGGCCATTTCACCTTTTAAAAGGACCACCAGTTGTGCTTTCTGTCCTGGTAGGACCTGGGATTTTTGGGATGTTACCAGGTCCCACTGATTAGTAGATTAGACTCTCTTCTCCCTGGTTCCGCCTCCATCCATTTGCAGTGCTTTCCTCCTATATAATGGGTCTGACCAGTTGCATTCTCACTTGGTAGAACTATGCTAATATTATATCATCAAAAATATCAAAAAACATTAGAATGGCCCTAAAGCCTACAAGTACTGAGCGTGTCTACAGGACCTTGCTTCATAAGTAGTAAATTAAGGATATTGACGTGTCCCCCCGAAAATAAGACATTGTCTTATGTTAATTTCTGCGCCAAAAGAGGCGCTAGGTCTTATTTTCAGGGGGTGTCTTATTTTACTTACCTAGCAGGCTCGGTCCAGGTCCCTCCAGCTGCTCTGAAGAGCTCCGACGCGCTGAGCCATGGCATTGATTGGCCAATTCATAAATCCTGCTTCCACAACAAGATGGCTGTGATTGGTTTTTCGACCGCTGCTCGGCCAATCAATGCAGCGCCCGATGAACCAATTACAGCCATTGCATTGATTCATTGAGCACTGCATTGATTAGCTGAGCAGCACTCAAGAACCAATCAGAGACTTCACTTCCTGGAGGTGGGATGTATTAATCCCGTAACCAGGAAGTGATCTTCTGTAGGTGAACGCGGACTACAAGATGCACTGCGGAGCTCCGGAAAGCAGCAGGAAGACTCAACCAAGCCTATAAGGTAAGTATTCCTTTTTTTAATGTAACACAGCTAGGGCTTATTTTCAGGGTAGGGCTTATATTTCAAGTCTCCCCCAAAATCCCGGAAAAAAATCAAGATAGGACTTATTTTTAGGGTAGGTTTTTTTTTTGGGGGGGGGGGGAACAGGGTAATAGTAAAGTATCAGTCATGATCAGGGCTCTCGGCGCCCCAGCATTCGCTAGAATGAGTTGGCTGCATCTTTCTTCCAAGTATTTGCTTGTTGGTTGGGTAATCGGTGAAATCTCCCATGCTGTGATGATCGGCCAAACGGCTGTCCCTGGGAACATTCCTGCCTGACCATCACTGATGTAAAGGGTCCTTCAACCATTAGTGGCCGCCCAGAGGCCCCTTTACAGCAGCCACTAATGGGCATTTTTCCGATGCACGCAACGTTTTATGGTGCTGCATAGACATCTCGGCACCGGTGTCTCCTGGCAGGTATAGCAGGAGCTCAGCTATCAAAAGTCAGCTGGGCTTCTGCACTTAGGGGCTAACAAAGCTGGTGTACTTTGCCTACATTTTACGTACGGAATGTGGAAGTGGGTCCTTACCGCGGGTCCCCTGAGCTGAATTTCGAGCATCATACGCTCCTATGATTCTCAGAGTTTGGGTCAAAGACTTGCAGTCAGACTAGGGGCACATTTCTGAATTCCGTAAGTAAAATGGAAACATAGTATGGTTAGCCCCTAATAACCAGGATCGGAGCTAGC
The DNA here is from genome assembly GCF_035609145.1 of Eleutherodactylus coqui. Classification (NCBI taxonomy): domain Eukaryota; kingdom Metazoa; phylum Chordata; class Amphibia; order Anura; family Eleutherodactylidae; genus Eleutherodactylus; species Eleutherodactylus coqui. The sequence goes on along the minus strand of NC_089839.1, from coordinate 23,080,096 downwards.
TCTGATCCTGGCAGTTTAACTCTTTAGATGCTATGCTTAGTGCGACCACAGCATCTAGAATGGCTAATAGAGGGAGGGGGCTCCCTCTGTCACCCATTGGACCCAATGCAATCCTGAGGTTCCGATGGGTTGCTATGGCACTCAGAGACCTAACCTCTGAGTTAGCCAAATTTATGATGGCCTCAGGGGCGCTGCCAGAGGGGGGGGGGGTCTAATAGGCTTGGAAATAGTGCAGAATTCTTGTGTATTCTATCAACGGTCAAAGCTGATGACGTTCAAGTCCCATAATGAGACAAAAATATAAAGTGTAAAAATACAAATGTTCTGCCTCTTGTAATGTGACGATGAAGAAAAATGTAAAATTGTTTGGCCATTAGGGATTAAAATGGCCCGGCCATTAAAGAGTTAAGACAAAACCCTCTCTAGCTTATAATGGGGCTCGGCACTTGTTTACTAATGAGCCACCATAGAAATCTTTGTCCTTTGTGCGGAGCTGATTCACGAGCGGGGAGCAGCGGCGTTAATGTTATTTACACCTCCTGATTAGATCGCTTTTTGGCGCTCGCCTCCGTGTGAAGGTTACGCGGGGTCGCTGTACTATTAAGCAGCAGGACGCCCTCATCTCTGTACGACACTCCGTAATATCATTCCCGTCACCTGCAATATCTACTTTCACAATTACCCTTGAGTTAATATCATCGCTGCGCAGCGAGGTGGGCGAATAATTATTTACGGAGAGAAGTTTCAATATTTTTACAGATCATTTCAGGTAATTCCGATTTTCTGCACCATTTCAAGTCTTAGTTTTACCCAGGACAAGGAGGAAGGGCAGGAGAGGTGTTTGCAGGTGTCGCCGCTGTTGTTAAGACCGCCGTGACACCAGTTTAATGATATTATATTTGTATGCCGCTCCTTTAAATTTCTTGTTTTAACCCCTTCTCGCTGCAGCCCTTTTTATTTTTGTCCCTTCTTTACCTCCCAGCCCCCCGCTTTCAAAAAATCATAACTTTTTAAATTTTTCCATCAATGACACTACAAGGAGGGCTTGTTTTTTTGTGAGGTGACTTGTAGTTTTTTTGTATATCATTTTGGGGTACATGCAACTTTTTGCTTGCTTTTTGGAGATGGTGTAATCAAAAAAGCACAATCCTGTGATATTTGATCAAACTGGACATTTATGGACACAGTGCTACCAAGTTTTATTTATTTATTTATTTTTGATTTGATGGCTGGGAATTTTTTTATTTTTTTTTAAAGTTATTTTTAGAGTCTGCTCGGGGGTTTGAACTTGTAATCATTTGATTGCTTATACAGTATAATGCAATAGTATAGTAGTAGTACTATATTATAGCGCTATACTGTATTCTGATCGGCGTTTTATTAAGATGCGCCACAGGCATGTCTTAATAGGCAATCATTCATGTCAGGCTTGGAGGGCTTCAGAAGGTCCCAAGCTGCCTTGACAGCTGGATGACAACCCGCAACCACATAGCTTGTCAAGGCAAGTGGTGAAGGCATATTTATGGAATGCGCTGTGCTCACGAAACATCTCCCACAATCCTCCAAACCAGGTGAGAAGTCATCGCCAAAACTGTTTGCTGTAACTCATTGCTGAAAAGTAAAGGAAGTTATTTACAAGATGTGGACTTCTATGTCTGGGTTCCGCCCCAGGCCACAATACACATGTGACCATTGGTCATTATAGGAGCATACGGTCCTGCCAAAAGAGGTGATGAACACTCATTGTCAAAAACAATCCCTCCCCGCTGTCGGCCCACCAATGGTTGCTTAGTTCTTCCACTGCATTTAGGTTAAGAACTCGATTCAGGGGTTGTATTTATGTACTGAGCTTGGTTCTGGTGCTGTATTTATATTATAAGCTTGGCTGTGGTATTGTTCTATATACTGTGCTTGTTTTGGTTGCTGTATTTATCGGCTTGCTTCTGGTGCTGTGTTTATGTAACAAGCTTGGTTCTTTTATCTAGGTAGTGAGGCTGGTTTGTGCTGTATTTATGTACTGAGCTTGGTTCTGGAGTTGTATTTATGTACTGAGCTTGGTTTTGGAGCTGTATTTATGTACTGAGCTTGGTTCTAGTGCTGTATTTATGTTATTAGTTTGGTTCTGGTGCTGTATTTATGTACTGAGCTTGGTTCTGGAGCTGTATTTATGTACTGAGCTTGGTTCTGGTGCTGTATTTATGTTATTAGTTTGGCTCTGGTGCTGTATTTATGTTATTAGTTTGGTTCTGGAGCTGTATTTATGTTATTAGTTTGATTCTGGTGCTGCATTTATGTACTAAGCTTGCTTCTGGTGCTATATTTATATAAAAGCTTGATTCTGGTATTGTTTCTATATAATGTGCTTGTTTCGGTTGCTGTATTTATTATCTTGGTTCTGAAGTTGTAATTAAGTAATGATTTTTGTTCTGGGATCTTGATAGTGAGGTTGGTTTAAGCTGTATTTATGAGTTTGGTTCTAGTGCTTTTTTATGTACTGAGCTTGGTTCTGGTGCTGTATTTATGTACTGAGCTTGGTTCTGGTGCTGTATGTATGTACTGAGCTTGGTTCTTATGTGGCTATGCTGCTATCTTGCAGCTTTCAGCACAAGCAGAATACAAACACATTGTCTATCAGTGTAATATATATATATATATATATATATATATATATATATATATATATATATATATAATTTTTCTTATGATGGGGGGTGTGCAACAACAACCCTGCACTGGGGGCCACCTAACACAGGGCCGGCATGATTACACCCCACTCCTGGCTGATACAACCTTATGCATGTCACTGGCAGCACCCGGACCTGTTATGGATTCAGCTAGGAAGTCCAGGTTCTGCAGGGCAGGCACTGCAGCAGTGGTAAGCATGCGGATACAGCGTGTCACCTGCATGCGTGCGGCGCCCGAGTATTACGGATCAGCGCCAATTAAGATGAATATTCACTTTATAATTTTACAAACTGTTGGAGAACATCATCCGCCATCATCTGTCCGCCGTCTCCTCCGATGCCTCCTGATTTATGTTGTCACTTTGTAATAACAGCGAGGGTTTACTTCCAATTAACATCTCGCTCCCTATGTTTTATTACATTGTGTCTTTGTTCTGTCACATAATGGCGCATTATTAACCCCTTACTGCGTGTAGCAATGATAACAGCGGCGGAGATTGATCAAAACTCCAGCAGAGCTGCTGACATCCGATACGCAGTAATATTACCGCAAGGACCCCGACGCGTTATACGGGAGATGATGCTAGGAGTCGACAAGCATATTTGCGCAAACACTCATGTGATGCCACCATAACCGTATACAACTGCATTGGAACCTCCGGTGCAGATCCGCACAAAATACCGGAAGAAATAGCAGTTGTAAAAGGCGGACAGTAGAGTGTAAACTGAAACATTATAGTCAATGGGGTCTGTTGGGCTCTGTTCAGTTCCATCATAAAACAGATCCATTCGGCCAGGGGATTCCCCTCTACTGCTCCGTTCAGAACGGATTCCCCACCACAGATGTGAAAGCAGCCTAATAATGGGGGGAGGGGTAGGATATGATTTCCATTCTTACAAAGCCTTAAATCTGCCCCTAATTCCGATATCAGACACTAATGTCACATTTTATAGAACTTCACTACAAGAATCTATTGGATTTCACGTTTTACGCATGCGAGCGTTAATATTGCGGCCTCACCGCTCCCTCAGTGCTTGCAGAGTAAATGTCTCCACATTCCATAAATCTTCCCATGTCGGTGTAGTTCCACGGACTTCCTGCGTGTTTCAGATCTATCACTTCACGGCGAGGAGGTTCACCCAAATTAGAGAATTTCATTCAGCATTAAATTGGGCGATGACGATGATGAAGGATTTATTATCAGGGAGAATGTATGCAAAATCTGGAGAAGATTCCGGCTTCGGTTCACATTCCCAGTCATCAGTAAAAGGTCTGATATTGACTTGCAGGAATGCAGCCTTCCAATAGGTGGCACTATAAAGTCATTGTTCCATCTCCTCATTTGCATAAATTTCCCAGAGGAGCGTGCAGGCCATCTCCTCACTAGCTGCTCTCCCTAAGCCATACGGCCTAATTCACATGGCCATATGCGTATTTCGATTAGTGAATATACTGTTGCCCCGCGTCCCTCTGCCTGACGGTGGTCTTTTTGCTTTCGTGCACGTGTAGCATATTTATGCACATTAGGGCGCCTTCACACTTGCGATCGCGATATCGCTGCTGTTTTTTAATGCGAGCGTCAATAGGACTTTCTAATATTAAAAACACATCGCAAAAAAAATCGCAAAGCACAAACTCTCGATGCGTTTTCAACATTATGAAGTCCTATTAACATTCATGTAAAAAAAAAAAACCCGCAGCGATCACGTGATCGTAAGTGTGAAGGCACCCTAAATAAAGAACGCACTAAGGGCGAATTCAGATGACCGTAGATGCAACTATGCTCACCGGCACAGAGCGAAGTTGTGCCTCAACGAGGGGAATTTCTTCCCCTTCTACGGCTTTTCAAACTCCACGCCATAGTGCAGGAGCTTGAAATCAGGAACACTATCTCTTCTCCTTAGGGAGAGCACCTAGAAGGTGAGTGAGGAGACTCCAAAGGTCATGCACACTCCTCTGGGTAATATGCAAATAAGGGAGATGGAATAAAACCTCCACGTTATTACAAGGCTTGTATAAAAAGTCTAATTTTGACTTGAAGGAATGCTGCCTTCCATTAGGTGGCACTGTGGAGGTATTATTCCATCTCCCTTAGGGAGACTATTCAAGCCATCCGGCAAAGAGAGCTGGAGGGATTCCCCATAGCAGGAAGAGAGAGATTTTGCTGAAGAGGGTCTGGAAAGATACCCATAGCAGGGAGAGAGGGGTTCCTTTGTGGGCAAGAAGGAGGAATTCCCCTATAGTGGGGAGACAGGGATTCCCCTGCATGGGAGCTGGAGGGGCATACGCTGCAGGAGAATCTCTCTCTTCTTGCTATGAGGAAATCCCTCCAGCTCCCTTTGCCGGCTGGCTTGCATAGTCTCCCTTAGAAGTCTATGAAGGCTTCTGCGAATTGTTCATGTGCTGCTTCGGTGAAAGTGTATCATAACTAACGTTGAAACTGGAATACCAAGTGCGACTGATGTGAGAGGTGAACGTTAGCTACGAAGGTGTGCGAGGGCCGACTGATAACCCTACAGTGGGGCAGCTCACCATGACAAGGAACCAGGAGCCCACAAGACGTATGTCTAACACAACAGCTGATCCTATTGTGCACGGGGCTTCGAAGCAGACAGATGGTCACTGCTAACAAAGGTGCATTGGAAGACAATGCTTCTATTTGCATATCATTATTAGAACTGGACCACCGCTGACTGGCAATGAATTGCCTTCTCTGATGAGTCACGTTTTCTGCTCCATCGAATGGATAGACGTTGGCATGTCAGGTGAGAAACATCACAGAACGAACACCCTGCAACCATTGCTGGAAGAACACTAGCTGGTGGCGGCAGTGTCATGGTCTGGGGAATGTTTTCGTGGTGTTCTCTGGCTGCTCATCCATGTGGAAGGTACTCTGAATCAATGTGGTTATGAATCCGTCCTTGCAGATCTCATCCCCCCATACATGCTGTCTGTCTTCCCTGGGACAGATGGGGTCTTCCAGCAAGACAATGCGACATGTCATATAGCTGGAAATGTCCACCAGTGGTTGGAAGAGTATAACCAAGACTTCCAAGTACTTCCCTGCCCACTAATTCCCCAGACTAGAACCTACTTGTGTATCTGTGGGACCACTTCCATTGTAATTGTTACGTGTGCTGCTGGGATCTGTAGTTCTAAGCTTCCTAGCAGCACAGCCCTCACAGGGTTAATTGATTGAGCAGGCTGGGTGTGGTACTTCCTGCTAGCCAATCTCCTGGGTCTGTGCTCACATATAAACCCAGCTCCTGGTCAGTCTCTGTCTGGTGTTCAGGGTGAGCAGTCATGAATCCTTGTCTGTTGAGGTTTGCTGTGGGATCTGTGTCTTGCTGGTTCATGTCCGTTTGTTCATTTATATTTTGTCAGTTTTCTGTTAGCTTGCTGTGTGACCTGCAATCTGTGTGCTGTCCGGTTGCAGCGTTCTGTGTGAACTCTGTCTGGTTCGGCTGGACTCCTGGTTAGTGTAGGGACTAGTGGTATAACCAGGAGCAGTGAAGTGGCCCGCTAGCTTCCACATATTGTACAACATGTCAACCAATACCTGGTATTTATATTCAGTTTTCTATCTGTTACTAGTGGTTGCATTTTCACCTGCTGTATACTGTGTATTCTGGCTCTGTGTGTCCTGTTGTTCAGTCCCTGTCATGTGGCATGTGAATGCATCCTGTTCTGGTGTGTGGCTCCAAGGATCAGCTAGGGCCCAGATCCAAAGACCGCTGGGCTGCCCTTATTGGGGCAATGTCCTCCGCTCAGGTAGGGACATGCCAACCCCCTTCCCCCCCACTCCCCCGTGTAGCACAGGGTCAGTTGCCTGAAACCTGTGTGAATACCCTGGGGCAACCTGTGCGTGCATCTCTCTTTGTCACGATGCGCCCCGTGCTTAGTTTGCCCGCACAATCGTAACAGTAATGTTCGCTCTATGGATCCTCCTCCATTCAGTCAGCACGGCTCCTTATACCTGAGACCACCTACCCGCACCTTATTGAGTCACTCCCGGCCCGTCTAGCTGCTGTCCGTGCGGCACACAGCGGTTACTTCAGAAATGAGCTGGTGGTCATAATAATGTGACTCGACTCTGTACATTATGATTATTACTTCTTTTGTACTCCGGCACATTATTTGCTCAGCAGCCCTCTGCATCCCTGCATAAAGCACAGAGGTTCCCGCGCCCCAACGTGAGAACGATGAATGATAAGGACTTTGTTGGAACAGCAATCTGTTAGAGCAGCTGAAATCTTCAAATACATTGACACGTTTCAGACTAAAGCCTTTAATCATAACATTAAGGACTTGGCTTTGCATCGGCCCCTGCATAAAGCACAAAGGTTCCAGCAGACCAAGGTGAGAACAATGAAGGGTAGGAACTTCATTAAAACAGCAATCTGTTAGAAAAGCCAAAATCCTCAAGGACACATGTATTTTTAGACCAAATTCCTTAATCTTATCATTAAAGTCTTTGGTCTGAAATGTGTGAGACTCTTTAAAGATTTGGGCTTTTAAAATCCATTGCTGTTTTACTCAAACCATTATTGGTCATCGACCTGTTGGGGTGCCAGAAGCTCCATACTTTACAGTCCCCTTACAAGGCTCAGCAGAGGGTGAAGCCTTTGGGGGACACCAGCACTGGGTCAGTGAGGGGAGTGGATCAGTGAACCATTGTGCACACGTCCTACATAGGCTGCAATCTTCGGGCTGCTTCCTGTATATTACAAATAGTCAGATACACTATCCTACCAAAAGTCATTGGACACCTGAGTAGTAATCACAAGTAGTATTTATCTCCATCTGTTAATATTTAGTGGGGCTCCTTTGACCCTAATGACATCAGATACTCTCAGTGGATACTTTCAACTAACGTCTAATACACTTGAGCTGGTATTACCCTCCATTCATCCTGCAAACATCTGGCAAGACCCTGTCCATACTTCCTGACTAGGGATGAGCAAGTAATGCCTTAGCCGAGTATCTCCCCGCTCGTCTCTAAAGATTCGGGGGCCAGCGCCGGCGACAGGTGAGTTGCGGCGAGGAGCAGGGGGAAGCGGGGGGGGGGGGGGGGAGAGAGAGGGAGAGATAGATCTCCCCTCCGTTCCTCCCCGCTCTCCCCCACCGGTCCCCGCACACCGCCGGCCCCCGAATCTTAAGAGATGAGCGGGGAGATACTCGGCTAAGGCACTACTCGCTCGAGTAATGTGCCTTAGCGAGTATACTTGCTCATTTCTATTCCTGACCCAACATTCCAGTTCATCCCAGAGATGGTCAGTAGGGCTGAGGTCGAGACCATGCCATGTAAAACATCCCAGACCCTAACAGAACCTCCGCCGTACTTAACTGTTGGCACAACACTGTCTATCTGATGTGACCTTGGGGTAACATTATCCCATTGCCCAACTCTCCAATAACAACGCTCCTTGAACCATTATAGATGGGCCGATCATCTTCTTTGAAAGAATTTGCCAGATGTTTGCAGGATGAATGGAGGGCAATACCAGCTGAAGTGTATCAGACATCAGTAGAAATGATGCCACGAAGAGGATCCAATGTAGTGGGCGATGAGGAGAAAACAAATCTATTAAACAGTTTTTTCTCCAGTGTATTCACAGAGGAAAATGAAATGTCAGACGAGATGGAGAGTGATAAAGAGATAAAGGAAAAGATGACTGGGGAAGGCAATGGGAATGGGATCCTGCAAAAACAGTCTGCCAAAGAGTCAGTCATGACTGGGTGCTTGCACCAAGGGACTTTACCTTTACCTTACCTCAAGGAAAACAACTGTATAACCCCATATGAGAGATCTCTCCGGACAAAGCAGCCTGATCAGCTTCTCGAGGAGTTCTAGACCGAAGTCATTGGATCTTGTGGATCTTTTCCAAATTTGATATGTGGAAAAGATACACATAAAAGGTTGGTATATAAAGGGAGAATGCTTGGTCTGGGCGAGAATGTGTGTAAGGGGGTAAGTAACTGGTCAGTGACAGAAAGCAGAGGGGGTTATAAATGGTACATACTCTGATTGGGTCACTGTTACTAGTGGAGTACCACAGGGGGCTGTTTTGGAGGGGTCACTATTACTAGTGGGGTACCACAGGGGGCTGTTTTGGAGGGGTCACCGTTAGTAGTGGGGTACCACAGGGGGCTGTTTTGGAGGTGTCACTGTTACTAGCGGGGTACCACAGGGGGCTGTTTTGGAGGGGTCACCGTTACTAGTGTACCACAGGGGGCAGTATTGTAGGGGTCACCGTTACTAGTGGGGTGCTACAGGGTCGGTATTCTCTTTAATATATTTATTAATGGCCTGGTAGAAGGGTTGTGCAGTAAAATACCAATATTTGCAGATGATACAAAACTATGTAAAGAAATTAACCCAAGAGAGGATAGAAGGCAGTTGCAAATGGATCTGGATAAATTGGGGGCAGAAAAGTGACAAATGATGTTTAACACTGATAAATGTGCGATTCTTCGCATGGGCAGGGAAATACATGTCACCATTAGGGCTCCCACACAGTTGCGTTTTTTTAACGCGGTTGTCAATGGGACTTTCTAATGTTAAAAATGCAACGCAACTTGCGTTTTTGGTGCATTGCGTTAACATTAGAAAGTCCCAAACGCAAGTGTGTGGGAGCCCTTACACACTAAATGGGAAACCACTGGGAACACTGACATGGAAAAGGACTTGGGGATTTTAGTTAACTGTAAGCTTAAGTGGAGCAACCAGTGTCAGGCAGCTGCTGCCAAGGCAAATAGGATCATTGGGTGCATCAAAAGAGGTCTAGGGGCGCATGATGAGAACATTGTTCTTACTCTTTACAAGTCACTGGTCAGACCACACATGGAATATTGTGGACAGTTTTGGGCACCGGTACTCAAGAAAGACATATCAGAGCTTCAGCAGGTACAAAGATGGGCAACTAAAGTAATAAATGGAATGAGCGGACTAGAATACCCAGAGAGGGGATCAAAATTGGGATTATTAAGTTCAGAAAAAAAACATCCGAGGGATGACCTAATAACTATGTATAATACAGTACATTAGGGGACAATCCAGAGATCTCTTCCATCATCTATTTATACCCAGGACTGTAACAAGGGGGCGCTCTAATAACTATGTATAAATATATAAGTGGTCAATCCAGAGATCTCTCCCATCATCTATTATACCGAGGACTGTAACAAGGGGGCGCTCTAATAACTGTATAAATATACCAGGGGACAATACAGAGATCTCTCCCATCATGTCTTTATACCCAGGACTGTAACAAGGGGGTGCCCTAATAACTGTATAAATATATCAGGAGACCAATACAGAGATCTCTCCCATCATCTATTATACCAAGGACTGTAACAAGGAGGGGCGCGCTACTAACTATGTATAATGTATATCAGGGGACAATACAGAGATCTCTCCCATCATCTATTATACTCAGGACTATAACAAGGGGGCGCTCTAATAACTATGTATAAATATATCAGGAGTCAGTACAAAGATCTCTCCCATCATCTATTATACCCAGGACTGTAACAAGGGGGGCGCCCTAATAACCATGTATAGATATATCAGAGGACAATACAGAGATCTGTCCCATCATCTATTATACCCAGGACTGTAACAAGTTGGCGCTCTAATAACTATGTATAATATATCAGGAGACAATAAGGAGATCTCTCCCATCATCTATTATACACAGGACTGTAGCAAGGGGGCGCTCTAATAACAATGTATAAATATATCAGGGGACAATACAGAGATCTCTCCCAGCATCTATTATACCCAGGACTGTAACAAGGGGGTGCTCTAATAACTATGTATAAATATATCAGGGGTCAGTACAGAGATCTCTCCCATCATCTATTATACCCAGGACTGTAACAAGGGGGCGCTCTAATAACTATGTGTAAATATATCAGGGGACAATACTGAGATCTCTCCCAGCATTATACCTAGGACTGTAAAAAGGGGGCGCTCTAATAACTATGAATAAATATATCAGGGGTCAGTACAGAGGTCTCTCCCATCATCTATTATACCCAGGACTGTAACAAGGGGGCGCTCTAATAACTATGTATAAATATATCAGGGGACAATACAGAGATCTCTCCCATCATCTATCATACCCAGGACTGTAACAAGGGGGCGCTCTAATAACTATGTATAAATATATCAGGGGACAATACAGAAATCTCTCCCATCATCTATTATACCCAGGACTGTAACAAGGGGGTGCTCTAATAACTATGTATAATATATCAGGGGTCAGTACAGAGGTCTCTCCCATCATCTACTATACCCAGGACTGTAACAAGGCTGCGCTCTTATAACTATGTATAAATATATCAGGGGACAATACAGAGATCTCTCCCATCATCTATTATACCCAGGACTGTAACAAGGGGGCGCTCTAATAACTATGTATAAATATATCAGGGGACAATACAGAGATCTCTCCCATCATCTATTATACCCAGGACTGTAACAAGGGGGGCCTAATAACTATGTATAAATATATCAGGGGATAATACAGAGATCTCTCCCATCATCTATTATACCCAGGACTGTAACAAGGGGGCGCTCTAATAACTATGTGTAAATATATCAGGGGACAATACTGAGATCTCTCCCAGCATCTATTATACCCAGGACTGTAACAAGGGGGGCCTAATAACTATGTATAAATATATCAGGGGACAATACAGAGATCTCTCCCATCATCTATTTATACCCAGGACTGTAACAAGGGGGCGCTCTAATAACTATGTATAATATATCAGAGGACAATACAGAGATCTCTCCCATCATCTGTTTATCCTCAGGACTGTAACAAGGGGGTGCTCTAATAGCTATGTATAAATATATCAGGGGACAATACAGAGATCTCTCCCATCATCAATTTATACTCAGGACTGTAACAAGGGGGCGCTCTAATAACTATGTATAAATATATCAGGGGACAATCCAGAGATCTCTCCCACCATCTATTTATACCCAGGACTGTAACAAGGGGGCGCTCTAATAACTATGTATAAATATATCAGGGGACAATACAGAGATCTCTCCCATCATCAATTTATACTCAGGACTGTAACAAGGGGGCGCTCTAATAACTATGTATAAATATATCAGGGGACAATCCAGAGATCTCTCCCACCATCTATTTATACCCAGGACTGTAACAAGGGGGCGCTCTAATAACTATGTATAGATATATCAGGGGACAATACAGAGATCTCTCCCATCATCAATTTATACTCAGGAATGTAACAAGGAGGTGCCCTCTACATCTAGAGGAAAGAAGGTATCATCACCAACACAGAAGGGGGTTCTTTACGTACTTTACTGTACTTCATTGTTTCTTTTGCCTTCCTCCTGAATAACATCGGGGGGTAATAGGCTGAACTGGATGGACAGGGGGCTTTTTTCAGCCTTACATACTATGTCACTATGTCATTAAGGTCAAAGGAGCCCCACAGATGGCAATAAATACCACCTTTGGTTTTTGCTCAGAGGTCCAATTAGTTTTGGTAGGACAGTGTATATGCAATTCAATGGATGTATATACGCTTCAGGTGAGCATTTGGAAGCTCAGTTGCCAGCGTTGTGAACGACAGCAGAATTCAGAATGCAGCTCTGGATCAGATCCAGAGGCGGCCTGAAGATGGTATTTTCTATTTACTCTTAGTTTGTCCTAATAAATGACAATGTTGGACATGAGAGATGAAATAGTCCCGGCTGGTTTTCAGCACCTCGGACAGCAGCAACTACCAGCCCTGCTGAATGGGTTTGTTGGAGCTTCGGTTCTGTCTCTTTGGTCCTTAGTTACCTTACATTTATAAGCTGATGAAGACCGTGGCGGAGATTAACTTGGATCAGCGGTGGTCCACGAAAAGAGTCTCTCATAGTGATGTGTACCAAGTTCATTAAGAGGCACGCACCTCTTAAAGGGGTGACTTCTATCACCTTTCTATAGGATAGGTAATTAAAGTCTGATCAGTGGGGTCTCGCTGCTGAGATGGAAAATTGGAAACTTGCTGCAGCCATCTTGGAGCGCTGAAAACGGGGTCCGAAACCAGCAGATCGGAGGGGCGGTAGAGAGGAACAACTGCTGGCAATCTACCTCTTTTGTCCCAAAACCGGAAGGCTGCTTTAAAACTTTAGCACAAGATTATCCTTCCTCGCCGTCTTCTCTATTCATCCAGTCAAGTGCCAAGAATTACTTTAACAAAGTCATAGGAAGGCGAATCAACAGACAGCCGCCAACCACTCCAGGACACAAACTGTGAATTACAAGTCTTGTCAAGTAGGCAGATCGGGCGCAGCCTTCCAGATCATATATATGAATCAGCGGCGAACACTCACAGCGCTGGACTCATACTGGCTGCGCTTCATAGAAAGACATGGAGTTAGAAAAGTAGAAATCACTGTGACAAGACATTAGGGAAGGGGGTGTCAAGAGCTCAGAGTGTAAGATATCAATTATTACTCTCTCTACAATGGAACCTTCCCTTTATATAAAGCTCCCTTATAACTCTGCTCTGAAGTGTCAGCAGAGAAGTCATCCAATCTTCTCGTACGTCCCCACCGCACTCTCCAATGTCATCTGCTGTGTTCCAGACGTCTCAAGATTCAATTCAGCTTAGAGGAGTTATCGCTGATTATTTTAAAAGACTCCAAAAGTTTATTATCAATTCTTAGTTTGAAGCGACAGCTTTTTTCTTACTGCGGCGGCACCGTGAATCATTTGCTGTCCTTTCCTAATATACTTAGTAAGACTCCAATGCTCCAGAGCCCAGTCCTATAGTGGTCATAGACTTTTACAAATTTTTACTGTTTGTTTCCACCACTAGATGGCGAACTACATCTGCCTCCTATTTAACCATTTCCAACCCAATGTCGGGCCTGCCCCAATATCATCATTTCCCTCCACAGCTCCAATGTCAGGACAGGCCCGACACTGCAGTGCAGAAGTGCATCTGCACCCGATTATCAGACACATCGGGTGCAGATGCACTCCTGCACTGGTCCTCATTGAGGACCCCCCGAGGAGAAGGCAGAAAGGTTTTTTTTAACCCTTTCTGCTTTCTCCTTTACACATTACATAGCACTCAATTAGCGCTATGTAATACACGGAGATTCCGGCCGGTGATCATGTGACCGCCCGTGTCTCCTGACCCCCAGCTGTCACATGAACGCCGAGCCGGGAGGCAGAAGGGAGAATGCGGAAGTATTACTTCCGCATTCCGCCCCGTGATCATGTGACTGCCGAGTGTCACCTGACCCCAGCTGTCACATGATCGCCGAGCCGGGAGGCAGAAAGGAGAATCACCCCCGATGGTGATGTGACCGCCGGCACCCTCCTGAACTCTGTCAGATCAGGAGGGTGCAGGGAAAATGTATTTTTTCTCCTCCATTCTCCCCAGCTCCAAATAAATTGGAGCTGGGGAGAATGGAGGAGAAAAAATAAATGGATTGGAAAGGGTTAAAACAGATCGCCACCTAGTGGTAGCCACAGACAGATACCGAGCACTGTAGTCAAGTAAGTAATAAATACCCAGGTCCCTCTCTTCATAAGCTTATAAAGAACCATTTTCCCTCCAATGTGCAGAAGTAAGTTCGGCGTTCGGAGCAGATTGGTGAGATAATCAGACAGGATGAAGCTGTGAACAGAAGAGAGCGCCTGTGAACAGTAAGTGTCCTCTCCCGCCGGTTGGCCTTGATATCCCATTATACTGTATTACATGCGTCCTCTGAACCTTCTCCATCAGCACAGAATTGTCCATTTTATTACAGAGAACATCGAGATAAATGGCGCCTATAAAATATTTATATATAGAGGAGAAGTAAGACAATGGAGATGATGAGGGGGATAACTGCGAGGCACCCGGACTGACACCGGGATAATGCATCCAACCGAACACTCAACCTAAGAGCTGATCTGCAATTAAAGTTCAAAGTGCCCATCCGTCATCGAGCGCCATTCGTTTTATCTGAATGGGTGCGAACTTCAAGAGAAGAGTATTTATATTTATAACAGTCGGCTGCTGCTCTTCTGATACACAGCTCTGCATAGACAACGAGCGCCATGATAACAGCACGCTCAGCACCCCAGGAGGATGATACATTGGTATACATTTATCACCATCATGCCGTAAATTCTAACCACGGGATGGAAACCAAATAATATAAAGTATATATACGTGTGTCCTTGACCCCATCCTTTTTTAGAGCTAATGGGATGAATGGGCAGATAGATAGATAGATAGATAGATAGATAGATAGATAGATAGATAGATAGATAGATAGATAGATAGATAGAGCCACCACTAGAGGGAGCTCACTACATACAGATATAAAGTATACAGCCACCACTAGAGGGAGCTCACTACATACAGATACAAAGTATACAGCCACCATTAGAGGGAGCTCACTACATACAGATATAAAGTATACAGCCACCACTAGAGGGAGCTCACTACATACAGATACAAAGTATGCAGCCACCACTAGAGGGAGCTCACTACATACAGATATAAAGTATACAGCCACCACTAGAGGGAGCTCACTACATACAGATATAAAGTATACAGCCACCACTAGAGGAAGCACACTACCTACAGATATAAAGTATACAGCCACCATTAGAGGGAGCTCACTACATACAGATATAAAGTATGCAGCCACCACTAGAGGGAGCTCACTACATACAGATATAAAATATACAGCCACCACTAGAGGGAGCTCACTACATACAGATATAAAGTATACAGCCACCACTAGAGAGAGCTCACTACATACAGATATAAAGTATACAGCCACCACTAGAGGGAGCTCACTACATACAGATATAAAGTATACAGCCACCACTAGAGGGAGCTCACTACATACAGATATAAAGTATACAGCCACCACTAGAGGGAGCTCACTACATACAGATATAAAGTATACAGCCACCACTAGAGGAAGCACACTACATACAGATATAAAGTATACAGCCACCACTAGAGGGAGCTCACTACATACAGATATAAAGTATACAGCCACCACTAGAGCTCACTACAATCTAATATATGCAGCCAACACTAGAGGAAGCTCACTACATACAGATATAAAGTATACAGCCACCACTAGAGCTCACTACAATCTAATATATGCAGCCAACACTAGAGGGAGCTCACAACATACAGCTATATAGAGCCCCCACACGGGTGAGCTCCTTGCAACCAGATATATGCATCCTGCACTAGGGGACCTCACTCTATAGAGATATATACAGCCAATGCGGAGCTGACTACATACAGTCCTAGCCAAGTTTTAAGACTGGCACAAATTTTGGTTTTCACAAAGTGCACTGCTTTAGTATATTTAGGTCTCTGGTTACTTATGTATAACTGTAAGCATTTCACAGTTTTTCCACTTTTATGGACAAATACATCACGTTTAGGCAAAGACTTAGTATTTATAGTGAGGATTTTGTTTTTTCAAGCCTTCCGCACTTCGCCCTGACAGGCTGGATATCAGCTTCTGGGCCAAATCCTGACTGATGACAGCCCATTATTTCTAATCGGTGCTTGGAGTTTACCACAATTTCAGCATTTTTGTTTGTTCTCCTGCTTTTTGAGGATTGCCCACAGGTTCCCGCCACCTGGGCCATTCTAACCAGACTGTTAGGCTGCCTGCACACGGGCGGGTCGGACCCCACATGGGGGATCTCGCAGCGGGATATATCTCGGTACCCAGCATGCCGCCCGGCACATCTGCAGCAGAGAACAGAAGACACCAGAGTTAGAAGTGGTACAACACGATACTAGAGCCTTTATGTCTCACATATCACATCTTGTATCCAAGCTAGAGGCGGTACAACAGGGTACTAGAGCCTCCATGCCCACCCGTATCACATCTTGTATCCAAACTAGAGGTGCTACAACAGGGTACTAGAACCTCCATGCCCACCTGTATCACATCTTGTATCCAAGTTAGAGGCAGTAAGACAAGGTACTAGAGCCTCCATGCCTGCCCGTATCACATCTTGTATCCAAGCTAGAGGTGGCACAACAGGGTACTAGAGCCTCCATAGCCGCCCATATCACATCTTGTATCCACTCTAGAGTTGGCACAACAGGGTACTAGAGCCTCCCTACAAGGGGTCAGTTCTCCACAATAAATGATCTGCCCTGATATTGTAATCACTGACTTATATCTACTTTGCAATCACACAGAGAAAGAGTCATTCTATTCCGATAACTTCTAGGGGAGGGGTTGGTTTTGACAATAAGTAATTAAGAACAGAGATTGGAGTAACTAACCAGAGCCAGCATGGGTGTGTTACAATCAAGTCATGCCAGACGAATCTAATTTCCTTTTATGACAGAATCACCGACTGGGTTGAACAGGGAAATGCGGTAGATATAGTATATCTTCACCTTAGTAAAGCATTTACCAAAGTATCTCATATCATACTTATTGAACAAATGACCAAATCTGAGATTGACAAGGCAACTGTTAGGTGGATTCACAACTGGCTGAGTGATCGTACTCAAAGAGTGGTCATAAATGGCTGCACATCCAAGTGGAAGAATGTATCAAGTGGGATACTACAAGGCTCTGTCCTAGGACCAGTGTGGTTCAACATTTTTATAAATGATCTGGAGGAGGGAATTGATGGGAAAGTGATCAAATTTGCCAACACAAAGCTAGGAGGGATAGCTAACACTAGAGAAGAGAGAGAGAGTATTCAAAAGGATCTAGAAAAGCTTGCACAGGGGGCGGCGACTAACAGAATGGTATTTACCAAGGAGGAATGCAAAGTCCTACATCTGGGCAAGAAAAATGTAGAAAGCACATACAGATTGGGAGGAATTGGGCTAAGCAGCAGCACATGTGCAAAAGACTTGGGTATACGAATAGATCATAGACTGAACATGAGTCAACAATGTGATGCAGAGGCCAAAAAGGCTAACACAATTCTGGGATGTAGTAAGAGAAGCATAGAGTCTCGATCACGTGAGGTCATTATCCCCTCTACTCTTCCTTAGTCAGACCTCATCTGGAATACTGTGTCCAGTTCTGGGCACCCCACTTTAAAAAAGACATAGACAAACTGGAGCAAGTTCAGAGAAGAGTTACTAAGATGGTGAGCGGTCTGCAAATCATGTCCTATGAGGAACGGTTAAAGGATCTGCGAATGTTTAGCTTACAGAAGAGAAGGCTGAGAGGAGACTTAATAGCTGTCTACAAATATCTGAAGGGCTGTCACAGTGCAGAGGGATCAGCCCTATTCTCATCTGCACAAGGAAAGACTAGAAGCAATGGGATGAAACTGAAAGGGAGGAGACACAATACCTCCACAGTGCCACCTATTGGAAGGCGGCAATACCTAAAGGGAGGAGACACAGATTAGATATTATACAGTGAGGGGGATCAATGAGTGGAACAGGTTACCATGGGAGGTGGTCAGTTCTCCTTCAGTGGAAGTGTTCAAACAAATGCGGGACTAATATCTGTCTGGGATGATTTAGTGAATCCTGCACTGAGCAGAGGGTTGGACCAGATGACCCTGGAGGTCCCTTCCAACTCTACCATTCTATGATTCTATGGTATACAGTTATTTATATGTGTAAGTGTAGCCCTTTCATTGTATGGCAATAACATCATTGCAAGGACCAGAAACGTCAGAAGTGCGATGTCCCTATAGTAATCTGTTATGTCGCTACTCACCACTATTTATATACCATCCATAATAGGTTTCCCCACCTTGAATGAAGGACCACTGTGCTCTAGAAATAGGGACTTCTTGCCACTTTCAGTGCAATACTAGATTGGTATAGCTGCTATTTGCAGGTATCATGGGGGCCTCCGCAGTCAGAGCCATGTGATGAGACGCGGCATCCATAATTATGGTGGGTAGTTGGAACACATAATGGTAGCAATACAGTATGGTGTAGGAACATCAGAAATTATACCCCTTACCATGTACTGGTCAAGCAACTGAACCCTGAGGAGTAGCACAACATGATTATCTAATGAATTGCCTCCACTAAAAGGTGGAGATTCACAAGCAGTTCATGTCTTGAATGGGACTTCCAGGACCCCCAGTTCAAGTTGCACCAAAGTTCTGAAGTTCTGGGGAATGTTTGTACGAGACGCTGCAGATACAAGCATTTTGTGCACCATTTTTATGCAGGGTGATTCAAAAGTCATGGCCAGCCAGAGTATCTTCTGAATGAACAGGGATACAAATAGGAAATTTTTTAGAACACTTAGATGGATGGGGAAAAACTTTTTGGCACTATGGTGGTGCCTGTAAGCCCTCATAATAGCAGCCCTCTTGGATTCAGCCCAGGAAGCTTTAATGGAAATGGGGTCATGGGATACATGATTTAAGGGTAGAATTTCATCAGAAATTGAGTGGTGCGGTCATAGTAACATAGTATGTAAGGCCGAAAAAAAACATATGCCCATCCAGTTCAGCCTATTACCCCTCAATGTTGATCCAGAGGAAGGCAAACAAAAATTGACAAGGTAAAAGCCCATTTTCCCCATTTTCCTTCCTGAGTCCAATCTGACAATTGGAATAATCCCCGGATCACCAACCCTTCAGTTTTTAATGACTATAACATGCATGAATGTTGTTCTTTCGTACTCTTTTATTGAATTTGCCATCACCATGTCTTCAGGAGAGAGTTCAATGGTCTCACTGCTCTTACAGTAAAGAACCTCCTACTATGTCAGTGTAGAAACCTTCTTTCCTCTAGACGTAGGAGGCGCCCCTTTTGTTGCAGTCACAGTCCTTGGTATAAATAGATGATGGGAGAGATCTCTGTATTGTCCCCTGATATATTTATACATAGTTATTAGAGCGCCCCCTTGTTACAGTCCTGGGTATAAATAGATGATGGGAGAGATCTCTGTATTGTCCCCGGATATATTTATATATAGTTATTAGAGCGCCTCCTTGTTACAGTCCTGAGTATAATAGATAAAGGGAGAGATCTCTGTATTGTCCCCTGATATATCTATGCATAGTTATTAGAGCGCCCCCTGTTACAGTCCTGGGTATAATAGATGATGGGGGAGATCTCTGTACTGACCCCTGATATATTATGCATAGTTATTAGAGCGCTCCCTTGTTACAGTCCTGGGTATAATAGATGATGGGAGAGATCTCTGTATTGTCCCCTGATATATTATACATAGTTATTAGAGCGCCCCCTTGTTACAGTCCTGGGTATAATAGATGATGGGGGAGATCTCTGTACTGACCCCTGATATATTATGCATAGTTATTAGAGCGCCCCCTTGTTACAGTCCTGGGTATAATAGATGATGGGAGAGATCTGTATTGTCCCCTTAGATATTTATACATAGTTATTAGAGCGCCCCTCAGCCGTATTTTTTCTGAAATAAAAAAATCCCCATTTTGATAACCATTCTGGGTATTCTAGTCCGCCCATTCTGTTTATTACTTTAGTTGATCATCTTTGTACCTGCTCAAGCTCCGTAAGGTCGTTCTTCAGTACCGGTGCCCAAAACTGTCCACGATATTCCATGTGTGGTCTGACCAGTGACTTGTAAAGAGAAGAACAAGGTTCTTGTCATGCGCCCCTGGACCTCTTCTGATGCACCCCATGATCATATTTGTCTTGGCAGCCGCTGCCTGACACTGGTTGCTCCAGTTAAACTTGTTAAGTACAATCCCAAAGTCCTTCTCCATGTCAGTGTTCCCCAGTGGTTTCCCATTTAGTGTGTAATGGTGATATGTATTTCCTCTGCCCATGTGCAGAACTTTACATTTATCAGTGTTAAACCTCATTTGTCGCTTTTCTGCCCCAAACTTATCCAGATCCTCTTGCAACCGCATTCTATTCTCTCTTGGGTTAATTTCTTTACATAGTTTTGTCTCATCTGCAAATATTGGTATTTTACTGCACAATCCTTCTACCAGGTCACTAATAAATATATTAAAGAGAATACCGACCCTGTAGCACCCCTCTAGTAATGGTGACCCCTCCAATACTGCCCCCTGTGGTACACTAGTAACGGTGACCCAATCAGAGTATGCACCACTTATTACCACCCTCCGCTTTCTATCACTGAGCCAGTTAATTACACATTTACACACATTCTCCCCAGACCAACATTTTTGTTATATACCAACCTTTTTATGTGGCACAGTATCAAATGCTTTGGAAAAGTCCTGATACAGAAGATACCGTGAGTTTCCCTGATCCAGTCTAGGACTTACCTCCTCGTAGAAGCTGATCAGATTGCTTTGACAGGAGAGATCTCTCATAAACCCATGTGGATATGGAGTTATACAGCTATTTTTCCTTGAGGTCCTCCAGGATAGCATCTCTTAGAAACCCTTCATACATTTTACCCGCAGTAGAAGTCAGACTTACTGGCCTGTAGTTTCCATGGTTCACTTTTTGACTCCTTTTTGAATATTGGCATCATATTGGCCATGCGCCAATCTGGTGGAACAGACCCCATCACTATAGAGTCCTTAAACACAAGAAAAAAAGGTCTGTCTATCACATTACTCAATTCCCTTAGAACCCGAGTGTTATGTTAAACAGGAATTTGTGCATTCTGTTACGTCTTTCACACCCAAGAACTGCCGAACTCAGACCGAACAGCAGAATAAACATCATACTCGTCAACAGGCAAACTTAGACAAAACCGCAGAACTGCAAAATGGACTTCATACTCACGGACATAACTAAGGAAAAGACATAAATCAAACACTGATAAGTGCTCAAAACACTCACCTGCATACCTGCACACATAGTTGGATGGAATAACTATAGAATCTATGAGGTATTAGTTTGTTTTTTGGCCAAGATACTTAAGCCCGTGAGCCCACTTCAAAGGTCCTCATTGTCTCACGGGTCCCTACTCTAATGAGACAACTAACCCGAAGAAAACTTTCCTGCATATGGGGCAATCGTCCTGATGGGCGACCCCATGCTGGAACCTAGGAACCTACCTAATCCTAGATGATAAACAATCCACAGCAAAACACAGTTCACACCACACATACGGAAACTTGCAGAGACATGCAGGTACATGACACTGTTCACACCTAAACACATTGAACATGCCCGCTCACACCTCATGTCCGGCTATTTGCACAGACACACAGGAACATAACACAGTTCACACTGAACTTACTGAACAAACAACGGAAAGACCAGCTGCCTCTAGCAGAGGAGCTGGTATATATGAACAGCAGACCTAGGGGATTGGCTGCAATCCACATCCAGCAAGCTCAATCAACACCACCTATGAAGCCGTGCTGCAGGAAACCCATGAAGCACAACAGATCCCAGCAGCACACCCTAACACCGGGGGTGTATGCCATCGGGACTCAGTGATTTGTCTATTTTAACCTTTTTAAGATGGCTCTGAATATCTTCCTGGGTTAGACTGGTGACATTTAGCGGAGAGTTTACTTTATCATTCTGCATCTCATCTGGTATTTCATTTTCTACTGTAAATACACTGGGGAAAAAACTATTTAATAGACTTGTTTTCTCCTCATCGCCCTCTACAATTTCTCCTACATTATTTATTAAAGGGCAACACTTTCATTATTAATCTTTTCACTATTTATATAGTTGAAGAACAGTTTAGGGTTAGCTTTACTCTCCTTGGCAATAAGTCTCTCTGTCTCCATTGTTGCTGTTTTTATCTGATTTTTACATAACTTATTTTTTTCCTTATAGGTTTTTAGTGCTTCTTGTTTTAGTAATTGAAAAACGTTCATTATTGAGCCACATAGGTTTTCTCATATTACTAAGTCTTTTACTCCTGTAAGGTATGAACTGCTCACAGTATGTAACTAGGATGTTTTTAAAGGTTTCCCATTTATTGTTTGTGCCCTTATTTTTGAGGAACATTGTCCCAGTCAGTAAGGTTAAGGGCATCACTAAGCTGATTGAACTTGGCCTTCCTAAAGTTTAGTATTTTCGTGGCTCCCCTATAAAACTCTCTCTTAAAGGACAAGTTGAAATGTATTATATTCTGGCCACTATTTCCCAGGTGCCCCATCCTACACCCCTGTTATTAAGTCAGGTCTGTTGGTTAGTATTAGGTCCAAAATGGCCGTCCCCCTAGTCAGGTCCCGGACAAGTTGGGTAAGGTGATTATCTTTAGTAAGTTGATACCTTTATGAGATCCGCAGTTTTAGCTTCCTAGTTTATTTCCGGATAGTTAAAGTCCCCAATAATAATGACCTCATTGTAATACCTCAGACATTATGTTTAATACCTGCAACTATTTTCGAGTTATGGATGATGTCATGTTGAGTATTAATAAAGTTATATTGAATTATGTGGTATGGTAAACACTAATCACATGTCTTTTCAGGTTCCAGAAGATATCGTTAACAATCCAGGACAGAATTGAGATCACCCTGCTGGTCCGAAACAGAAGCTGACATGAGGCGGTCGAGGCTTTCAATCAAAAACACCCAAGAAGACAAAAGTGAGTGCACAAACTGTCAGGAAACTGGTTCAGAAGTTCAGGGAAAGTAGTAGTATCCAGGACAAACTGGGAACTGGTGGTCCAAGCAGTGTTTCCAATCCCTAGGTGTCGAAAACTGTGATAGCAGTTTTCATGAAGAGTCCACAGAAAAGCACCGGGAGACTGGCATCAGAGCATGGTGTGAATCAATGGTTTTTCGTAAGGATCCTCAAAACACATAAGTGGCCCCACCCAGGCAAACTGTAGCTGCAACAGAAGTTGTGTGAAGATGACCCTTGTGCACTCACTGGCTTCTTACTGGTGGTTCTTGCTTGAAAACATCAACTACCTCCCGTGAACGTCTGTTATCTGAAAAGACATTTGATTACTGTTTTCCATACGATATAATTTAACATAATATCATCCATACCTCGAAAATGGCAGCAGGTATGGCAAAAATGACTGTGCCAATCAATTTCTCATGAAATTCTACCCTTATATCATGTATCTCATGACCCTCTTTCCATTGAAGTTTCTGGGGCTAAATACATGATGGCTGCCACCAAGAATTTAGTGCCAAAAAGTTTTCCCCCATCCATATAAGTGTTGAAGGTGCCACATAGAAGACACTATCGATACATGACCCCCCCCCCACCACACACATACAAGGTTAAAATCAATTCTCCATAAATATTTCAATACAAAAATGTCATAAAACTCAGATCAGTGGGTAACTGATGTCTCAACACCGGCTGGCTGTGGTCCTGTTGTGTCCACCATAAGAACTGGTCAATGCACCATAAATATGATGGTTGTCCTATGCTCATTTATCCATTCATAGGGACAGCTGTAGAGCAAAGGGGTCTCCATAGCTAAAAAGTCACCCATCCTGGTGTTATTTCAAACCACCACCTCTTCCTACTCACCCAGATAATTAGATCCTAGAACCCAATGCAAAATCTGTAACTGAGCCACCACCCACCATGTCTTATTATATGGTTTTCCTTATGTGATAGAGAAGCTTTTGGCATGGCTGGCCTTAGCTATGTGCGACCTATGTGGTTGCATAGGGCACTGGCCAACATATTGTAGAGGGGGCACCAGATGGATGTAGGCTGAGACTGATCACCTCCCTTTGGTCCTCCTGGCCAGATGATCTTCCTTCATGTTACAATGTCTTGTGGAGCTACATGAATCATTGTCATCCAGTGTCTGTCTTCTCCCCTCTGAAATTCTGAGGTGCCACTACCAGCCCATCGGCACTTAGTTATGCAACTATATTTATGTTATCAGCTTTGTTCTGGTGCTTTAAGTATGTTGAGATTGGTTCCTGTGCTGTATTTATGTTATGAACTTGACTCTGGTGCTGTATTTATGTTATTACCTTGGTTCTGTTGATGTAGTTATGTACTGAGCTTGATTATGGCACTATATGTATTCGCTGAGCTGTTTCATTGTGTGTATACTACTATCTTGTTACCATAGAATACGGATAGACTGCCTATTGGGTTTTTTTTTAATGATGGGGCGGGCACCAAAACCATTCTGCACACGGTGCCATATAATCTAAGGCCAACACTAATCTTTGGATCTCATACAGCAGAGAGTGCCAACTCTGCATCCACAATATCTGCACCTCTACAAATCCCTTCTCTGATACAAGAAAAGTAGTTGGAGGATCCACACTTCGACCTTTACTCATATATTTTGTAAGACAAAAGGCTGTTTTGACCCTCAGGCGAGCTTTCCCTCATTGTGCCTAGCACTGAAGGGCAAAAGCAATGAAAGAGTTCACACAACAGACAAGAAAGTTGGTATCTTCAGCTGATCCAGCAAGATCAAGCGGCGCTCAAGAGAAGATGGACAATCCACAATCACCCATGATGGTAACACTTCCCAAAATGACTACAGGCAAGCACTGGTACTTAAGAAGAAAAGGAAACTATTGGGGAAACTCTTGGGATTAGTGGGAGACATGTACTAGAAGGTAGTAATTGTTATATCATAACCTGCATAAGACATTTATTGCAGATGAAAAGAAAAACATTCATGTTGACCCCCCCCCCCCCTCCTCCCTGATGAACTCAGATTGTAGGCACTCTGACCATCCATGAAGACCGGTGAAGGCGCTGGTGAAGACATTCAAAGAGAATTTCAAAAAAATAAAGTACTGTCACTTTAACATTAAGAAGCTCATACATTTTCTTCTAAAGATACTCTTAGGTATTTTCCTGAAGTGACTGATGCTCTTCTGAAGACCCGTAATAGATTTTTTCCTAACGAGACTCATAAATGTTCTCCTGAAGACACTTTTAGATGTTCTCCTGAAAACACTTTTAGATGTTCTCCTGAAGAGCATCATAGATGTTCTCTTAAAGACCCTCATCAATGTCTCCTGAAGACCCTCATCGATGTTCTTCTGAAGACCCAGTTAGATGTTCTCCTGAAGGCCCTCTTAGATGTTCTCCTGAAGACCCTGTTAGATGTTCTCCTGAAACCCTTTTTAGATATTCTCCTGAAGAGCATCATAGTTGTTCTCTAGAAAACCCTCTTAGGTCTTCTTCTGAATATCCTCATAGATGTTCTCCTGCCCATTTAGAGACCTCACTTACTGGTCATGACCCGTACATTTCATCAATGTAATAAAAACCTGTATCTAAGAGTGACCACCATTTTAAGTCACCACCACCACATCGAAACTCAACACTTTTCTTATTCCCCAACTTCAAAGTTCTTCTCTTGAGGACTGACTGGTAGGGTGGTCAACCAATCAGCAGAACACAAGCACTGAGACTGAAAGTAGCTGGATGTCAATGTCAGTTATATAGAAACAACAATAGAGGACTGCATCTTGTGTAAAACAATGGCCCTCACTGCTTGTGAGATTTCCTTTGGTGGCCCCCAGTTCATGACTGAGCAATGTGCTGGACGATGAGGAGCACAATTAGACACTACTGCCCATGGTTACCCCACTGCTCAGGCTGTTGGCCGGAAACTTGATGGGTTTCATGCTGCTGTCACGTTGACTGTATAAATGTTCCAGCCTCCATCGCTCCCATCTCCTCTGGAGCTCAGTCTGGACCTATGAGGGAGGACATGAGATTATATCTAACATGTATGGATCTGATGTACAGAGACCCTGATCAGAGATTTCTGTCCTACTAATCACTGATTAGTTATATGCTCAGGGAATAGAGGACACACAATATGGTACTGCATTCAATGCAAGTTTTCCTCTGACATGACTGTCACACGAGGAAAGAAGGAAGCGAAGAAATGTACAAATGCAAGAACGTTACATGGAGTGCGTATACAGCGTAATATGGCTGAGGAGTAACGTGGGGGGCAGTGTGTGAGCTCAGGGACCCATTATTTCAACATTACTAGATGTACTATCTGTTAACGGCATAGCCTAAGACTGATACTTGGGATACAGGATAATGACACGCTGACACTTGGGGGACGGGATAATGACACGCTGACACTTGGGGGACAGGATAGTGACACGCTGACACTTGGGGGACAGGATAATGACACGCTGATACTTGGAGGACGGGATAATGACAGGCTGATACTTGGGGAGACAAGATAATGACAGGCTGACACTTGGGGGACAGGATAATGACACGCTGATACTTGGGGGACAGGATAATGACACGCTGATACTTGGGGGACAGGATAATGACAGGCTGATACTTGGGGGACAGGATAATGACAGGCTGACACTTGGGGGACAGGATAATGACACGCTGATACTTGGGGGACAGGATAATGACACGCTGATACTTGGGGGACGGGATAATAACACGCTGATACTGGGGGGACAGGATAATGACAGGCTGACACTTGAGGGACAGGATAATGACACGCTGATACTTGGGGGACAGGATAATGACACGCTGATACTTGGGGGACAGGATAATGACAGGCTGATACTTGGGGGACAGGATAATGACACGCTGATACTTGAGGGACAGGATAATGACAGGCTGACACTTGGGGGACAGGATAATGACACGCTGATACTTGGGGGATGGGATAATGACACGCTGACACTTGGGGGGACAGGATAATGACACGCTGACACTTGGGGGACAGGATAATGACACGCTGATACTTGGGGGATGGGATAATGACACGCTGACACTTGGGGGGACAGGATAATGACACGCTGACACTTGGGGGACAGGATAATGACACGCTGACACTTGGGGGACAGGATAATGACATGCTGATACTTGGGGGACAGAATAATGACACGCTGATACTTGGGGGACAGGATAATGACAGGCTGACACTTGGGGGACAGGATAATGACACGCTGATACTTGGGGGATGGGATAATGACACGCTGACACTTGGGGGGACAGGATAATGACACGCTGATACTTGGGGGACGGGATAATGACACGCTGATACTTGGGGGACGGGATAATGACACGCTGACACTTGGGAGACAGGATAATGACACGCTGACACTTGGGGGATGGGATAATGACACGCTGACACTTGGGGGACAGGATAATGACAGGCTGACACTTGGGGGATGGGATAATGACACGCTGACACTTGGGGTACAGGATAATGACACGCTGACACTTGGGGGACAGGATAATGACACGCTGATACTTGGGGGACAGGATAATGACACGCTGATACTTGAGGGACAGGATAGTGACACGCTGACACTTGGGGGACAGGATAATGACACGCTGATACTTGGGGGACGGGATAATGACACGCTGACACTTGGGGGACAGGATAATGACACGCTGATACTTGGGGGACGGGATAATGACACGCTGACACTTGGGGGACAGGATAATGACACGCTGACACTTGGGGGACAGGATAATGACACGCTGATACTTGGGGGACAGGATAATGACACGCTGATACTTGGGGGACGGGATAATGACACGCTGACACTTGGGGGACAGGATAATGACACGCTGATACTTGGGGGACGGGATAATGACACGCTGATACTTGGGGGACGGGATAATGACACGCTGACACTTGGGAGACAGGATAATGACACGCTGACACTTGGGGGATGGGATAATGACACGCTGACACTTGGGGGACAGGATAATGACAGGCTGACACTTGGGGGATGGGATAATGACACGCTGACACTTGGGGTACAGGATAATGACACGCTGACACTTGGGGGACAGGATAATGACACGCTGATACTTGGGGGACAGGATAATGACACGCTGATACTTGAGGGACAGGATAATGACACGCTGACACTTGGGGGACAGGATAATGACACGCTGATACTTGGGGGACGGGATAATGACACGCTGATACTGGGGGAACAGGATAATGAGAGATTCTTTAGTGTTGGTGTCGGCGGCCGTAGGGAAGTCTCCTTGCCGTGTCCGGTGGAGCTCCGCTCCATCTTACCTCATTATTGATGAAGCAGTACAGCACAGCAACCATCAGACCCTGGAACAGCAGACACGTGTGATTAGTGTGGCTGGGATGACACACAGCTCAGTTATATACACTCACAACTGAGGTTCTGTTACATTGTAACCAGTATAGATACTATAAACATACTGGACTCCAAACTGATACATCTAAAGGCCCATTTAGACACAACGATTATCTCTCAAAATTTGCTCAAAAGCCATTTTTTGAGCAATATTCGTTGCATGTAAATGTGCCCATCTTTTAGTTTTCTGCTAATGGATGGACTTCAGTTCGGCATGAAATCCATTCTTTAGCAAAACAGCTGATAAGCAGGACCGCATGCTGTGTTCTGCCCGGGGCGCACTGATTACATTGTCTCAGCTGTAATCAGCTCAACAGAACAAAGGGGATGTATTCAGCGAACAGCGGGGGGTCTGTTCTCTGAATACAGTTCCTGGTGGCTGACATGCTATTAATTGGTACTATTAGGCAAGGCATTAGTACTAAGTAGTAGCTTTATGCAAAATAATCACTCAAAAGCCATCTTTTGAGTGACCATCTTTGGGTCTAAATGGGCCTCCCCTTCCACTGATACATTGTAACAGACTGTCAGAACAGCAGAGAGATCTGTACTGCGATTGTCTGGATGGATACAATGTAACAATACCCATTTGTGCGCCTCCCATAGATTTCTAGGAGACGTTTGCTGCACAAAT
The DNA here is from genome assembly GCF_035609145.1 of Eleutherodactylus coqui. Lineage (NCBI taxonomy): Eukaryota > Metazoa > Chordata > Amphibia > Anura > Eleutherodactylidae > Eleutherodactylus > Eleutherodactylus coqui. Next base: position 23,050,801 of record NC_089839.1, on the reverse strand, counting down.
ACGCAGAACGATAGAGCAGGTCCCATTTTTTTGGAGCTCACACAAAAATGTTCGAAGCTTCCTCCGTTGGACGTATTTGTAAGCGTTTTCGTGCATGCAAAATATACACACGGAATACGCAGAGAATAAAACCTTCTGATGCCATTGGGTTCGTTCTCATTTATGTTCTTTCGCTGCGCATTTAGGACCCACTTTATCCTTCTACGTATTTGTGCAGCAAAGGTCTCATAGAAGTCTATGGAAGGTGCACAAACACACAATACTTTGCACAATTCCGTGAAAAACAGGACACTTCTGGACCTAATTAGGCTAAATAGCCTTTTTAACCCTTTGCAATTCAATTTAGGATTCAGGGTTTCCTAGGGGTCTTTCTCTTTCTGCCATTATGCAATGGCACCACCTGCTGGCTAGAGCCAGTACTGCGGTATTGGACATGCTGGAGAGGCTCCCGACAACAGAGCGGCCAGTAATCTACAGTAAGAATACCCTGCTGGACGTCTTCCGACATTGGAAACTGTACAGCCTTCAATCAGAATGTCTTTAGACGTCAGACAGTGGATTGGAAAAGGTTAAATCAGGGCGGGGGCGTCTTGCGTGCACATATGAACAGGCCCTGCCTGCCTAAGAGTGCAGTACTATGCTTCGATACGCGCGCAAATCTACCTTGTCCACGGTGCAAATGCGTCGCGCTGAAGTATGTGCACTAGCGCATCTCTCACCTGGAAGGAGCTGAAGGAGAGTTCAAAGAACAGCTTGATGTAACGTAAGGACCCTTTGGCGTGCTCATCGGTGATGAAGGCGAAAATAATCTCGTGTGTCCCCAGGAGCGGGATCAGCGTCAGGGTGGATTTTGCTAGTCTGTGGACAGAGGAAGACATCAGACCCCTCATGTGGTGCACATCTGATCCAAACCCTACATCTCCAACAACGCAGCACAGCAGAGCATAGGCTCTACACAATCTGGGGGCAATAGTGATATATTGGAATGTGGAAAGCAGCAGAATTATGAATGCAGCTGTGGATGACAGTGCCATTTAAGGCCACATTTACAGTGCAAGTTTCTCGACCCAATATCGCGCTCGCCTGTGTGAAGGCGGCCTAGAGCACATGCGATACACAGAGAATAGATCCCACGGATATCAATGGGTTGGTTCACATGTGCAGATTTTCCTGCGCAGTTTGGTTGTGCAAAACAAAACGCGCCACACTTTATTTTCCTGCACATTTGCGCAACAGAAGACCCCATAGAAGTCCATGGAGATGCACAATACTCTAGGAGATTCGTGAAACACTGCGTAATAGTGCAGGAAATAGAACACATCTGGATCTCAGACTAATTACCATTTCACTGGCCGGGAGCATTAGTGCTGAGATTTTTACGTGCGCACAGTAAAACATGCTGAGGCGCGCCAAAAAAAGCAATATTTATTCTGCAAAAATATGGAACTCATGTGCGTAAGGCCAATTGAAGACAATGTCCATCTAGTCCAGCCTGTCTAACCTCCTGTGTTGTTGATCCAGAGGAAGGCAAAAAACCCCAAGAGGCCAGAGCCAAATAGCCCTTTTGGGGGAAAAATTCCTTCCCGACTCCCTAATGGCAATCAGACTGTTCCCTGGATCAACCCCTAAGGCCTCATGTCCACGGGCAAATTAAGAATTAAAATCCGGAGCGTTTTTCCCGCATGCGGATCCGCGACCCATAGCAATCCATTGACCACCCGCGGCAAGATAAATACCCGCGGATGGTCAATAAAAGTGATTTTAAAAATTTCTGGAGCATGAAAAAAAAATAGGCATGCTCCATTTTAGTGCGGATCACGCGTGCGGGAGCTCATAGAGCTCATAGCTCAATTGATCTCCCGCATGAAAAATAAAAGACAATTACAGTGCATCCGCAGCCCAAATCCGCGTTACAAATCCGCAGCGGATCTGATTTTCCCCGTGGACATAAGGCCTAATAGTTCCTACCTGCCTGTATACCCGGATTAACAAATAACCTTGGATTTATAGCCTATAATATCCTTCCTCTCCAGAAAGACACCTAGTCCCCTTTTAAACTCCTCTAAGGATTTTGCCATCACCACTTCCTCAGGCAGAGAGTTCCACAGTCTCACTGCTCTTAGGGCTCATGTCCACGGGGAAAATAGGATTTAGGATCCGCAGCGGATTTCCTGCATGCGGATCCGCACCCCATAGGGATGCATTGACCACCCGCGGGTAGATAAATACCCGCGGATCGTCAATAAAAGTGATTTTAAAAAAAATGGAGCATGAAAAAATCTGGACCATGCTCCATTTTCATGCGGGTCTCCCGCGGGGACGGCTCCCGCGGGCTTCTATTGAAGCCTATGGAAGCCGTCCGGATCCGCGGGACACAAAAATCATATTTTACTTACCCGCTCCGTTTCTTCTCTTCGGCGCCGCGCCATCTTCTCTCAGCCGCGGCCGGATCATTTTGCTTCGGCCCGGCGCATGCGCGGGACACGTCACCGACGTCATCGTGCACATCCGTCGAGCCGAAGAATGAAGATCCGGCCGCGACGAGAGAAGATGACGCCGCCGCGAAGAGAAGAAACGGAGCGGATCGGAGGTAAGTTTATTCTCATTTATTTCTATTTTCGGCGCTCATGTCCGCGGGGCAGGAGGGACCCGCTGCAGATTCTACATGTAGAATCCGTAGCGGGAACCCCTTTCTATGTTGGTGATGAAACCTGCTTTCCTCTAGACGTAGCGGATGCCCTCTTGTTACCATCGCAGTCCTGGGTATAAACAGATCATGGGAGAGATCCTTGTATTGTCCCCTCATGTACTTATACATGGTTATTTGGTCGTCCCTTAGCCGTCTTTTTTCTAGAGTAAATAATCCCAATTTTGGTGCCTCTCTGGGTATTCCAGTCCCGTCATTCCATGTATTAGTTTAGTTGCTCTTCTTTGAACCCCCTCCAGCACCGTAACATCTTTCCTGAGCACCGGTGACCAGAACTGTGCGCAGTATTCCCTGTGAGGCCTGACAAGTGTCTTATATAGTGGAAGGATAATGTTCTCATCCTTCGCCCCTATTCCTCTTTTAATGCACCCCAATACTTTATTTGCTTTTGCAGCAGCTGACTGGCATTGGTTACTCCAGTTTAGTCTACAGTCCACCAGTACCCCCAGGTCTTTTTCCATATCACTTTTCCCTAGCAGTACCCCATTTAGTGTATATTGGTGACATCCGTTTCTCCTGCCCATGTGCATAGTCTTACATTTATCCACATTGAACTTCATTTGCCATTTTTCTGCCCAAGCCCCCGGCTTATCTCGGTCCGTTTGTAGCCGCACATTGTCCTCCGTTGCATTAATTATATTGTATAATTTTGTATCATCTGCAGATACTGATATTTTGCTGTGCAGCCCCTCTATCAGGTCATTAATAAATATATTGAACAGAATGGGGCCTAATACTGAACCCTGTGGCCCCCGCTAGCAATGGTGGCCCTATTTACATAGGCTTTAGCAAGTTGCGCCAGAGACTGTCAGGTGAAACCCACATCACCCAGCACACGGACACGCCATCCACATGCTGTGCGGGGTGCAGGACAGCGTACATTACATGCCCTATTATCATACGAGAGTCACACGAAAAAAATGGCATGCAGAGATTTATCATATGAACGGATTCCTTTTCTGTAGGAGTTCTGTCTGTTCTGGACGGGACAGAATTCACACTGGTTTAACGTCCATGTAGAGACGGCCGAAGGCTGCACAGCTGCAAGGGATTGCTGCCATCTCCTTAGCGATCCGAGCTCAATGACACGGAGGGTTGTCCTGCTGAGAGATGGCGCTGTGGTCGGGGAAGACTTCCTGAAGGTATGGGGGCAGATGGCCAGTAACAGGTCCCAGTATCGTTCACAATTCAAAGACTTTGTATGATGACCAACGGTCCTAGGCCATGCGAGGAAAATACTCTCCACACCATGACACCACCACCACCGACCTGTTGAACCCCAATGGTGCGCCCATGGGATACGGCTTCATGCTGATTACACCATGCAGGGAACAGGACTCATTACTCCAAATCACCTTCTGCCATGTGTCCAAAGTCCATTGATGTCTCTTTTGGGCTTATATTAGGTGTTGATGATGACTTGCGGTCATCAGGGACACCTTTGTTGGTCTTCAACTATTGAATCCCAGTCAACGGCAGCATGGTCATTGTGGAAATGTGTCTAACTTAGTCACTGTTGCACTGCTGGGTCAGTGGGTTCACTGTGGCACGTGGTTGCTCAGATATCAGACATGCCACCTGGTGCTCGCCTCTAGGATCAACCACTGCCGCCGTATGATCTTCTGCCAGATGTCTGTTGATGGTCCAACCAGTCTTGGTTCACTCTTCATACCCTGGTATGGGAGCGGTCAACAAGTGCGACTGTTTCAGAAATACTGGCAACACAACTCCGGGCACCAACCATCTGCCAGCGGTCAAAGTCACTCAAGTCACCACATTTACCCATGAGTGACAAATGTTGCCATCTGCTCCGCGGAGGAAAGTTCAGCACATTATCTGAGAGCAGATCGTGGCACGGCCATCATATTGTACCACATTACTGGTCACAAGATGCCACGTTCCAGCTGTCCCTAATCCAGGGATTGATCAGTTTAGATCTGTGCTGTTATTTGCAGCGACCGCCTCTCTTTTGCTCTCTGCCTCTGTGGGTGTCAAACTTTACTGCAGCCCTGGAATTGTATTCAGGAGCCAGGAAGCTCAGAGCCATAAGATATCTTCCTGTACAGACTGTGGGAGAAGAGAGAATATAACGGATCCTGTTATCCTCAATAACTCGGTGACCTGCAGCCTCGGGGAGGTGAGCCTTAATTCTACAAGCGGTAAGGGTGAGACGAGGGAGAAGATAACCATCAGCGCAACATTTATCGGAAATGTCAGGAGAGACGCACAGGATCGTCATTAAGAAGAAAGGCAATAAACCTGCATACATGACATTACACGACAACGTGAGGGCGAGAACCAAAAGAATGGAGGAGCCGGAAAAATAGGAAGGTTTAAGGGACCCCTGAAAGAAATTGGGGAAAGTCACAAATATTTGTACAGAAGACATTGTAAACAATTAGATCAGCAGCACAGAGTATTTCAGGAGAGGAGTGGGCCGACGCGTGGGAGGTCAGAGAGTTACACAGCAGGAGGAGTGAAGCTTCTATAGGCCAGTAATAGTATATAACTGGAAAACTCCAAGTTAAAATAAGTGTGCTGACCTTGTGGGAAGTAAGACAGAGTATGGCAGTGGGAGGAGCAGAGCCCTGCAGCAGCACAGAGAATATTCCTGAAACACTCTGTGCTGCTGTGGCCCCTGTCTTTTGCACTAGGAGAGGAATGCAGTTACACAGTGGATGGAGCCAGTTTCCAAGTAGCATGGAGTATTTTAGGAGACGAGTGCAGTGATATACAGGGGGTGGACAAAAATATGGAAACACTGTACGAAGTGCTTGCTTTAAAAATCGGTTTTATATGTCTTATTGAAATAGGATTTATAATCCCATGTAACTTAAGTGGAGGTAATAGGACACAGATGATGTCTTATTACCGCAGATTGAACATCTGCCTGAGCATCAAGGTTCCAGTGGTCAGGGCTTTGAGCCAATCAAAGCCTCCCAAAACCACCCTGAGCAGGGCAAGAGGTGAAGTAAACACAAATGTGGCAGGAAAGCTCTAAAGCCAAGCAGGGGTCAAAAGGACAGCTAAGTGTTAATGATTAAAATCCCATGCATTTCTTATGGTGTTTCCATATTTTTGTCCAACCCCTTGTACTTCAAAAGGTGGAGGCTCACAGCAGCACAGAGTATTTTAGGAGATGAACATGAAGAATGTTACTAATTTAGAGTTGCATAGTGGAATCGATGGGTTTCACAGCAGCACAGAGTGTTTCAGAATGTGGGTGTGCTGAGTATTTCAGGATGGGGGCTGATGAGAGGTCACAAAACTGAGAATTGTATATTGGAAGAAGCAGGTATTCAGCAGCGCAGAGTATGTCCAGAGAGGAAGCAGCTGATCTTGTGGGAGGTGGCAGGGTAAGAGCTACTGTACACAATGGAGGCAGTCTGCCCCCAGCAGCACTAAGTATTTCAGGAGATGAACATGCTGAGCTTGTAGAATGCTACTGGTTTAGAGTTACTTTGTGGAAACAGTGGGGTCTACAGCAGCACAGAGTATTTTAGGAGAGGAGTAAGCTGATTCCCTAGAATGTTACCTATGTGGTTACATAGTGCCCCAGCAGTGCAGAGTATTTCAGGAGATGGATGAGCGAGTGCAGGAGAAAGCAGCGGGGATTTGTACTTCTTCATTCCTATCAGTCTGCCTATTTACAACATTGGTTATTGTGTAATTTCCCCCTTCCTCCCCGTTCGCTGGTATCAGCTCTTCGCACGCAGGTCGGCGCAGTGAAGGTGATGAGTCGTTTTCTCTCTACCTTCCTGCGGCTTCAGCACAATCCTCTCATCCGATATTTATTTGCTTGGCTTGTGCTGGAATTAATTCTTGTAATGTTCTCCATTCCTCTTTACTCTCCCTCCACCTCCATTAAAGGGGATGGAGCCCATAACCCGATCTCTGCCGCTGCGTCCTGGGAGAGCCTTTACGGTAAAAGGCGCACTCAGCAGAACGTGGGGACGGCTCAAGATTCATGGTCGGGGCGGTGACGGCCGCTCCATCTTCCTGAATATAAACTGTTCCATTACCGGGATCATTACAGCTTCATTTCGGAAGGGATCATTGCTCATTGGTACAGTGATGTAACTACAACACTAACTGTTACACTGCGACGAGCTGCAGCAGTCATCAGCTGGAGTTATTGGCTCTTTTTAGCTAATTTGGGACATTGTGGAAGAAAAGTTTTAGGGTTGTTGTGGATTTTGTCTAACTGGTTACATAGTGTGCTCTTCCCCAATACAGCTGGATGAAACAATGTATCACTGTGTAGCAACAATGTATCGCTATCCATGTGACTCTCCTTCCATCTAAACAGTGTGCTAGATTTCATGTCTCCCAGTCTGTGGTCTCCTTCCCATCCTACAAGCTGGTGTCATTACCACAGCAAGCTCCCAGGACTCTCAGCCAGCCCATTGGCACAACCCTCTGCTTTCTGCTATTGAAAGACATGTAGAGAGGGGTGATGTAGCCGGTTTATGACATCACACATGGCCAACCTTTGGTTGCTCGGCTGCTTTGCGTTTCAGCTCCATTAGAAGACAGCTATGAGCAGCGATGGTGGTGAGTGAACTTCTGTATAAGTTTGGTTTGGCTGGTTCACCAAATTTGGACAAAAAGTTGGATTCGGTTTGAATTAGTTCAAACTAAGCTGGAACGTTCCCCCACCCTTCCCATAAAGCCCTCTATAACACATAGAAGTGTATCCAAGCATTATTGAGTTGTTTTTAAAGGGGTTCTGTCACTAAAAAAGAAAAATTCTATACTTATCTGTTCCTCTCCCATCAGTCTACTTACCAGATCTTCACCTCCCCTATCTTCTCCTGTCTCCTGCAGTCCAGGGGGTCACTTCACCTCCAGCTGCCTGATTCCTCTCCTTCCTGTGAGGTTACGTACATTTGGTTGGCAGTCTTCCAATGTACGTTATGTCACAGCTCACAGCTCAGCAGGGGGACTGCCTATCTTCTTCAGAGATTGTTCAAGAGAGCTGTCTCTGAAATATTACAATTCCTTCCTAGGCAGTGAAGCTACAGCACAGGGATGTGACCTTCACTGACCCAACCGGAAGGAATTTGTGATAAGCAGCCCTCATAGCAAGCTGGGCCCAGCCTGCAGTAAGCTGACCTGGGGCACTGGAGAAGCTCAAACAGGAGAAGACGTGATAAGGAGACAGGCAGGGAAGGAATAGGTAAGTTTAGATACCTTTTTTTTAAAGACAAAACCCCTTTAAGGCAAAGTTAATGAAAAGAAAAAAAAGGAAGAAAAAAAGGAAGAGGAAGCAGAAGAGGAAAAGGAGAAAATGAAAAAGAAGCAAAATGGGAGAAAATTGGAAGAAAAGAGAAGAAGGAAAAATAAATAGGAAAAGGAGGTGAAATATGGAAAAAGAAGGAAAAGTAAAAGTGTGAAAAAGAAGGAAAAAGGCAAAAAGCAGAAGATGCAAATATAAGGGAAAAGAAGGAGAAGGAGGAGGAGGAGGAGGAGAAAAGTAAAAAAGAGGAAAATAAGAAAAAGGAGAAATGGGTAGGAGACTGAAAAATAAGAAGATGGAAAAAGAAAAAGAATGGAGTGGAAAAAGTAGGAAAAAGATTCTTGTTCTTTCTTCTTTGTCCTTTTTAAAAGAAGTGAAAGGAAAAGCAAAAATAAGGAAGGAACGAAAGAAAGGAAAAGGAAGAAGAAGAAAGGAAAGAATTTAAGTGGGTTTGGCTGAGATGAAGCCCCGAGGTTCTACCATTTCAGTTTGTTCAAAACTGATCAGTGATTCCAGAATAGCCGCAATGTCTTTTGGAGTCTAAGGAAGTCTGAACTCAACTTCCTCAGCTTTTTCTTGCCACCATGCTTTATACTTCAGCTCTGCTTGCTCAGATTTGCTGAAGTTAGTAAACACAAGCACAGCTAGACATCAGTGTATGGAAAGCCAAGAGAAGACCCCACTGTGAGAGAAGAAAGGCAACTGCATCATAGTTAGGAAAGGTGCATCAAAAAGGGGGAGGAGCCTGGAGAGCTTCAGTAATTAGGCAGATTATTATATAACATTCCGTTCCTTTATAATTGGTAACACTGTATGTAGGTGGACGTGATGCATATAGTAAGGCTCCATGCACACACGATGGTGGCCCCCACGGCACCTGTGAAAGGGCAACTTACCTGCACTTAGTGTCGGTTCTACACATCAGATTTGCTTGCAGCTTTGATATGATGATACAGATAACTCGAATGAAGATGACGAAATTCACCTGTGTGCATAAGGAGGGAGATTAATAATGTGTCGCCGCCTGTGCCTCCTGCCTCACTCGTGACCCCGCAGTTGTCATCCAGCTTTCCTACAGTCCGGAATGGTGTACTTCCAAGGTTATGTAGTTCTGTAGATGGAGTCTGTATGGGACTAATCACACCGCCCCGCTGTTATACAATGAATAGAGGGGCTTGCCTAGCGCTACAACAAATTACTTTATGTTAGGTCACATGCTTTTATGCTAAGCCCCGCTCATTATATCTTCTCACTGTAATGCCGGGTTCACACGGAACGGATTTGCTGCAGAATCTCTGTGTGGATTGTCCACCCACGGCTCCTAAGCCCAAGATTAGCCAGAAAAGTGGACGAGATTTTGCAAAAATCTCGTCCACATGCTGCGGCCAATCCGTTGCAGCCAAACCATGTGGAAACGGCCATGCGGCACGGAAATTAAAGACGCAGCATGTCGATTCTTTTTTTCCCGAAGCAGCCTCTTTATGGGGAGGGTCACAGCGGAAATGCAGGTGGTGAAGCTGCTCCAAAACCCGCAGCTGCGGTTTTCCAGTGGAATTCACGCGGATTTTCGGTGCGGCCAATCCGCGAGAATTCCACTGGAAATCCGTCCCGTAGGATCCCAGCCTAATAGTGCCTCATAGTGTCACCCTCACAATATTAGTGCCCTTTAATGACTCTCTCACAATAATAGTGTGCCTTAGTGACCCCCTCACAGTAATAGTGCCCCCCTACTGACCCTGTCACATAATAGTGCTCCTTACTGACCCCCTCACATAATAGTGCTCCTTAGTGACCCCCTCACAGTAATAGTGCCCCTTATTGACTCCCTCACAGCAATAGTGCCCCCTACTGACCCTGTCACATAACAGTGCTCCTTACTGACCCACTCACATAATAGTGCTCCTTAGTGACCCCCTCACAGTAATATTGCCCCTTATGACCCTCACAGTAATAGTGCCCCTTAGTGACCTTCTCATAGTAATAGTGCCTCTACTGACCTCATATAATAGTGCCTCTTACTGACACCCGCACAGTAATATTGCCTCTTAGTGCCCCCCTTATAATAGTGTCTTATAGTATCCTCCTCACAGCAACAGTGTTCCTCAGTGATCGCTTAAGTGTAATAGTGCCTCTTAGTACCCCCCTTATAGTAATAGTGTCTTGTACTATCCTCCTCATAGCAACAGTGTTCCTCAGTGATCTCCACACAGTAATAGTGCCTCTTAGTGACTCCCTCATAGTTATAGTGCCCCTCAGTCATTCCTTTACAGTAATAGTATCCCTTAGTGTCCCCCTCACAGTAAGAGTGCCCCTTAGTGTCCCCCTCACAGCAATAGCGTCCCTAAGTAACCCTCTCATAATATTACTGCCCCCTAGTGACTCCATTCACAGTATTAGTCCCCCTCAGTGACTCCCTCGCAGTAAAAGAGCCCTTTAGTGACCCCTCACAGTAATAGTGCCCCATTGAATAATTGCCCCACTCAGAACTAATGGCCCACGTGCTTTTGCTCAATAATGCCACTTTGATGCAGTAAAATAAAGGGCCAGCCTATACCCCCCCATGCTGTATTAGTCTGCGCTGCTCCCGTCCCCTTCTCTCCTCCAGGTAGCACCACCCTGCCATGTGAACAGTGTGCCCAATACTCAGCCACAGTGTTGGCATGGCTGAAACCATTGATTGACCGCAGCAATTACATGCCACCCTAAAATGAGTGTGAGGCAGGAGCAGCGTGGACCAAAGTGGCAGGGGAAGCAAAAGAGGTGGGTATGAACTGCATTTAAGTTTACGCCATTCCCGTCTACTTCTGCAGGACATTAGGGACTGTCACACCGCATCCAGGATGCTATTCACTGACTGTTATACTACTGTCATTTAGAGGTCTGATTCCGCACCAGTTGTGGAACTATAACTCCCAGCATGTCCTGAGAGCCGCAGGCTGCAGCTTCATCCCAGCTGGAGAACAGCAGGTGGCAGACTGTTGCTGTTTGGCAATATGAGGGAGGTGGAATAGTCACTGACAACTCACCCCGATGGCGATGAGGATCGGCAGGCGGATGATGAGCCAGTAGTTCATATTATAATTCCGAGTCCAGCAGCTACAGAGAAAACACAATGATTTAATAGCCGGAGCTAAAAGCCCAAATTCAGACAAATGCGCCTGTTTTCTTGATGATTTAGTAAGAGATGAACGCGTTTCGGTCAGACGCTGGCAGGCTGCATGCTGGCAGCGAAACGAATGGAGTCCATCCATCTGCAATGATTTGTGCGCTGCCTGTTGTGTCAGCTGACATGTTGATGCTGCAACTATCCCGCGCCAATCTCTGCATGCCGTAATACGTGTGATCCAGAGACAGAATACAACACGTTTTATAGGTTGGAGTGAAATGCGCCAATTCTGTTGTTCCATTCTTTGTTAACCCCTTTGTGTACTGCGCAAGCGATTACAATACTACCGAGAGGAAATGCTTGGAAGACGAGGCTTGAATGAACCCGCCGCACAGCAGCTGCTGCCAAACCGCGATCGCCTTGTTTATATCATCCCCCGGAGATGGCGGCAGCTGCTTCCTCCAATCACTTTATGGGAGTTTAACGATCCAATTTAAAGTAGTTGTAAGAAGCCGCACAAAGAATAAATCCGCTAGGCTTTAATTATTATCAAACTGTTATCATCTATGTGACAAGCAATCAGGGGGAGTACCGGGGGGATTCTGCAGACCACTGCTGCTCCTCCTCAATCAGTCTAGGGGAATGGAGCTGGGCTGTAATACCAGGCTCGGCCATAGAGTGGCGCTGGTTCTGGAATAAAAGTCAACCTTCCCTTCAAATATCATTAAACCCCTTTAACCCTCATACACTAGATGTTCTGCAGGTTTCAATTCCTCCCCATTTTTAAGATCTCTTCTTGCTTTCATTGAGAAGGAATGTTCTTGTTTGCATGAAGAGGTGGAGGAGCTGGAGCAAACACACGAGCAGCACAAATGTGTCTGTTCTGATAGTTTGTTACAATGTATCAGTGCAGGGAATGTATTAGTCTGGATGCTTATATTACAGAGGATTGTCAAGGCTGGATGCAACTGTAACAGACCCTCATCTGTGAGGAGCATTAGGAAAGGTGTTCAGCCTCTGGAGGTAAATAAGAATATTTCCAATCGCTAGCAGCAAGCAGAGATCTTGAAAATAGTGAGGAAACGAAATACAAAATATATGAGAGTTATCATTATAAATTAATTCAACTATTTATGGAAGGAAGGAAAGAGGAAGGGGAAGGAAAGGAGATAAACGGAAGTGGAAGGAAGGAAGAGAATGGGAAGATGAAGGCAGGAAGGAAGGAGGGAAGGAAGGAAGGAAGGAAGGAAGGAGGAAGGAAGTGGAAGGAAGGAAGAGAATGGAAAGATGAAGGAAGGCAGGAAGAAAGAGGAAAAAAGGAAGGAAGAAGGAAGGGAAAAGGAAGAGAAAGAAGGAAGGAAGTGGAAGGAAGGGAGGAAGAAGAAATTGGAAAGAATGAAGGAGGAAGAAGGTAGAGGAAGTAAAGAAGGAAATAAGGACGAACAAAATAAGGAAGAGGAAGAAAGGAAGGGATAGGAATGAAGAAGGAAAGGGATGGAAGGAAAAAAGAAAGAACAAGGAAGGAAGAGAAAGAAACTGAGAAAAGAGTGCATAAAATTCAGGAAATTGAGAAAAAAAACCCAAGACTCATCAGAATTGTGGCTGCAGCTCTTGATGTGACTGGAGTTTAAGTCATGATGCTGCTCCAGATCAGTACAATAGGCAAGAAATCTACTGAAACTTATCAAATGAATAATAATCATTGTTGTGCTGTTAATACTGGAGGGGGGGGGGACGACACATGGATAAATAGGGGGCGCTATCAACTGCTGTATGTACCACACAGACGGATCCTTCCACACTTCTACTCACTTCTCATAGTTTTACTAAACTCTAATGCTCTTCTATGAAGTTTTGTCTGTCAGCACCTGCAGTCTGTGGAGTCTCCCTGGAGGGCATGGCGCATACTGCAGTGTATTATTTGTGACGGGCGGCTGATGGATGAGTATTATGTCACCGCTTATCACCTGCCACACAAGGCTCTTCTCCTGGTGCAGATATTGTAATTATGTTTTCCCCTCCCGAGCCTGACAAGGCCTTGATAAGGGGATCCTCATTACTGCTAATTAATTCACAGGGAGGGGTACACGGCAGATCCGCACCCTGGGATCCCATAAATATTTCATGTGCGCAAATATTGATAATTGCAGGTTGTTGAAGCCGCGAAGGCTCAGAATTAGCAGAGAGAACCCCTTATATTAGTTTTATGTGGTCTCCATCCCTGCTTGCAGTAAAGTATATGCCCCCCCTCCTCACTATAGCCATTGTAACAGTAAGGTTTCTACAATGTAGCAACCATTTTTCCACGCCAACTCATCTGTGTCAGACTCTGTCTGGGATAAGGAGATTTGCTTTCGTCACACGGGTATTTACGAATTTGGCCTGTATAAATTGGCGCAGTTTTGCTTCCGATTTTTGTGTGTATTTGTGATTTTTCCACACAACGTCTTTCTTTTGTGTGTGCATTCTTTTACAAGAATAAAAAAAGTTGCATCCTTGGTTTGTTTTTTTTATTTATGGTTGCCATGGTAACTTGGGTTAAAAACGGATCACGCTTGTATCATGCAATTCACAGAAATTGGCAAAGGGAGTCTAAAAAAGTATATAAGCCCTTTCACAGAAGACTCTTCTAAAATCAAACTTTATTAATAATAACTCTCTAAAAACCACAAACCCTACGGGCACAACACAATACTGTGAACCCAGTACTGGTCCCCATCAGACAATACACAGATTCTTAAATAAAGAGAAAGGGGAACCGTATTTGGTTCAACTAACACCCTAAGTGATAGTGACGTCACAAAAAATCCCTACGGATGGTGTCACTGCGGTAGGGATAGATTGGTGAGATATAGAAACACTCTCGATGTATATAAAGGCTCAGGACCCTAGGTCCAATAAGAGACCAGGGCCGGCCTAAATGTATACAAGCTCCGTTTCTCTACGCGTTTCACCACAAATTTAGTGGATCTTTAGGAGATGAAAACGAGCTTTAATGAGAAAAAGAAATGATGGTCGTGGTTCGCTAATATTGATGATTAGGATAATCAATACTCTATCCCTTGATAGAGGAGCAGGTAACGTCCTTATGTTTGTAGGGTGATGACCTTAGACAGTAGGATCAAAGGATCTAACCCTTCTGTGTTCGATACATAGAAGAAATGATAGGCCTCTTTGATGGAATATAGCCCTGGGGGAATGTGCATAACAGTAGTACCCAGAGCAAATAAGGTAACTGTTCCCGTATATCGCGGGACTCAGTAAGTCAGTGAGGGGTTAGGTACTCAGGGTAACTCAATATAGAGGTCAGTCGTCATAGATGCAGACGACTGATCAGTCCCCTCACTGTGCTCCCTTTCTCTTGCACGAGTGTTATAAGGAGCACATATAGACCACTATCCCTCACTACCAGACCCCAGTTAGGGAAACATAAGGGACCCGACCAGTGTGGGAGTCGGTCCACAATTAGTTAATAGGTATGTAGCTGCAGGATAATGATTTTCCCTGTATACTAGTATCCCTAGTGGCAGGAGAGCAAAAAGCAAAAAAGAGGCATAGCCCTGGCCTACCTTATTTTATTTGCGCAAATGTTCACAAAAAGGGCATTAAAAAAAGCAGTTGCGCACACACACACGCAATCCCCGTTTGGAAACTACGCGGGACAAATACACGTGTAAATGTGCATACGCCTGTGTGAATCCGGCACAAAACGGATGTGATTTTGTCCCATTTTGCGACCGTGAAAATCACAGCCAAAAAATGGGAGTTAAGCATACCGTTGATTTCAATGGTTTCGTTTTCCCTAGTGGGATTCTCACGTGTTAATACTATGTGCGACAAAGATATGGCAAGTGGAAAAATCTGCAAATGACTGCAGCGCCGATTCCCATTAAACTCAATGGGATGTTAAATTGGCGCAGATTCAGACACCGATTTTTGATTGTGGAATTTGCATTAAAAATGCTGTGTGAATAGAGATTACAATGTAATCTGCAGCCCGCTCCTGGCTGCGATCAGGTTCAGCCTTGTTCCCTCTTGTAGGTACAATTCTTGTTACGCATCGCGAATTAGACAGTCCGAGCGAAACGTTAACACCTGCAGAAGCCGTCTCTACAAACCTCATCGGGCCGAGAGTTACCATGTATTCCATGTCTTACGCTGCGCCTTCTGGTGTTGCCCGCCACTAAATACCCCCCATGACTGACCCCTTGCCACTCTCCATCATAACTGCCCATCTGTTCAGGCTCAGATTCTTCTTCACATAGCAACTTCCCAAAAGTAAAAGTTCACCTTAAGGTTCATTAGGTTGACTCCACTACTCCAGCAGCGCCGGGACTGGTCATCACGAAGGGCTTGAAATGTGTCATTTGTGATGTACTCGTATGTTAGTGCAAAATGGGTCTTATTTCTGGTGTATTCTCTTAGCTGTCATGGCTCAAAAACGCGTCAGCTTCTCATTTGCACACCTTAATCTCAAAATGTATAACTGTCTCACAACTGGTGTATCCTTAGGATTGTCAAAGCATGAAACGCATTAGCATCTCACTTCTTGGAAGCATTAGGGCTAGTAGAGCTTGAAATGCGTATGTGTACTATTATGGCTATGATAGCTCAATATCATATCATAACTGTCTCACGTTTTAGGTCCCAGACAGCTCAAAATGTGTAAGTTTCTTACTTCTGGTTCACCATATAGTTGGGCTATTACATTTTTAATTCCCCTGCTTCTTGTGTCTGTACGATGGGTTAGCGTGAAAAGCAAAAGTGTCTCACTTGTGGCTCAAATCGCATCAGCTCTCATCTGCGTACCCTTAGATAACTCAAAATGCCTAACCGTCTCATATTAGGTCTGTCACAGCATGAAATGCATAAGCATCTAACATCTAGCGTGCCCATAGGGTATCTTACATCTGGCATACCATTAGGACTGTCATAGCATGAAACGCATTAGAGTCTCTTTTTTTGGAAAGCATTAGACCTGGCATAGTTTGAAATGCGCAAGCCTGCCATTTCTGCACTACCTATTTGGCTATGATAGCTCAATATCCAATCGTAACTCTCACTTTTAGGTGTCTGGAAGCTCAAAATGCGTAAGCATCATCTAGAGCAGCATATGGATAGGGCTATGACATTTTTAGGCGTCTCACATCCCGTGTACCTGTATGATTATGTTAGCTCAAAAACCATAAATGTCTTATTTCTGGGGAAGACTTACAGCTATGATGGCTCAAAACGCATCAGATTCTTATTCGCTAGCCCTGAGCTCAACATGCATAACTGTCTCACATTAGGGCTTTCATAGTATAAAAAGCATAAGCATCTCACATCTAACACACTCATAGGATGGTGACATTTGTAAGTATCTTACATCTGGCATACCCTCAGGACTGTAATAGCATGAAATGCATAAGTTTCTCACTTCTTCCGAAGCATTAAGGCTTGAAACACGCAAGCATCTCACTCACGTCTGCTGCATGTCTATTGCTGTGATACCACAGCTCAATGTGATATAACGGTCTTACCTCTTAGATCTCTATATAAGCTGACAATGCGTAAGTGTCTCACTTCTTCTGAAGAATTAGGGCTTGAAACACGCAAGAACCTAATTTCCTCTGCACTTTTATGGCTATGATGCCACGGCTCAATATGATACAACTGGCTAACCTGTTAGATCTATATATCTAATATAAATAAGCCTACGTGCTTTTTCTTGCCCCGCACTTTGCCCCCTTTGCTGTAGCTTTGGTGGGTGATGTTGGTGTTATTAGATGGCACACACGCTCACCGCGGACGGAAAATCATCACATGTGAGTTTAATACATTCAGGGACTGTCAGGTGGGGTGACAGTTACAATGTTAAGTCTATGGGCGGCGCTGCTGTGCTTCAGGCATGCGCTGGAATGAGTGAAGCGTTGGTAGCAATGCAGCAGACACTGCCCAACCAAGAGTGATAAAGAGACAGAGTGGGAGATAGAGAGAGCAATAGAGAGACAGAGTGAGAGAGAGAAAGAGAGAGAGAGACAGTGAGAGAAAGAGTGATAGAGAGACAGACACAGAGAGACAGCAATAGACAGATAGGCAGAGAGAGAGACAGCGATAGAGAGACAGTGAAAGAAAGAGTGATAAAAACACAGAGAAAGCAAAAGAGAGACAGAGTGATAGAGACAGACAAAGTGATAGAGAGACAAACAGAGAGAGCATTAGAGAGACAGACAGAGAGAACGTTAGAGAAACAGACAGAAAGAGAGCAATAGAGAAACAGACAGAAAGAGAGCAATAGAGAAACAGACAGAGAGAGTGATAGAGAAACAGAGAGAGAAATAGAGACAGACAGAAAGAGAGAACAATAGACAAAGATAGTGATAGAGAAACAGAAACAGACAGAGAGAGTGTAGAGAGACAGAGAGCGATAGAGAGACAAATATAGAGATGGCAATAGAGAGAAAGAGCAATAGACAGACAGAACGAGAGAGAGAGTGATAGACAGACAGAACAAGAGCGATAGACAGAGAGAGCAATAGAGAGGCCCAGAGAAAATGATAGATAGACATAGAGAGAGCGATAGAGATACAGAGAGAGAGAGCAATAGAGAGAGAGAACGAAAGAGACAGACAGAGAGACAGAGCAATACCAAGACAGAGAGAGAGGTAGACAGACAGAAACACATATAGAGAGAGACAACAAAAGAGACAGATAGAGAGACAGAAAAAGAGAAAGAGGCAGACAGAGAGAGGGAGACAACCAGAGTGAGAGACAGAGAGAAAGGCAGACAAACGGAGAGGGACCTGTAGGCTTTTTATATTAGATATCTGCTCCAAATACAAAGTGACCCTCTAAATAATCACCCAACCAGCAGATGTAGAAGCTCACAGCCACCACTTGTGGACCATTTCACGTTGCGCACATCGGGTCAGTCTGGTCAGCTGAGAAGACACAAGGTCTGACATCTGATGTATCTGTAGAAGCTTGTAACACATGAGCGTCTCATCTTTGCTTCAGTGTAGCCTGAAATGCTGAGGTGTCTCACATCTTCTGTATCTTTGGGTCTGACAGAGATGGAAATGCGTCTTGTACCGGTTTGTACTACACAATGTGAAGGCCTGGCATTTCCTCTGAGCTGTGACGACATTTGGGTCTACTCCGCTCTCGTACGGCTCGTCCTTTGCTCTAAATCAAGTTCATTACGTCTCTGAATATTTATGACAGCCGCCTGGTATCTAATCATGTAAAACCATGCAATCACTCAAGTCCGTGTCGGACGCCGCTGGCGCTGCGGTAACCGGAGAAATGTTTGCAGGAGCCCTTGGGAGCAGAGGTTAATTATGGGGAGCAGTTCTAAGATGTACACCATTGGCATCAAACTAAGTCATAGACATGTACTATAGTGCCAGCTGCCCAGTGCCCTGACGGGTGTGCCCATGACTTCAACTCATAGTGCCAGGCAGCAGACTAATGACTAATCACACAGCATACAGTAATCCTGAGACCATTCTTCTAGCCACATGTTATCGCTACAATACCAAGTTCACAGAGCGCCCGTATCATCGCCCAATCACATATTACTGATTGGCAGGGCTAGGAGCTCTAATGTAGGTGCCATCCTCTTCTGCCAACCTCTACGATTAATCTGCCATTTAAAGCTATTGTCAAATATTTCCATCACAGCGGCTCAATAATATCTCCATGCAATAACTGAATAATGGGACATACTAAAAAGAATGAAGAAAAGGAATGAACAAAATTGTGAATTAGTGAAAATCTAAAGAAAAGGTAAAAAAAAATTCCTGTACAAGAGAGACATGGAATGAACAGGTTAGATGTGCATGCACAGTAGGAAAAGCATATATTCCAGATTAGCAGGTGCTTATTCATTTTCTTGTCCGAGATAGATGTGGAATGAATAGGATATATGTATACTGTTTATAGTTGAAAGATATTGCACATAAGAAGATGCCTAGTAATTTCCGCATATAAGATAGACATCGAATGAGCAGAATAGATGCAGAGCTTATAGTGGAATGAACAGATATTTCACATATGTAGATGCCTAATACGGTTCCGTGCAAGATAGATGTGGAATGAACAGAGCATTCCACTTCTATTAGGCACAGGAAAATTACTAGGCATCTACATATGTGGAAAATCTGTTCATTCCACTATAAACCGCAGATCTATCCTGTTCATTCCACATCTATATAGTAAAGGAAAATTATTACATATCTTATTTTGTGGTGTATATGTTCATTCCACTATAATCCGCATATATAATCTGTTCATTCCACGCCTATTAGGCACAGGAAAATTACTAGGCATCTACTTATGCGGAATATCTGTTCATTCCACTGTAAACTGGACATCCTTCCTGTTCATTCCACATCTACCTTGTACAGGAACATTTTTAGAATACCCCTCTGTAGATTTTCACTAATTGGTGATATTGTTCATTCTTTTAGTTCATTCATTTTCTTCATTCATTTTAGTATGTCCTCTGAATAACACCACCAGACACTGACCAAACAATACTACCATACAGAGCCTGACTAATACTGTACCACCATCTCGTCGATGAATAAAACTGCCATACAGTGACTAATACTATCATAGAGTGACTGAATAATAACATCATTCAATTACTAACCGACGGTAACTGAATAATACCTCTAGATAATACCGTTCATATAGCAAGTGAATGATATCACTATACAGTGACCAAAAAATTACAAGCACACAGAGGCTGGAAGACGCCTCCACAATCTGGCAGCTATTGATTCTCCATTGCGGTGGTGTTGCGACTCTTTACTCCTCAACATCAAAGAGTAGAATCATCCAACCACAGGAAGCAGCGGCCCCATATCCCACCACTACGCCCCCCTACCCTGGTAGTCACGCCATTAGACTCAGCCCACTTATATCATTCGCCATCCATGTAATCCACTAATGTTCTGTTTGCCCCCCTAGGCGAGGGCCACTCTTCATCCCAACACGGAAGGGGTTGCTGATCAGAGCCCACCCACCCCCATTCCTCTGTGTACTGTAATAAGCCATATGGAAAGGGGCCATCCCCTTGAAATACTATTGGCCGCTTCCAATGAATTCCTTATAACTTGTCCTATAGCGGGTGAAAGCAGAAGAATCACAGACTTGTGTAGGAAAACATCGTAGGGTCCGCGTGGACCGCAATCAGTGAGACCCCCGTATGTTGGTGGATGATCCTCCGTCTGGAAAGTGTCATTAGTTTTCCAAGTCTTCGCATCCGGATCTCAATGTGAAGCAAATAAGTGATGCAAAAATCAACCAGCTGCCCTCCTCCACCCCAGCAGCATCCAGATCACAAAATACCATCTTACGATTGCGCACGTGGCCATCGAGCTGATTACTATTGTGTCAAATCGTCTTAAGGCGCTGATGAAACATTTCATTTTTGCTCATCATCATCTTTAAGGAAATGAAAATTGCCATTTTCCGATGATAGTGATGGTGATAATCTAGTAGACCGCGGGGCGATTAAGTCATCAGCGGGGCATGGGGGGGGGGGGGGTGTCAGCCTCCGGATAATAACAGCCATGTCTGATCCGACACTGTGATAACTGCTGGGAAGCAAGAATTGCCGGCAGCACCTACTTGCATCCAATATTGGTTGGACTGGAAGATGCAAAGCCGCACAAAAGGAAACCTGAACGGCTGTCCGCAAGGTCAGTATACATGTAGCAACTCATAGACATGAATGGCAGAACGCACACACAAAGCCATCTGGAAAGAGTCAAGCTGTGTGCGCACGCCAACTCTGCACAAACCTAGTGCAGGAGCAAGGCACCCCGTGAGTGTGATACACGGCTCCTGGACTGCCTGTTCCCTCATCTTTGAACCCCATAATTTAGTTTATGGGGCTCAAAAGGTGATGACTGTATCATTTTAAGGTATTATACAACCTTCATCTCCAAAAAGTGTTTTTTCCAGGGATGTGCCATCCATATTCTACTTTTTGCAGACCCTTTACCACTTCTATGAGAAGCCAGAAGAAATCCCCAGGTAGCAATAAACCCATCGGTAATATCAAGAGCCAACTGGACGATAGAAATTCAGGGCACAACGCCATCATCAGGTGGAATCACAGTGCTTATGACCAACAGACAACAATATATATATACCTGCTGTGGGATTGCAGTATCAGAATGGCCTGCAGATGGTGTTAGTAAAGCATTCTGGCTGCTGTGGGTGCAGCAGGAAGCAATACAAAAGAGCCAGTTCCTGTCACACTCAGGGGAAAGTGATAGCTCAGTGGAGCTGAAGGGCTGCTAGCCGTAGGTCCTGTACGGACCAGTGAGAGGCAGTATTAAGTAGCTACATCAGGAACTTGAAGCCTGAGGTCTGGTGCGGACCAGTGTTGAACCTGTCACCCCATCTGACAGAGGAGGATGCCTCTAGATGCCCCCAGGTGGGGCTTAGTGCCAGATTTATAAGAAGTTCCTGGAGCCTTTTATACACGTGTGGTGGCCATTTTCCTGACGCTGAGGTCAGCAATCTGCAGGTGAATAAACCCCCTTGCCACACTGACCGCCTAGAATAAGAATGGTGGCCAAGGCTAATCGAGAAGGAAGCCTGGCACCCAACAGGGCATTGTATCAGAACACAGGATGCTACTGGGGGGCAAGGAACAGATATGAAGTCATCCCTCCTGAATATAGGACATAGCAAGTAAATAATTGTCTCAATTTTGGAATATTTTGTAACTTTTTCTTGAATGTACTCAGAAGTTATCACTAATAGGCCAGCCAGTTTACATCACACTATCTAGGCATGAAAAGTCCTTTCAAACCCTTGAATAACACGTTCTGTTTAATTTTCCAGTACAAGGACAACTGTGGGAACAAACAAACAATGGAGATGTGACATTCAGCCCTTAAAACCATTGTCTGCTGGGAGAATGGTGAAGCTGCGATATATGCTATACCATGTGATGGTTATGACAGTGGTAGAATCATGATACTGACCCTGAATACTGCTCGTGTGATCACATTGTCCTTCCTCTGGTAGCAGATTGGATTATACTCTAACATGTGGGGGATGGAGAGACCTTCAAAAATCCATTGCATAAACTTCTGATGGAATAACAGAGATGGTTCTTCGGGCTGAGCTGTTTACTGCCAAACACCCCTCCTGGGGATTAATATCTACCGCAGTTCTAAACTGATAAAGCTGCCTCTGCTCCAATCACTTCTCTGCAGTTTTTCAACTTGTATCCCAACCATGTCTGTACAGTTATCTATCTCATATCTATCTATCTATCTCATATCTATCTCCCTCTCATATCTATCTCCCTCTCATATCTATCTCTCTATCTATCTCATATCTGTCTCTCTATCTATCTCATATCTAATATCTATCTATCTATCTATCTCATATCTATCTATCTATCTATGTATCTATCTCATATCTATCTATCTATCTAGCTAGCTAGCTCATATCTACCTCATATCTCTCTATCTCATATCTATCTATCCCATATCTATCTCATATCTATCTATCTATCTATCTATCTATCTATCTATCTATCTATCTATCTATCTATCTCATATCTATCTATCTATCTCATATCTATTTATCTATCTATCTGATATCTTTCTATCTCATATCTATCCATCTGATATCTATCTCATATCTATCTATCTGATATCTATCTCATATCTATCTATCTGATATCTATCTATCTATCTATCTATCTATCTATCTATCTATCTATCTCATATCTATCTATCTTTCTATCTCTCTATCTATCCCATATCTATCTATCTCATATCTATCTATCTATCAATCTATCTCATATCTATCTATCTATCTATCTATCTCATATCTATCTATCTATCTATCTCATATCTATCTATCTATCTCATATCTATCTATCTATCTCATATCTTTCTATCTCATATCTATCTATCTATCTATCTCATATCTATCTCATATCTATCTCATATCTATCTATCTATCTATCTCATATCTATCTATCTATCTATCTATCTATCTATCTATCTATCTATCTCATATCTATCTCATATCTATCTCATATCTATCTATCTGATATCTATCTATCTATCTATCTATCTATCTATCTATCTATCTATCTCATATCTATCTATCTATCTCATTTCTATCTATCTATCTATCTATCTATCTATCTATCTATCTATCTCATATCTATCTATCTTTCTATCTCTCTATCTATCCCATATCTATCTATCTCATATCTATCTATCTATCTATCTATCTCATATCTATCTATCTATCTATCTCATATCTATCTATCTATCTCATATCTTTCTATCTCATATCTATCTATCTATCTATCTCATATCTATCTCATATCTATCTCATATCTATCTATCTATCTATCTCATATCTATCTATCTATCTATCTATCTATCTATCTATCTATCTATCTATCTATCTATCTATCTATCTCATATCTATCTCATATCTATCTCATATCTATCTATCTATCTATCTATCTATCTATCTATCTATCTATCTATCTATCTATCTAGTTTATTTGCTTTCACTGAGTGGATGTATTCAATGTTCACATTTAGGTTCTGACCTCGTCCTCCTCATAGTTTATATCTTGTTACAATTGTATCCATTCTACACAATCCTCTACAGACCGATATATATTTGGGTTCCTTCGCTCCAGCTTTGGATGTTTCACTCGGAACCTCTGTTGCTGATTACGGCTAGAAATCAGGAGGAAATAGAGCAACAAGCTGCATTATTTTGTCCTGTAAATTCCGGCAAATTGCCAGACTGTTGGCCGGAAATTATTGGCCCCAATTATAATAAATGGGGTGTATTTGGCATACCCATTTCATCCAACCACTTCGGGCTGTGTACATGAGGATGGCCCCAGGGGGCCCGACTGGTTTTCATTCCATGTTAAATGAAAAGAATAAAATGCAAGTGACCCCCCCACTGATGCTACTGCATAAAAAGGGGTATTATTGAGTGGAGCTCTGATAGGGGAGTCTCGTTCTGCGCTGTGAGCTCCCCACCCACACATCTAAGACAGCTATTGATTCCCAGCCAATCACATGTAATAGCCACATCCATTAGGTGTCTTGTTGGTCTCATGAAAGCCCAAGAAAATGTAACAGTGGCTGCATAGATAACACAAGAGGGGGTACGATATAGCAAGGAGGGGGGTCGGCAGCTCGCCATCGGTCATGTGCAGTACAGGCTTTTTAAATATTTGTGTTTCCCGTGCCGTCGCTTAGCAAAGATCCGGGTACCTGCAGCCAATATGCAATTAACAGGTCATGGGTGCCACTAGTACACAGGTCAGGGGTGCCACTAGTACACAGGTCAGGGGTGCCACTAGTACACAGGTCAGGGGTGCCACTAGTACACAGGTCAGGGGTGCCACTAGTACACAGGTCAGGGGTGCCACTAGTACACAGGTCAGGGGTGCTACTAGTACACAGGTCAGGGGTGCTACTAGTACACAGGTCAGGGGTGCTACTAGTACACAGGTCAGGGGTGCCACTAGTACACAGGTCAGGGGCGCTACTAGTACACAGGTCAGGGGTGCTACTAGTACACAGGTCAGGGGTGCCACTAGTACACAGGTCAGGGGTGCTACTAGTACACAGGTCAGGGGTGCCACTAGTACACAGGTCAGGGGCGCTACTACTACACAGGTCAGGGGTGCCACTAGTACACAGGTCAGGGGTGCCACTAGTACACAGGTCAGGGGTGCCACTAGTACACAGGTCAGGGGTGCCACTAGTACACAGGTCAGGGGTGCCACTACTACACAGGTCAGGGGTGCCACTAGTACACAGGTCAGGGGTGCCACTAGTACACAGGTCAGGGGTGCCACTAGTACACAGGTCAGGGGTGCCACTAGTACACAGGTCAGGGGTGCCACTAGTACACAGGTCAGGGGTGCTACTAGTACACAGGTCAGGGGTGCTACTAGTACACAGGTCAGGGGTGCCACTAGTACACAGGTCAGGGGTGCCACTAGTACACAGGTCAGGGGTGCCACTAGTACACAGGTCAGGGATGCTACTAGTACACAGGTCAGGGGTGCTACTAGTACACAGGTCAGGGGTGCTACTAGTACACAGGTCAGGGGCGCTACTAGTACACAGGTCAGGGGCGCTACTAGTACACAGGTCAGGGGCGCTACTAGTACACATGCCAACGGAGCCACTAGTAAATGGGTCAGGGGTGCCACTTCTTCATGGGTTGAGGTTGCCTTCTCTGCACAGGTAAGGAGGCGAGTGAGCTCCCCTATGCCCAGCAGAGATGTCTATCAGTCCTGGTTCTGCGCAGGGTCCATGAGGGCTCCTACATTATGAAAGTAATTGAGGTGAGGTCACTGCTAGAATGTAGGGGCCGCAGTCAACACCGTCTACCTATTGCTATTCATATACTTGTATAAGGACAGAAGTTCTGGTTCCTAATGCAAAATCTATACCAGGGTCCCCAACTACCATGTGTGACCTCCGCTCCCCCTATAGCCCCTGTACACCCCTGTATATGGGAACTACTCAACTTAACCAAACGAGCACAAAGAAAGCAACACAACTGCATCACACTACAAGAAGCAGAAGGTTGTGAACAAACCCATCATCTTCATAGAGGTACTTGACTATGCCCCACGGGAGGACAAACAGCATGGGCACACCTAAGAGAAAAAGAGACAGAGTGACAGTCACTGAGTTATCACAGAGGCAAAAGAGACAGTCACTAAGATCATAGAAGAGACAGTCACTGAGATATAATGCATTGATCATGCGTGAGAAATCATAATGAGAGAGAAAAAATGGAAGAAAAATGATGAAAAAAATAAACATGAACAATATAAGTGCAATATGAGAGAGAATCAGAGACAGAAGTGACCGTCAACAGCGTGTACATTATGAGAGAGCGAGCCATGATGAGTGATAGCCAATGGGATATACAAGACAGAAAAAAATGTTTGAACTCTCCATAGACTCCATTGAACAACAGGCTGAGTGCCTGGCAATGAGATACATATGAAAGAAAGAATAGACAGAGTGCTGGTGAAGAGGCAATACATGACAGCGTTCAGGTCAACGAGACAGACGAGAGCGAAGAACTGATAGAATGCTGATAAAGGAGATACATTCACTGAAAGAAAACCTGAGTCACAGAACATCAGAAGAGGCGCAAGTCATTAGAGGAAGAGCAGAGTCATAGAACATCATCGGAAGCATCGAGTTAAAGAAAGTCATTGGAGGAAGAGCAGATATATATCAAATCATCGGACAAGGGTCATAGAACGTCATAAGAGGAAGAGAAGAGGTAAAGGAAGTTATCAGAAGAAAGCAGGGCTGCAGAAAGTCATTTGTAGAAGAGCATAGTTATGGAAAATCATTACAGAAGGTTCTCAGAGTAAGAACAGAGCTATAGAAAGTCGGTGGAAGAAGAGAAGTTCTACAAAGTAATCAGATGAAGAAGAGAGTTATAGAAAGAATTAGCAGGTCAGGCAGTCAATGCAATATGAAAAAGACAAGAAAAAGGAGATGACACATTAATAGACGTCACTGTAACATAGAGAAGATGCAACCCAACTAGAGATGAGCGAGCGTACTCGCTAAGGGCAAATACTCGAGCGCGTAGTGCATTATGCGAGTACCTGCCCGCTTGTCTCAAAAGACTCGGGTGCCGGCGGGGGACAGGGAGAGCGGGGAGGAACGGGGGGGGGGGGGGGGATGGGAGAGAGAGAGAGGGATCCCCCCCCCCCCCGTTCCTCCCCGCTCTCCCTGCCCCCCGCCGGCACCCGAATCTTTTGAGATGAGCCGGCAGGTACTCGTATAATGCACTACGCGCTCGAGTATTTGCCCTTAGCGAGTATGCTCGCTCATCTCTAAACCCAAATCTAGACCATCATCTAAGACATCAGGAGGAGAGGACGGAGTCCTAAACAGGCACTGGGAGATCAAAAACAGGATAAAAGCTACAATCAGTATCAGGAAGGAAGAAATTCTCCTAGCAATTGTTGTCAATCCTTGGAAATAAAGAAAAAAGACAATGGAATCAAAACTTTAAGAGAAATTACAATAACTGGGATACAGAGATAAGGAAAGAGGGAAGAAGAGAGAAGAGACACAAGGGAGCTGGGAACGGGAAGTGAGAACAGAATCGGAGAAGAGAAGGAAAGTCAGGAGAAAGAGCCGAGTTACAGCGAGAGCTCAGGAGACAGCAGGCCCCGGGGTGTACGGGTGTGACGAGTCCTCCAGAGAAGAGGCCGCTCTTGCTGATGGCTAATAACTTCAGCGACAGTCCCAATAAAATCTTTTATCACACAAACTATGGAGTTTCAAAGGGGCTTTCCAAGACTATAATATTGAATGGTTATTCTTAGGATAGGTCATCAATATCAGATCCAGAAATTTTGCCGATCACCTGACTTAAGGGGCTGCTTTACCAGGCACAGCACTATACATTTAGTAGTGGCTACACCTGGTATTGCAGCCCAGAATGGGATATAGCTACAGTATTGGACAGCCATCAGCCACTACTACATGTTTGGCACTTTGGCTGGTAGGGGCGAGTTACTTGCTGTTGAAACAGGTTGCGGGTAAGCGCCCATGCTGCAGGTAACGTGATGGCGAAGCAGATGACAGATGGGGGCTTTTGTTTAATAAACAATAAACTTGACTTAACATGAAAAATGTCTCTGCTTCACTCCACAGGAGGATAAGGCATACAGAAATATATACATCAGAACGACAAGGCACTCCAACTTCACTTGTAACTATCCATCTCCATTACTCAGCTTACCATGGTTTCAGAGTTCCGCGTCATTGTGGACTCAACACACCTAAGGTGCAGTAGTACACATCCAATACATCACTCCCATCTCACGGTCCTCGGTGTAGAGCAGCACATCAGACAGTGTGTCACTATCCCCATATTATAGTCCACATCCGTATGTCAAAGTCCTTACAGTGGGCACACTACATCGACTGTTGGAGACCGGTCTCAAGTGTCAAGCAGTTTTAATCCTTGTACAGGTCAATGGCACTGCCTGCGTCTTCTGGGACCAAGTTCTATGCTGGAAGGGAGTCTCTTCAGTCCCTGTGTAGATGGGGCATTCTCAGTAAAAATGGCATCACCCATGGCTCATGCCATCTTTCTCTGTTGCAGCCCACCTCTGGCGGCTTCCTTGGCACAGGTAATGTGGCCTCAACAGCTGTCTATAACGTATAGCCTCTGCGGCTACTGCTGTGTTGTGATACTGCTATTGCTCTCTGATGTCTGCTTTTATAGGACACCTAGAACATTTCATCAGACTTGCAAGGAGAGGGGGCCACAGCTTAGTCCCATTCAATGTCCCTGCATGGGGGCTAATCTTCTCAGCGGAGACTTGCTAGCCAAGAGGAGCTTACCCAATTTACACTGTCAGTAGATCAACTGGTGGTGCGAGGAGTTGGCTCTCCATAAATCTGATATTGGTGTCTTAGCCTATGGATAAACTACCAGTATTAGGGCGCCCACCCACTGGCGTTTGCGTTTTCCGCGGGAAAAAACGCAGCGTTTTCGCCGCGTTTCCCGTGATTTTTCCGCGCGTTTTTCGCGGCGTTTTAGCGGCTTTTCCGTTAATTTCCATTGACATTCATGGGTGCATTAGGAGAAAAATAAGGACACATATGCAACTGACAGTTCCTATGTTAAAACCGCAAACGCAACGCAAAAAAAACGCCAGTGGACAGGAACACATGTTATCTGTATGCCTGTGCAGGAAAAACGCAAAACGCAAAACGCAGGTAAAAAAACGCCAGTGGGTGGGCGCCCTTATAGTCATGGAAAACCCCTTTAAGATGATCTGGTTGAATGTTTTTGAATATTGCTTCTTGTTAAGGGTCCCAGGCATCGGTCTGAAATTCCAAAAATGATTTAGAGCAAACATTCACTTCTTCTTTTCCCCTCAAATCAGATCAAGACAATTATATTGCAGGTTTATGGTACTGGATCACCATTATGGGACAGGACAACACGCACCTCGTTCATCAATAGGACGGATAAGTTTAAGGACTCCTCCAAGGGACTTTGATGGATTTTAGCAGCAGATGCAGAATTTAGTGCTAATGTAATGAAAGCTGACCATGGTCTGGATAAATCACTTCCTCTGATTGGCCATCTTCAGCCATAAGGTACATGGACATAAGAAGCGTCAATGCAATGAGAAGTTCCAGACATCAACTCCAAATCATTTATAGGTAAGAAGGACCAAGTCATCGATCCAATCACCACAAACATGGAGTAAATGGTGAAAGCTCAATGCATGGTGCATCCACTATCTCATCCAACACAGAGGCACCACATAGTAAGACATTCTCTATGGATACTATGAAGCAGATGGATGGTACATCATCTTACATTAGATCGTCGCAACCAAAACATAACATTGTAACTTTTGCACAAGGCCTTGCATTATTCAACTGGCACCAACTTAAATCTGTACACTAGCATTTAGTAGTTCATTGGGGATACTTCCCCAGCCCATATTCCCCATCCTGGCCAGGAATTTTACACAGTCCCATGGGAATAAGTGCACACACAGATGCTGATCCGGGTCAATGGAGCAGTCTTCAGCTTCAGCCCCCGCAGTCATCAGAGCCCTCTGGTCTGGTGATGTCATCTACTTTGGGCCCAGTTCATCAGGGCCTTTTTAGTCCTCCAGGCTCTTTAGATAGCATCTCCCCTGGTCATCCCCCAGCATAAGGATACAATTTTGGATGCAGCCATGATGGCGTTGGCCTCTGCCACTTTAACAGTTTCTGCTGCATGGCCCCTCTCTTCTGCACTCTCTTCACTGTTGTTGCTGTGCTCTGATGCTGCATCACCATTCTGCATCATCATCCTTTCCTATTATGGCGCCACTCTCAGAGCTGTGGCACAGCTCTAATTCTCTTATATCGTGCTCTCAGCCGCTGAGAATTTTCATTGAGGGCAGTGTAGGGTGCCTAGCCCCATTAATTTTTCTGCATAGGGGGCTAGTCATGTCACCGCTGACATCACTTGGGAGTATTAGGACTCAAAGTGCCTTTAATACTCCCTGGCCACTGAATCATTGGGGAGGATGAGGCTCTACTACTCTTGGGGCTTCCAACACTTGTCATCTCTCTGCTCTCTCCCTCCTGCTATATCAGACCAGAGAGAGCAGAGCTTAGTGGTAGCACTCGGGGCCGCTCATGCTGAATGTGGAGGGAGACTGGGGAACTCCCTCCATCCAGTTACAGCTACATGAAGCCATGGAATGATGAGACTTGTAGTACCAGCTTAAGAACGTTTGGGTCTATGCTATTTCATATACTATTATCTAAATCCTCAAACGGCCAACCTCTTAAAGGTGCTTCTAGAATTAGAAAAACATGGCTGCTTCCTTCCCAAAACAGTGCCACCCCTGATCACAGGTTGTGTGTTGTATTGCAGCTTAGCCTCATTCACTTTAATGGAGCTGAGCTACAAAATCAGACTCAAGCCACTTTGTATAATTTTTGACAGCCTTTGATATGACCTGATGGGTCATAAAAAGGGTTTCCCTAAAGCAGACAATGCCTTTAAAGAAGCGATTTCCAATCAGAATGCTGCAAGAGGCGGCCAGGTCTACCACGATAGTCCCAGCTAGAGAATCACATTAGTAAGACGGATTACCTGCACTATTAGTAAGATGCAGGAATAGCGATGTACAAGAGAACCCGCCGCAGGTGATCTCCACCCTTCATGCACAGTGTCACTGCCTTTCCTGCCACAGAAAATGTGGAGCAACCAAAATATCATCTGCAAGCTGCGGAGTTTCGGGTCTCTTTGCTTTCCGCTGCATATTTTCTGTAAATGCCAATGAGATTTCTCCCACTGCTGCTGCAGCGTCCAAGGAGCGGGCCCCAGCCTAGGAGACAGGGGGTAGAGTTTGGGCCTTGTCATGGTGGCTCTACCGTCTCTCACCCGGAGCGTAACTGGTGACACGTCCAAGGGACCGAGGGCAGGCTATTAAACAGGGGAACCCATTGATGGATTACCTTAGTCCTTTTGTCACACGTGACGCCAACGTTCCATCCTCTGCTGTGAATCCAGTTGTTGGTAATAAAGAGTCCACACAGAGAGAGTTAACTTTCAGAACCAAAATCCGGGAACAGTCGGTGAAGCTCGTTTACATGCAATACCTTGGTACATTTCAATAATACACGCCAGCAGGAAAACACAGTGCAAACTTCAAAGTAGTGTGACAGGGAGGATTCATAAGTGAACAGGGGAAACCACAGTCCTTGTTATCTGTGGTTCCTGCTCCCAGCAACACTCTCTCTTCTCTTACACTCTACCGGTCAATACTCACATTTGGAAAAAGGGGCGCATGGCGGTTTCTCATTCTCTAACTCTCTTAGCATTGAAGGGGTACTTTCACATTTCCTGGGCACAGCAAGCCCAGGACAGACTGTGGACTCCATTCAGCCTCTTCCATTCTGGGCCACACAGGCTGAAGGTACCTGCATGGTCCTCCTGCAGAACTCCTCAAAACAAAACTTCTCTCTCTTGCAAGTCCAGAATGGAGCTTTTTTTTAACTCATGTTTCTTGCATCCGCAAACAGATACATTTTCCAGACAGTCAGCTTACATACCAGTGAACTCTTCCAGTGCTGCAGCTATGCAATAGACATCATTCATGCAACACAGAAGACACTGACTATACATAGACAAATGCATGCATACAGTTATGGAGGGGCCCCATTGTTCTGGGCCACTACTCTGCCTCTATTCTCAGTGTAACAACTGCAGCTACATCTCCCTCTTCTCCCTCCTCCACCTCTTCTGTTTACTGTATCTCTATAGATGGATTTCTTGTGGGTTTGGAAGGCTGTATAATGTGTATGGATGGGGGGGGGGTTAACTTGACAGGTGATTTAAGGAGTAGAATTGGGTATATTGAATTTCAAAGCCCGATTCTTTTGTTCCCTGAGAGATGAGCCAGAACTGTATGGCTGCAGCTTACCTCTCTAAACACACAAACGTTCGTCCGACAGTTGTTGAAGGTCAGCCTTAGTTGGATGGCACTCTCCTAGAGATCAAGTGCTATGGTGGCTTCCATCCTCAGACCACATTTACACAGCTGATAGCGAATTGCGCCCACGATTCTCGGACGCAATGCACATTGGAAACCACAAAGACACTATCCATGTGCTACACGATGTGCGAGACACTGCTCATTGCAAATCCTATTCTTGTATGTGACCTACATGAAAATAGCACTTGCTTCATTTCTTACATCTTGCACTATTGGTGCGAGAGAGAAATTGCCCATGTAAATTAACGCATTAAGCACAATGGGTTAATACAAGGCTCCAGTTCTGTGCATCATGCAAAAACACAGAACTCGTGCGATTTTCTCGCCCAGGCAAATAGGAGCCTCTCTTCCATGAAGGTAAGAATGGCAAACCTTACAAGAGAACTCCAGGTAAAACCTTAGACACAGTGCTATGCTAATGATAAGCGCTTGAGAGTGTGCTGGGACTTCCAGCTGCTAGAAGGAGAGAGAGCTGCTTCACTCACAGTCTGGACACCGAAGCCACACAATCTGACATACTGCTAAAAGAGGAAGAAGATTCCTTGGCTGCATTGACAGAAGGTGGGAAGTAATGAGTGCACACATTGCGATTATGAGGGGCAGTTTTCGTGCTTATATCCCGCTGATCATATCTGTATATCCGTTCACTTTACAACCTGTCAACCTTAGTCACCTTATCAGTACTGTTATGTCTGTAGCTTCTGAAGGAGTTCATATTTATAACCTGTTGGCTTTAGGCGGCCGCGTTTATTAGTCGCTCAGATGATACTTCCGCCGCCTTTATTATTCTCATTTTCTTAGTATTGCTCTATTTAACGCTTGGTCAGCGTTATCCTCTTCTCCTTGTGCAACCTCCAACTGAGGGTGTCCGTGTTATTATAAGGGATGTGCTGTATATTAAGACAACCTCTATATTCGCTCAGAGACCAGCGTCTGAGATAAACCCTCAGCATCTATATACAACCAATGCTTTTCAATGGCAGCGGTCACATGCTTGATATTTACCTGCGCGCAAAAATGTGCAGCGGTAAATATAAGGCAGCGGATTTTAAAACACAGGTAACAGCGGCACCCGTCTTTTTTGGATGTGAAACCCCTGGATGCTGTCACATCCAGAGGTTTCACCCTGTGCTCAGTGTGCCCTTCCCTGAAAATCATCCCTAAAATGTGTAGAAAATGTAAAAAAACATATACTCACCTCTCCACAGCTGCAGGGGTTCAGGTGCATCCAGCCATGGCTTCTCCCTGCACTGCTCTGAAGTGCTTTCAGCAGCCGGGGATTTTAAATCTCCACCTGCTGAAAGGGCTGCCTCTAGTTGGCTGAGCACTGTGACCAATCAGAGGCAGCTCTCAGCTCTTAAATGACAACTGAGAGCTGCCTGTGATTGGTCCCTGTACTCAGCCAATCAGAGGCAGCATTCACCAATTCATTAAATGGCTGATTGAATTGTAAATGCAAGTTTCATGCGAGTGAGATGTGATTTTTCTACAACTCCAATTCCAAAAAGGTTGGGATGTTGTGTAAAATGCAAATAAATATAAAGAAAAAAAGACTGCAATAATTTGGAAATCTCATCTAACCATATTCTATTCGCAATAGAACATATCAGAGGGGGAAATTAGACATTTTCCATTTATTTAAAAAAAATTAACACCTTTAGGAATTGATGGCAGCGACGCATCTCACAAAAGTTGGGGCAGGGTTAGGGCTTATTCAGACGTGCATATATTGGTCGGGTTTTCACGTCCTGCTGATATACGCTGTCCCTCTCTGCAAGGGGAGGAGGTGGGCCTGGCTGGGAGCTAGTGCACTGAGCTCCTGCTCACTCTACACCCTCTCTCCGCCCCTCGCCACTGTTTGCAATGGGGGGGGGGGTAGGCTGGAACTTAGCTCCGCCCTGCCCCTCCCATTGCAAGCAGTTGCAAGGGGTGGAGAGGGGGCAGGAGCTCAATGCACTAGCTCCCAGCCAGGCCCGCCCTATCCCCTTTCAGAGAGGCACAGGGTATATTGGCCGGGCATGAAAACCTCACTGATATATGCCTGTCTGAATAAGCCCTTAAGGTAAGGCTGAGAAAGTAGGTGATACTAATGAAAAACAGCTGAAGGGTTAATTTTCTACTAAATCACATGACTGTGTATAAAAAGAGCATTTTAGAGAGGCAGAGTCTCTCAGAAGCAAAGATGATCAAAGGGTCACCAATCTGTGAGAATCTGTCTAAAAATGATAGAACGATGCTGGAGATCTACGGCCCCTCAGGCGGCACTGCATTAAAAACAGGCATGATTCTGTAATGTAAATCACTGCATGCGCTCAGGAATACTTCCAGAGATTATTGTCTGTGAACACAGTTCGCCGTACAATCCACAAATGCAAGATAAAGCTGCATCATGTAAAGAAGAAGCCATAGACCAACACAATCCAGAAACGCCGACGTCTTCTCTGGGCCAAATCTCATATAAAATAGAATGAGGCAAAATGGAAAACTTCTGTGATTAGAAGAATCAAAATGTGAAATTCTTTTTCGAAACCACGGCCGCCATGTCCTGCGGACTCCAGACGAGAGGAAACAGCCAGCTTGTTATCAGCCCACATTTCTCTAATGCTATGGGCTGCATTAGTACCTATGGCACAGGGGGCTTACACATCCTGAAAGGCACCATCAATAGTATATAGAGGTTGCAGAATAACATATCCTCCCATCCAGACAACATCTATTTCAGGGACGGACTTGTATATTTCAGCAAGACAATGCTACACTATATACTGCATCCATCACAACAGCATGGCTTCACGGAAGAAGAGCCCGGGGTGAACCGACCGCCGGCAGTCCAGACCTTTCACCAATAGAAAACATTTGGCGCATTATGAAATGAAAAATCCGGTAAAGACGACCCAAAACTGTTGAGCAGCCAGAATCCTCCATCAGACAAGAATGGGACAACATTCCTCTCCCCAAACTCCAGCAGTCGGTTTCCTCACTTCCCCAACGTTTACAGTCTGTTGGAAGAAGAAGAGGGGATGCTACACAAAGCACACTCTATATATCCCCTACGGGGTCATCAATGTCACATATATTCTAGTAATTTTGCCTTAAATGAGTCAATGTCACGAGGGTCACAGCTAGAAGAATACCGATAAGATATCCCTGGCAGCTCCCCGCCACGGAGCAGAATATCACATGAACCGCTGCTGCAGAGCTGACGTTCTGCACTTCCATCAAGCGCATTGCAAGATCGCTGCTTCTGATAAGGGCGGAAACTAGAATTCTGGGATAAGATGTAGAAGCGAGCGGCGTCCTGGGACTACCCCGATGTACAAGTCCTGGATAAAAGTTTTAGGAAGCTTGTATTCAGATACTAGAATTAACCCTTTAAAGGGGGTTCTGACACGAATAATGTTTTTATGCTGTAACAGCCGTTGTTCCCTGGTCTGCCTAATGGACCCAGGGAACCCACGATCAATGGCTGCTAAAGCATAAAAACCGAATACTTACCTTTTTCTTCTGTTGATGTTGTGCAGTGGGGGTCATCTCCCAGTAGGCTTTCTTCTTCCGCAGGCGAACCAGGACGGGCCGACCCCCTCTGGGATTGTGCGCAGGCGCAGTAGACAGGTGCCCTCTGACAGTTCAGCCAGGACGGACGAGCCGCCCACAGCAAGCACCGCTTGTGACGTGGCACCCGTCCGTTCACCCCGGAAGTGGCTGACGGATGGGCAGAGCGGGAGGCGGTCATTTTAACCGCTCCAGCCTAGCTTCTAGAAGCCACAGAAGACGATGCCCTCAACAAAAGTCATGTTAACACTGGAAAAAAACCCTCCCAAAAATGTCCATTTTTTTATTGCAGACTTTGAATTCACATCTCATATAAATATATTTGACATTGAACCCAATCGCCTTAAGTGCATTTTTAACCCCTTAGTGACATAACTAATTTTAGGCAGTAAATCGCTTCCCCTTTTGTGCTCCGGCGGTCATAACTTTTTACATTTTTCGTCACGGTGATTTATGGCACCTTGTATTTTGCGATCTTTTTATAGGAACCGATTTCAGCTCCATAGAATGTCTTACAAAACTTTTTTTTGCAATGGAATAAATCGATTTCGCCATTGTTTTTTGTGATTTATTTTTATGGCTTCCCAGTCTGGTATAAATATTATGTTATCCTTATTCTATGAGCCATTCCGATTATGAAAACACCACATTTATAGAAGTTGTTTTTTATGTTTTACAACTTTTATGCACTTTTTTTTTTTTTTTTTTTTTTTTACAAAAATTGTTTTTGTGTGTTGCCAGAGCATTTTTATTTTCCAGCCAACAGAGCTTTTTCAGGCCTGTTGTTTGTGGGGCAGCTTGTAGTTTATATTGGAACCAGTTTGAGGAATATGCAATTTAAAAAAAAAAATGATTTCTTATTCCTGTTTAGGGGAAGTGAGATGATCAGAAAACGGCGGTTTTGGTATTTTTAAATGGAATTTTCAGTGCTTCATAAATAATGTACTAATTTATAGCACGGAATAATATAGAAGTGGAGATACTAAAATGATGTGTAGGTTTTTCTTTTTTTTTGTTATTTTCATTTTTTCATTATTTAAAGCCTTGTGTAAGGGGTAAAAAGTTTTTACATTTTTTTCTGTAAAAATGGTCAGCAATGAGTGCAACATCTGCGGCGTTAAACTGTGTAGAAGAATGATTGGATGAGCTCAGTCCTCATCATTTCACTACTTTTCTCAGAAAAAACAGCACGTGACAATCAGGGAGCAAACATGCTCTCCGATTGATGGAGGATGATAACATGAACAGATATTCATGTCCTCCTCACCTTGGACAGAACAATCACAGCTCCTCTCTGCTGCGGGCTGGTCTTCACTTCTTCTTCCTCTCTCCTCTGCACACACTAAAAAATGACAGCTGTACAGTAAATTCAGTATTACCGACTCCACTTCAAACGGCTGTAACTCTGGTTCTATATGGGCTACAAACATGCTTTTGGTGTCATTTGAAAGCCAATAATCTAAGTTTTAAAATGGCAAATGCATGTTGGCAGCCCAATAAAACCGAAGCTGCAGGCACTTCAAATAGAACGAGCTCTGATCACCCTAAACTAGAATGTTCTTTTCCTGCAGAATGAACATTTCTCCTTCTAAGCTGTAGAGGGTCAATGAGCAGCAATTTCTCAAGCTTTCCTCCTCAGTTATTTATTCTCACTTTTCAAAAGCTATAGCTTTTTTATCCTTCTGTCGACACAGCTGTATGAGAGCTTCTTTTTTACAGGATGAGCTGGGTTTTTAACATTATAGTTAATGTACCATATAATGTATTTAAAAAAAACAACACAATTGTGCCATTGTTTTTTGGGGCTCTGTTTCTACAGTGTTCACGGTACAGCAAAAAAATTTTTTTTTCTTTTTTTTTACTATTCTTATTGCTGTATTCTGAGCTCCATAACTGTTTTATTTTTCCTTCAAAGCAGCTGTGTGAGAGCCGTATAGCAATATCTGAATGGGAAGGGTTTGGTGGGGTCACAGAGGCTCACTTAGTCTAGATAAAAGTTCAACTTTTGTTTTACTTAGGGTGGATTCAGACGACCATATATCGGCTCGGTTTTCACGGCGAGCCGTTATACAGTGTCCTCATCTGCGGGGGGGGGGGGGGGGGATGGAAGAGCCAGGAGCAGGAACTGAGCTCCCGCCCCCTCTCTGCCTCCTCTCCACCCCTCTCCACTATTTGCAATGAACGGAGGCATGGCGGGGCTAATTTTCTAGAATTAGCCCTGCCCCGTCCCGCCTCTCCCCATTGCAAATAGTGCAGAGGGGCAGAGAGGAGGTAGAGAGGGGGCGGGAACTCAGAGCACTGCTCCTGGCTCTTCCAGCCTCCTCCCCCTGCAGAGAGAGACGGCGTATATCCCATCCGATATACGTTCGTGTGAATCCAGTCTTACTTCCAGCAATAACAAGGTGACCCAAACAAACAGCGGACACCGGCAGCACATGAGCTTAGTACAAAATAGAACACAAAGTAAACCGTAACCCGGCAAGGCGGCAGCAATACCTTCTTCTCACCCACCCAACACTAGCTTGCAGCAAACTTTGATCAGGAACTCGCAGTAGTTGCACTCACTTCCAGGCTCTGATGCTGACTCCATGGCCTTGCAGTCATTTATATCCCAGTACTAAGCTCAGTGTTTTTAGCTGAGCTCACTGGGACCCACAAGAAAGCCCTGGACTGGATCCCTACCGCACACAGGTTGAGTGTCTGGGTGAGATATACACCCCGTTCAGTGCCTTCCCATTTACTTGTCCACGACTTGTTTTTTGCAGGGCAACCTGTAATTTTAATGTGCACTATTTTGGTGGTACATAAGAGTTTCTGATCACTCTATTCACTTTTTCTACAAGAGGGGGCGACCAAAAAATTATAGAAAAATGAATTTTTTTATGTTGACTATACGGGGTAAATAATGATATATTTCAATAGTTCGGTCTTTTACGGATGTTGCAAAACCACTTTTTTATTTATATAATATGAGAAATGATAAAAGTTTTTTTTTTAACTTTTAATATTTTTAAACATTGTATTTAACATATTTTACTTTTTTTTCCTTAGGGGGCTTCAACTTGTAATAGTTTGATCGCTTCTACAATATAGTGCAATACTTCAGTATTGCAGTATATTGCATTTTTAACAATAATCTATTAAGCCCTGTCATGGGCAGGGATTTAATATACTGAAATTAAATACATAGCAACCTTTGGATCCATCACTAGACTCTGAGCTGCCGCGTGAACCCATTAGCACCCCATAATTGTGTTGCTCTCCTGCTTGCTGCTCAGATGTGCTGTCAACTCTCACAGCACCATGTTACAGCCAACAGCCACAATCAGATATAACTCCAATTGAATTAATTGCAGGCAGCTGTGAGCTATCAGAAGCAGTCGGCACCCACAGAGTATGGAGCAGGTTTGGCTCTTGAACCTGCTCCATTCACTACGGTAGGTGGTCGTTATGAGGTTAATAGAGGGGAAGTCCTTCTATTTAGGGTCCTCATATATTAGTAGAAAGTGGTCGTTCCTTTGGAGGGCATCTATGCATTTACTGCAATAGCCATCATGCAATACTTCATTATTCCTGTGGGGGTGCTGCAGGGTAATTAAACACTTACTGACAGTTATCCCCAGAGATTACAGCAGATTGCTGGAGGCCTCAGTATCGGCACTTGCTGTAATCAGCAAATCACCATGAGACCTTGACCACAAAAAAGGGCTATCTAAACTGTAGAACCCCTTTAAAATGCCAACAATGTTTAAACATTGTGTGAGAAACCCACTGACTATGTGCAGCATACGTTTAGGACAAATTAAAACTCAGCATTCACAACAAG
Source organism: Eleutherodactylus coqui (assembly GCF_035609145.1). Lineage (NCBI taxonomy): Eukaryota > Metazoa > Chordata > Amphibia > Anura > Eleutherodactylidae > Eleutherodactylus > Eleutherodactylus coqui. The sequence continues at coordinate 23,011,286 of NC_089839.1, read as the reverse complement.
AGTTTTAGACCTTGTTTACACCTTTTTTAATTTGTGTGCTGAAATCTGCGTCATTTTGCCATTCCATTGAGTTTAATGGGATTCTACATCATATAAACGAGGCACAGATTCCTTTCAGGGATGGTAAAATGATGTGGATTTCTGTATAACTTTATTCTGTCCCCGACCATCAGCTGCTTGTCTCTGCCTATGGGAGGGTAAGCTGCTTGTCTGGGTCAGTAGTATGATCAGCTGCTTGTCTCTGCCTGTGGGCTCTTTCACATGAGTGCATATACAGCAACAACGTTTTTCCGTTTCCATGCCCACTCCGTTTAAGCACCTGATTGGCCGCGATCACGGTCAGCGTTTTCGCACCCATTCACATGACCGTGAGTGTTGTTTTTTGCATAAAAAATATGCCGCGCCCCGGAAATCCCTTGCTCTGCCTAAATCCTCGGGATGCCTACCAGTGCCTATATAGAGGCACCTGTAAGCTTTTTGCAGCGTTGGACGCTGCATAAATGCCTCCCTTCTCTTTCCCTGCTCCCATAGGAGTTTATGGGACCCGCCGGCATATATTGGCCAAAACATAGTTCCAGAATTATCTCTTGGCTGAGTGTATATGCGCCGACCGTGTATATGCTCTAATTTTCATGCTCCCGGCGTATTTACGCGCCGTTTAATCACCCATGTGAACAGATGCATTGAAAATCAATGCCTCTCATGGGCACGTATATACCCCCAGGCGTGAAAACACGCCGTATATGCGCTCATGTAAAAGCCCTGTGGGAGAGTCAGCTGCTTGTCTGTGTCAGTAGTATGATCAGCTGCTTGTCTCTGCCTGTACCTATGGGTGGGTTGACTATTTGTCTCCACTTGTGGCAGAGTCAACTGCTTGTCTCTGCTTGTGGCAGGAGCAGCTGTGTGTCTCCATCCATGAAAGGGTCAGCTGCTTGTTTCTGCCTATGGGAGGGTCAGCTGCTTGTCTGTGTCAGTAGTATGATCAGCTGCTTGTCTCTGCCTGTGGGTGGGTGCTTGTTTCTGTTTGTGGCACAATCAGCTGCGTGTCTCTATCCATGGGAGGGTCAGCTACTTGTCTCTGCCCATAGTAGGGTCAGCTGCTTGCTTCTGCCTATGGGAGGGTCAGCTACTTGTCTCTGCCCATAGTAGGGTCAGCTGCTTGTCTCTGCCCATAGTAGGGTCAGCTGCTTGTCTCTGCCCATAGTAAGGTCAGCTGCTTGTCTCTGCCCATAGTAGGGTCAGCTGCTTGTCTGGCTGTGCTTAACCTTGTAGAAACCATAACATAATATAAATAGGATTCTGACCCCCATGTGCCAGTGGAATGTACAAAGCTGCAATTACCAGAGCAGCAGGAACAATAGCTGAAAGATAGATAGTAATTACTGTGGATGATGAATGGAGTGTATGCACATGGCAGACCTTACCTGAACGGTGACCATGGCAGGGTGGGGTCCTATTGCTGTGGGGCCCTATAGTTACTGGTTACTCCCCTGCAGCATTACAGACATTGCAAATGACCCTGAGGGATCCTCAGTGATGATTTGAGCATCATGAACCTCTGGTAGCCGGTCCAGAATGATCCAGACCCAGTAATGTCCTCTGTGCTGCAGTGATACCAGTTGCTGGAGTAGTTACTAGTATAAAGTCAAGGATTAATGCATTTACACGATATGAGGCAAGAACTGATGCTGCTTCCCAGCACTCACATTAAGCTAATACAGCGCTGTCTACAGCGATGACTGATGTCAGAACACGGCCCATGGGCTCCGCTCATCTGCAAGGGGAATCCCTCTCTGAGAACAAATGAGTAGAGGAGAGCGCAGAGCTAGCAGCGATGTTAAGTATGTGCCGCCGTGGAAGACAATAAGTACATAATTAAAAAGACAAGCTATCCTGCTGCAAGTAATAATGCCAGATGATGCCGCTGGTAGACAATTTACTATAGTATTACCATTATTGTTATAGGGAATGAAGGGCGCCGCATCCAATCACAGTAATGAAATGTCGGCTGTGAATTTCCATTTTAAGTGGCTGCGTGAAGAACGTTGGATATATTGTGTCCTCTAATCCACAGAATTGGAGTTATGGAATAGAACCATTCATGGATTTATATACTGTCCAGCAGGATGGGCTGTTCATGTAATGGGGCTCTACATGATGGCCCAAGAGTACAAGGGCATTTCCACCGTGCCCCTTCCCTGTGGGGTCTATGAAGCCAAAGCACATGGTAATATCACTGCCCTTAATAAGAAAGAGGGTGAGGAACAGCCAAAAAAGATGCCCCCCATATATGTTATAGAAAATGGTCAATTCTTATACAAAGCTCCAAATCCCCTGTGTTGGCATAATAATATTATTTCTACCTGCAGCCCAGCCACCACTAGGGGAGCTCGTGAGCTTAATGGGGTATTCTCATTTTGGCAAGTTATTCCCTATCCACAGGTAGTGAATACTGTGCTAGTTAGTAGAGGTCTGACCACTGGGATCCCAGCTAGAGATGAGCATGCTGCTCGATCGAGTATCGGTAACTGCTTACTAGACCGGACAGCATGCAGGTGGGCGGGGAGGGCCAGGGGGCGAGAGAAAGAGAGAGAGAGGGAGAGAGAGAGATCCACCCCCCCTCCCCGCCTCTCCGCATGCTGCCCGGTCGAGTAAGCAGTTTCTCGGCTATACAGATTCTCGATCGAGCAGCATGCTTAAACGAGCATGCTCGCTCATCTCTATTACCAAACCATCCAGAGGAATTGCTCCCAGCACATGGGAGGATCCTGAGTGGGGCAGCTCTTGTCAGAGCGAAAATTCCGCTGTTAGGTTTTATTAATAATTATTGTCATTTTCCCATCTCTGATCTATGCCTATGGGATGGATGCTGGGTACTTATGCACCTAATGTTGTCCTGTGTAATGCTCCCCTAAGGCAAGCAGCCTAACCTCCTACAGAGACATCTGCTTCAGGTGGAGACAAGCAGCTGACTCTCGACAGGCTGCCACAAGCAGCCTAACCTCCTACAGAGACAAAAAGCTGACCCTGCTTCAGGTGGAGACAAGCAGCTGACTCTCGACAGGCTGCCAAAAGTAGCCTAACCTCCTACAGAGACAAAAAGCTGACCCTGCTTCAGGTGGAGACAAGCAGCTGACTCTCCACAGGCTGCCACAAGCAGCCTAACCTCCTACAGAGACAAAAAGCTGACCCTGCTTCAGGTGGAGACAAGCAGCTGACTCTCGACAGGCTGCCACAAGTAGCTCACCTCCTTCCATAAACTGAGACAAGCAGCTAACCCTCTTACAAACAGAAACAAGTAGCTGACCCTCCTACAGGCAGAGACAAGCAGCTCACTCTCCCATGGAGCTGACCCCTAGCAGGCTCATACAAGTTGCTGAACACTCTAATGAGTGCAACAAGTAGTTGATTCCCCCCACCTCTCATAGACTTGAGACAAGCAGCCCCCCCCCCCCCTGCCCAGACAGAGAAAAGCAGCTCATCCCCCTAGAGGCAAAGACAAGCAGCAGCAGCTTACAGTCATGAACAGGACTCTGTGCTGTCATCTGCTTGTCTCTCATTCCGTATTGTAACCTTGACACAAAACCTTTGGATGATGTCCTTAAACCTGGATCCAGCATGTATTGTGCAGGACCGTGCACCTTCATTACTCCTCAGCACAGTCAGCCTCCTCTGTCCTTTGTAAATATACGAAGAACATACAGAACTCCTTCTAGAGCTTTTATGTAGATTTCCATGAACTCTCGCTAATGTACAAAGGTTTACAAGATCCGCCATCGGCTGATTTTATGTTCGTACGCTCAGTACTCTCCAGTCACGGTCCAGGAGAAATAAATATTTTCCTTTGTTTATTGATTTCGTCTGCCGCCGCTGTATTTCTGCACGTGAGGTGGGAGCGTTCATCATAAACGTCTGTCGGATTAGATTATTTAAGTTACTTTTGAAATAAACATAAAATGATTAACCCTTTCCAATCCACTGTCTGACGTCTAAAGACATTCTGATTGAAGGCTGTACAGCTCTGATGTCGGAAGACGTCCGGCAGGGTATTCTTACTGTAGATTACTGGCCGCTCTGTTGTTGGGGGCCTCTCCAGCATGTCCCATACCGCAGTACTGGCTCTAGCCAGCAGATGGCGCCATTGTATAATGGCAGAAAGAAAAAGCCCCCTAGAAAAACCTGAATCCAAAATTGGACTGCAAAGGGTTAAAGAAATATTAAACTCTGAAGTACATCCAGACTCGGGGTCCTCAAGGGGGAGATTTTTAATGGAATCCCTGTATTTAAAAGATTATATATATACATACAGACACATATTATATGAGTCATCCATATATATGCCATTTGCTGATTATATGTTCCTTTAAATATCATGATTAGAGATGAGCGAGCACCCAAATGTTCCGGTCCTCGTTATTCGAGTCGAGCTTTTCGTAAAATTCGAGAGCTCTACTCAAGTAACGAACCCCATTGACTACAATGGGAGACTCAAGCATTTTTGTATGGGACCCGCCGGGTGCCGAGCTTTTATTTCCCCCTGTCTTCGTGTTCTCTCTCTCTCTCTTTCTCTCTCTTCCGCCAAGCCAGCCACCAACTATTGTTGACGTGCGCAGCGTTGCAGCGGGGAGGGGTCAAATCTGACATGTCAGCGGCGGGGAGGGGCCAAAACTGGGGCGAGGTCCAACACGGCGTGAAGCTCGCTTGAGTAGCGAGCACCATCGAGTATGCTAATACTCGAATGAGCATCAAGCTCGGAAGAGTACGTTCGCTCAACTCTAATCATAATTCCATAAAAAAATCTATATATGACAAGCTTGGATACAGTAACAACCTCGGATACACAGGGAGGCGAGTTTATATATGTAAAGACAAGCTTGGATACAGTAACAACCTCGGATACACAGGGAGGCGAGCTTATATATATGTAAAGACAAGCTTGGATACAGTAACAACCTCGGATACATAAGGAGGCGAGTTTATATATATGTAAAGACAAGCTTGGATACAGTAACAACCTCGGATACATAAGGTCGGCAAAATGAGTACCCAGCTTGGAGAGTGGTAATTCCCTCACATTTCTTCACACTGTAAGCAGCAACATGGGGGACATGATGAACGCACCGGTGCAGTCTACAGCGACACAACAAGAGAGACAAATTACCTGGTGGCGATTCAGCTGTCATTATTAGCGGACGCTGCCATTAAGGATCAACAGCTCCTGTAGGAGTCCCTACAGTGTGTGGTTGAACAAGTCAAGGCACAACCCATGGCGTAACCAGTCAGGGAACCGCAAGCCATACACATGAGTCAATATATCCAGGGGATAACAGCTGATGATGATGTTGGGGCATTTCTTGCAACATTTGCGAGGACAGTGATGTGTGCAGCATGGCCAGAAGCACGCTGCACCAGCCTGATCTCTACCTTTCTGACAGGAGAGGCACAAAAAGCGTATTTTGATGTAGAGGTGGATTAAGCTCAAAATTATGGTACCCTGAAAACCAAAGTCATGGTTCATTTGGGGGTGATGGTAGCATTAGAGCTCAACGCGTTGAATAGTGGACCTACCGGTCAGACAGACCACCAGGGTTACAAATGTATGACCTCGGCCATCTGACAAAGAATGGCTACAAGCAGAAACATTGACAAAACCCGAAATTGTTTAAGAAGAGTTGTCCATGATAGATACCTCAGAGGACTACAGCCGGTGCTGAAGAGATGGTCAGTCATGGAGACCCTAAAATAGCTGATCAGTTAGTGGATCTCGTGGAACAGTACTCAGCAGCTCAAGGACAGTTGGGCCCACTCAGCAGTTTCCCTTTGGCTCACGTAAGACCAAGACCCTAGGAATCCGTGGTAAGACTGTACTGGGGTGTAAGGGTGCCGGAAAGGTTGACAAGTCTTTAATTGATGAGGTTCGAGGCACAGTAAGGACTTAAGGACATATGGTAATGCCAAATAAGAGTCTGGTAAGATGTTACTCCTGTCAGGACATCAGCCATGTGGCAGCCAACTGTCCTATCACGTCAGAACCTATGCAATGTGACTTTATTGGTATTGGGAAACGCATGGCTATGCTTGCACAGATGGTCTGTAACGTGGCTAATGCCAATCCTTCCATGAGACATTTATGCGAATTGTTGGTTGACACAATAAAGGTGGTTGTGTTAATGGATTCCGGGAGTGTGATTACTCTGGTGAAAGCCAGCCTGATTGGTAATCCAGAGAAACCACTGGATCCATATACCGTGACGTGTGGATGGTGATGCTACCCAATATCCTACTGCTATTCCGTATATTCAATCTCCCCAGCGCCCTGTGCATCATAAGGTAGGGGTGGTACCAGTTCTGGTGTATAATGTTATCTTGGGAAGACACTTTCCACATTTTTGGGGACTCGTGGAAGAACAATGAAGGAACTAAGGAATGAGGTTACTGTCACATCCTGGGTGATTCCGGATCCATCTGAAATGCCTTCCTCGACAAGGGAGTGAGGCAAGTCAGAAGATTGAGTATTATAGCTGCACCTCAGGTTAAAGGAAATAAATCCCATCTTGAGTTTGGAAGATCCATGTCCAGGCTACTTGCACTGAAGGTGTGACCTGTGGTAAGCATCACGGACAACCACAAGCTAATCCTCTTCACACTGTACATAGTGAGCTCCCCCTAGTGGTAGTTCTATATATCTGTAGATAGTGGGCTCCATCTGGTGGAAGCTGTATATATCTGCATGTATTGAGCTTTCTTTAGTTGTGGCTGTATATAGATATATACAGTGAGCATGGCATAGTGGTGGCTATGTACATCTGTATGCAATGAGCTCCCTCTAGTGGTGGCTGTATATAGCTGTATGTATTGAGCTCTCTCTAATTGCGGCTGTACATACCTGAATACAGTTAGCACCCACTATTCCTGTATACATTTGTATGGAGTGAGCTCCCTATAGTGGTGGCTGTATTCATCTGAATGCAATGAGCTCCCTCTAGTGGTGGCTGTTTATAGCTGTATGTATTGAGCTCCCTCTAATTGTGGCTGTACATACCTGAATACAGTTAGCACCCACTATTGGTGCCTGTATACATTTGTATGCAGTGAGCTCCCTCTAGTGGTGGCTGTATACATCTGAATGCAGTGAGCTCCCTCTAGTGGTGGCTGTATACATCTGAATGCAGTGAGCTCCCCCTAGTAGTTTCCACAGGCAGCTAAAATGTTATAATTTATATTAATGACTGTGTGAAGGCAAAAAAAGTAAAATAGATTATATTAAACTGCACAGAATTATATAGGGAGATTATAAACTTTATACTTCATATCAATCTGAGCCCCTGGCCCTAAAATCACTAGTTTGGGAAGTCCCATGTTCCTTCTTAGCAGCAGTGGGAAGCTATATGGGGCACTGTCACTCTTTTCTATGCCTCAATTAGCAACTACAGGGAGCTCCTTATAACCCTTCCTTATCAGTGACATTATGGTGAAGAACAGGGGGCCACTAATCAGCGAGGGCCCTAGAGCTCCTTAATACAACATTCATCTGCTACAATCTAACAATAATTGCCATTTGTAACATCTTGAATGAGTGTTTGTGTGTGAAAGGGAGGGGGGGTCCAGACTGATTCTCTGCCTCTTCTTCGGGTCCCCCAGGCACTGACATCAGCGGCTCGGCAGAGAATTACGCGGCGCGGTCTCTCCCGTATGCACTGATGTGCGGAGTTGATTCCACTGTTTATTCTGCATAGACGTACTTTCCCATTTCATTTGTTCAGTAAGTGATTACATTGCGGCTCCGCAGGACGCAGGGCCTGGAGCGCGACGAGGGAACGGAGAGATAGGAATCTGTAACAATTCGGAATATATTCTATGGGGCGGAAACATTAAATTTGATGTTCCTGCACAGACAATGAAAGATGTATAAGGGAATGCGGATGGGGACTGGACAGCTCAGTGTTACTTCTTATGTACTGGAGAGAATCAAAATCTCCATCAGCATCAACCCCACAACTTGTAGGGCTTTTACAACAAGTGTTAAGCTGTATCATCAGTTTATGATCAGTGGGGTCCGAGCTCTGGGACCCCATTAGTCCTGAGAATATGATACTGGCCTAAAGCAGTGGCCCACCCTAAGGGTAGAGAAAAATATCGTGACGGGACGTACGCAGGCGAAACCACATCCACAAAAATTATTGGCATATTTGTCAGCGCCATTGGCCACCATAGATGTGCTTAGTCTGGCCTTGTGAGGCCAAGGGCACTGTCTGTTTTCCCCTTTAACCTGTTTATCTAGTTAACGTAAATACGGCTACAGAACCAAGCTCAGTAAATAAATACAGCACCAGAACCAAGCTCATACTATAAATAGTGCAGCAGAATCAAGCTAAGTAAATAAATACAGCACAAGAACCAAGCTCAGTAAATAAATACAGGACCAGAACCAAGCTCATACTATAAATAGTGCAGCAGAATCAAGCTAAGTAAATAAATACAGCACAAGAACCAAGCTCAGTAAATAAATACAGCACCAGAACCAAGCTCATACTATAAATAGTGCAGCAGAATCAAGCTAAGTAAATAAATACAGCACAAGAACCAAGCTCAGTAAATAAATACAGGACCAGAACCAAGCTCATACTATAAATAGTGCACCAGAACCAAGCTCAGTAAATAAATATGTAAGGACTGGCGGTTCGCGGGTCCGTCGTGCCACACCAGCGTACTGCATACTTCTGACTCCTGACTCCTGTTACTGACCCTCTGCCTGTGGACCTGACGTTGCCTTTGCCTGACCCTCTTGTACCGCGTACCCTCTTGTTGCTGACCCGGATTGCCTGACTCGCCTTGCTGTTGTTTGTTCCAGTGTCTGTCTGTTCGTTAGTCCCCGCATCCCCCTTCCTTAGTGAGTGTAGGGACCGTCGCCCAGTTGTCGCCCTGGGGCTTAGCCCAGGGGGGCAAGTAGGAAGGGACAGGGGTTGCGGGTATTTTCAGGGACCTCCAGTTTCCAGGCCCCCGAGTCCTGACAGTAACACTGGCCGAACGGAAGTCGGTTCCCTACATCCGACCAGCAACCTTGAAACCCACTATGGAGGCTGTGGCGGCTTTAGCCAACCAGGTACAGATTCTGACGGACCTGGTCCAGGACCTGACTGCTCGCCTGCAGCATCAGGAGCAGCGAGGAACTTCTAAGATGATGCAGCTCCCTGCCACTCCTGGTACGGTTTCTGAACCCCGAGCAACACCTCCTGACTTCTTTTCAGGGGAGAGAAGTCAGTTTTTTGTGTTCAGAGAAGGCTGCAAGTTTTATTTTGATCTCCGACCCCACACCTCTGGCACAGAATACCAGAAAGTGGGTTTTGTGATAACTAGCCTGAGGGGAGAACCCCAAAATTGGGCCTTCTCCTTACCAGCTGACTCCCCCACCCGACAGTCACTAGACGCCTTTTTTACTGCTTTGGGCCAGCTGTATGACGAGCCTGACCGTGCGGCCTTCGCAGTCTCTAAACTCCTGGCCTTGCGACAGGGGCGGAAGGTGGCTGAGGACTATTGTTCACAATTTCGCCAACACTGCACGGAGTCTGGGTGGAATGACGCGGCCTTAAAGGATCTGTTTTTGACCGGTCTGTCGGAGGGCCTCAAGGACCTCTTGGTGGCACACCCGGAGCCAGGAACTTTGGAGCAAGCCATGTCTCTGGCCATCCGGGCTGACCGACGCTTGAGGGCCAGACGCTCGACTCGGACCAGCCCTGTCCATACGTCTACTCCGTCGGTGGTTCCGACCTTAACCCCTCCCTCCATAGAACCCATGGAGCTGGGAACCATGACCCCGAAGCAACGCCGGGAATATCGTCTCAGAATGAACCTCTGTCTCTACTGTGGGGAGCCGGGTCATCGCATTGTGACCTGTGAGAAAAAGCCGCGGCAGGAAAACTTCCGCTCCTAGGCAGTTGTCGGGAGGACTGCCTAGGAGCTAAGGTACTCCCTGTAAAGTCTAAAATGTTGTTGCCCTGCACCTTAGAATTCCGGTCTTTCTACCATGCTGGGCAAGCGTTTCTGGATTCTGGAGCTGCTGCTAATTTTGTTAATTTTGAATTTGTTGCTAAACTGTCGGAGTATTTTTTCCGTGTAGACCCCCCTATTCTCGTCTCTGGTGTCGACTCTACTCCCTTGCAGGCTGGTCTTGTAAATCTGGTTACCCCGGAGTTACAGTTCACTATTGGGGCCCTACATACGGAGTCCTGTACATTTTTGGTTATGAAGAACCTGTCTGTGGATGTTGTGCTGGGGCTACCCTGGCTAAGGGAACACAACCCAGTAATTAACTGGGATACGTTGGAACTGGTCAAGTGGGGTTCTCGCTGTGACAGCCACGTGCGCCCAGTGGGGGTGGATGTCTCCACCTGTGAAGGAGTTAAACTACCTGACTACCTCTCCAAGTTTTCGGACGTCTTTTCCAAACAGCTATCAGAAGCCTTGCCTCCCCATAGAGAATGGGATTGTAAGATTGAGTTGATTCCGGGGGCCAAACTTCCTAAAGGTCGCATCTATAATGTTACGGTTCCGGAGAGGGAATCTATGAAGGACTATATCCAGGATAGTTTGTCCCGGGGGCACATCCGGCCCTCCGAGTCTCCAGTAGGGGCTGGTTTCTTCTTTGTGGAGAAAAAGGATGGGGGTCTCAGACCCTGTATTGATTACAGGGAGCTAAACAAGATCACTGTCAGGAACCAGTATGCCCTTCCGCTCATCCCTGACCTCCTCAACCAGGTCACCGGTGCCCAGTGGTTCTCTAAACTCGACCTAAGGGGAGCTTACAACCTCATTCGTATTCAGAAGGGGGATGAGTGGAAGACGGCATTCAATACGCCCCTCGGTCACTTTGAGTACCTGGTCATGCCTTTTGGGTTGTGTAACGCCCCTGCTGTATTTCAAGGTTTCATGAACTCAGTTTTTCAGGACATCATGGGCGTGTTCGTCGTAGTGTATCTAGATGATATTCTGATTTTTTTCCCCGACTGGGAGACACACCAGGTACATGTTCAAACGGTCCTGACTCGACTCAGGGCTAACCAGCTGTTTGCTAAGCTTGAAAAATGTGTTTTTGGGGTGCAGAAGATATCCTTTTTAGGGTATATCATTACTCCATGGGATATCCAGATGGATCCGGGGAAGGTGAAAGCCATCACTGAGTGGGCCCAACCCATCACCCTAAAGGCCCTCCAGCGCTTCTTGGGCTTCGCTAATTATTATCGGAAGTTCATCAAGAACTTTTCTGTAGTGGCTAAACCCTTAACGGATCTCACCAGGAAAGGGGCAGATGTGAGTACCTGGTCTCCAGATGCGCTGGCGGCCTTCGCTACCCTGAAAGCTGCCTTTTCCTCCGCACCCGTTCTTGTCCAACCAGACCTGTCGTGCCCGTTTGTGGTGGAGGTGGATGCCTCTGAGTTTGGAGTAGGGGCGGTACTTTCTCAGGCGCCGTCTACACTCACAAATCTTAGACCATGCGCTTACTTTTCTAGAAAATTTTCCCCAACCGAACAGAATTATGATATAGGCAATCGTGAGTTACTTGCTATAAAATGGGCATTCGAGGAGTGGAGGCATTTTTTGGAGGGAGCACGCCATCAGATCATGGTACTCACAGACCATAAGAACCTTGTATATTTAGATTCTGCTAAAAGGTTGAATGCTCGACAAGCTCGTTGGGCTCTTTTCTTTTCCCGTTTTAATTTCCTGGTTATTTACCGACCCGGTTCCAAGAATGTGAAGGCAGATGCCCTATCTAGGAGTTTTGGTATTCCGGAACCTCCGGAGTCGGAACCTGAGACCATCCTCTCCCCTGGGGTGGTCCTCGCAGCTGTCTCCTCTGTCCTCTCACCGCTAATTCAGGCTGCGCAGCAATCTGCCCCTGAAGCACTTCCAGAAGGCAAACTCTTTGTTCCTTTACCATTAAGGTTGAAGGTGTTAGAAGAGACACATGCCTCAGTCCTTGCTGGTCACCCCGGTATCCGGGGAACTCAGGAATTACTTGCCAGAACTTATTGGTGGCCTCATATGAGTAGGGATGTTCGGGCTTTTGTCACTGCTTGTCCGGTGTGCGCCAGGGGAAAGAGTGTCAGGAGACGTCCTGAGGGGCCTCTTCTTCCCTTGCCCATTCCGTTCAGGCCCTGGACACATCTGTCCATGGACTTCATCACAGATTTGCCGCCGTCACAGGGGAATACGGTCATTTGGGTCATTGTAGATCAGTTCTCCAAAATGGCACATTTCGTTCCTCTGAACAAGTTACCGAATGCCAAACTGTTATCTGACATGTTTATTAAGGAGGTGGTGCGGTTGCATGGGATTCCTGAGGACGTGGTCTCAGATAGAGGTGTACAGTTTGTCGCTCGCTTCTGGCGAGCTTTCTGCAGGAAATTGAATATTGGGTTGTCCTTTTCGTCTGCCTTTCACCCCGAGTCGAATGGGCAAACTGAGAGGACGAATCAAGAATTAATCCAATACCTACGATTGTTCGCGTCTGACAATCAACATCTGTGGGTTAACTTCCTACCTCTCGCCGAGTTTGCCATTAACAACCATGTAAATTCGTCTTCTCATGTGTCGCCGTTCTTTTGTAATTATGGTTTCCATCCTCGATTTTCTTTTTCTCCCTCAGTTACTGACACGCCGTCTGCGGACTCTGCCATTAATGAACTGTGCACAGTTTGGGCCCAGGTTCGTAAGAACCTTCAGGGTTCCCAGGATAAACTTCTTGGTCTAGCTAATAAAAGACGCACGATCTCTGCACCATTCGTGGTTGGGGAGCAGGTATTACTGGCCTCAAAAAATTTGAGACTCAAGGTTCCATCCCTAAAACTGGCTCCCCGCTTTGTTGGTCCGTTCACCATCTCCCATGTGGTCAATCCTGTTGCATACAAACTATCTCTTCCGCAGTCGTGGAAGATTCATGACGTCTTCCACAAGGGGCTGCTGAAGAAATATGTAACCCCAGTTCTGCCCGCCCAGAGCCCGCCCTCTCCTACTCTTGTACAGGGGGAACTGGATGGAGTATGAGGTAGAGCGTTTGATTGATGCTCGGCGTGTGAGAGGTAGTTTGCAATATCTTGTACATTGGAAGGGTTTCGGCCCTGAGGACCGTACATGGATTCCTGCCCGGGACGTACATGCACCCCTATTGGTCCGACGGTTCCACAGAGCCTTTCCCCTCAAGCCTGCTCCGGGCCGTGGGGGTCCAGTGTCCCCCCGTAGAAGGGGGGGGTACTGTAAGGACTGGCGGTTCGCGGGTCCGTCGTGCCCGCACCGCCGGTCCGATCACACGTGCGGCCGCTGTGCGGCGCAGGGGAGCCCCGGTCCTCGTCACCACCCCTGGCCGCCGGGCTCCGCCTCACCGCCGGGTTGCTAGGGACGCGGTGGGTGTTGCCCCGCGTCGCGTCCTAGGTATCCTGGCAACCAAATGTGTGTCTCCTGTCCTGCCTCCTGCAGGGCTGGGGGTGGGTTCCCCAGTGCTGCTGGGTGCACTCAGCTGCTGTCAGGCTCCCCGCCCCAATCAGCTGCTGGGGCGAGAGCTCTGACAGCATTTAAACCTGCTGGTGTCTCCTGACCAGTGCCAGCGTTAGTTTTGGATTTCCTGCTACACCAGCGTACTGCATACTTCTGACTCCTGACTCCTGTTACTGACCCTCTGCCTGTGGACCTGACGTTGCCTTTGCCTGACCCTCTTGTACCGCGTACCCTCTTGTTGCTGACCCGGATTGCCTGACTCACCTTGCTGTTGTTTGTTCCAGTGTCTGTCTGTTCGTTAGTCCCCGCGTCCCCCTTCCTTAGTGAGTGTAGGGACCGTCGCCCAGTTGTCGCCCTGGGGCTTAGCCCAGGGGGGCAAGTAGGAAGGGACAGGGGTTGCGGGTATTTTCAGGGACCTCCAGTTTCCCGGACCCCGAGTCCTGACAAAATACAGCACCAGAACCAAGCTCAGTAAATAAATACAGCACCAGAACCAAGCTCATTAAATAAATATAGCACCAGAACCAAGCTCAGTAAATAAATACAGCACCAGAACCAAGCTCATTAAATAAATACAGCACCAGAACCAAGCTCATTAAATAAATATAGCACCAGAACCAAGCTCAGTAAATAAATACAGCACCAGAACCAAGCTCATACTATAAATAGTGCAGCAGAACCAAGGACTTTATTCTTGATAAGGCCAGTTCCATACAAATGTATTATAGGTACATTTTTATGCTCATAATACAGATGAGTGTCCTAGCTCGACCTCATGAGGCCCCATAGTGAAACTCAAAATTGTCCCTAACTCCCCCTTTTTTTAAAATATCTATATGCTACAACTTTTATGACCCGGTGGGCTAGTATACCTCTAAATAATACAGTCACCTAATAAGGCTGTATTCAGACAGCCGTATACGAGTTGCAACAGGGAATGTTGGGTGCAACCCGCATCAGGAAGCATATAGACACCCTTCCGTGTGGTGTCGATCTGCACTGGGCAGTGGACGTTGCATGTCCTATTCTTGTCCGTGATACAGACTAACATAGAACATGACGCCATTTTTTGTTCACATGGACCGCATATAGACCAAAAATATGGCCGTCTAAAAAAGGCCTAACAGTCAGATACCAATTCTGCGCAGTGACAGTGATTATAGTGCAGTTACATCTAGTGTTGACAGGTCGCGTCTCCTCTGATTGGTTATGTTCACTTTTCCTTCTCTTATTTATCCGGTTCAGACCACCATGAAGATTTCTTCCAGCCATAACCAATCTCTGTACACCCTTCCCTCTGTGGCCCACACTATTTAATTGAGTTCCCTTTGTGGCCCAGGTATTAGAGCTTCAATATCTTCTTTCCACTGACAGCAGGCTGCCACCTGATGTGATCAGCATAACCTTTAGTTCTTCCCTGACTCTGCCACGAGCACAGTGTGTGCCAAAGTCAGGGGGATGAGTGAAGGTTATGCTGAGCAAGAGAGCACACTGCCAGCACCATTTCAGATGGCAGCCCTGTTGTCAGTAGAAAGAATATAAGCTTTACTACCCACTGGAATTACGTGGCCATGGAAGGGGTCCAGTGAATGGTTCATCAGGAAGCCAGGTGACCCTAAAAACTTGCTGGAAGCCCGGCCCTGGGAAACCCATGCCTCCCTACCCTTTGGCCCCACCAGCCCCTGGAAGAGGATGAAGCACTAAACCAGTAGTGCGCCACCTTAATTCTATGGATCAGTGAGGGTCCCAGAGGTTAAGGACATGTCTTATTATCCTATCACATGATAGCCTACTGTATAACCATAAATTAATAGTAATAATCATCATCGCCATCTGTTATCTGTGGAGGAAGCCTCAGCAAGTGTTTAATTTCCCTGCAGCACCCCCACAGGAGAGATAAAGCAGTACACAGTTCTAATTGGAATCAATGGACTGTACATGTAATGTATGGATGCATTAGTCATTCAGAGCCATAGAGGCTCTTTAGAGAGAACTCCTTTATACAGTTGCAAGAAAAGTAAGGGAATCTTTCAGGATTCCTTGAATTTCTACATTGATTACTAATAAAATGTGGTCTGGCTGTATCTAAGTCACAATTATTGCCTAATAACACATGGCCAATTGTACTTTTACTGTAATCATCCACAATACAGAAAGAAAAAGTATGTGAACCCTACAATTTAATAACCTGTAGATCCCCTTTTAGCAGTAATCACATCCACCAAACATTTCCTGGAGATACAAATAAAACTTGTGAAACATTGAGGGGGAATTTTGGTCCCTTCTTCATTACAAATGTGTTTCAGTTGATCATCATTTCTGGGATGCCTTGTGTATAGAGCTCTTTTCAGCTCATGCCACATCATCTCTATTGGGTTAAGGTCTGGACTATGACTTGGTCATTCCAAGACACAAATCTTCTTTTTCAAACGTTCTTTAGTTGATTATTTATGTGCTTTGAGTCACTGTCTTGTTGCATCATGCAATGTCTCTTCATCTTGGGGTCGTGGACGGCGGTCCTTACATTCTACTATAAGATGCTGTGTGTTAGAATGTATTGTTCGCTCAATGATCACAAGGCTTCCAGATCCTGAGGAGCGAAGCAGCCTCACACCAAGATGCCCCTCCTCCATGTTCCACAGTGGGGATGAGGTTTGGGTGTTGGTGTGCAGTGTTCTTCTTCCTCCAAACAAAGCATTGTGCATTTGGGCTAAAAGCCATCAGCTTCTGTCTCATTTGTCCATAGAGCATTTCCATGGAGCATTGTGGAACATCCGGGTGGTCTTAGACACTCTTAAGACAGGCTGCAATGTTGCTTTTTGGCCAGCAGTGGCTTCCTACATGTGGTCCTTCCCCGATCACCAGAGGTTTCTGCAGTCTGTAGAGCCTTCTGTAGGTCTCTTGCAGTTCCTCTTGGGTTCTTTCTCCCCTCTTTCAGGATTGCCCGTTCTGCTCTTATAACAGGATTCTCCTAAGGGGGATAGAACAGTCCTGAATGTTCTCCATCTGTAGATAATAACCGTGGATTCATGTACTCTCGGGGCTTTAGCTCTTGTAGACTTTTCCAGCTTAATGGGTCTCTAAAAGGCGCCTTCTGAGAGTTGCTTACATTGAGGTGCAGGTCACACTAAGCAGTCATTCTTGAGAAGAGCAGAGTTGTCAGCAACCAGGCACTCTCAATCTGCTCTCCTTAACTGAAACCACTTTTATTAATTTGCTCTTGGAGAAGCCATTAACACAGAGGTTCATTTACATTTCTCCCTGAACTGTGGTCAATTACCATAAAACATATGTATGATACAACTGTCAGCCTGTTATTACTTCCATTGGGGCCAGGGGCGTAACTACAGAGGGTGCAGGGGATGCGGCTGCACCCGGGCCCAGGAGCCTTAGGGGGCCCATAAGGCCTCTCTTCTCCATATAGGGAGCCCAGTACTATGAATAAAGCATTATAGTTGGGGGCTCTGTTACAGGTTTCGCATTGGGGCCCAGGAGCTTCAAGTTATGCCTCTGTGCAGCATGGTTTAGGTATGGGTACGGGAACAGAAACAGATAGAGGGAGGGCCCCAGCTCACGTTTTGCATCAGGGCCCCTGAGTCTTTAGTTACGCCCCTGATCGGGGCATATTGATTACTCTTTGCAAGCCAGTGCAAAATTACAATTTTGCTGCACATGTCAAAATTGTGACATTTTGCACTTTTATGCTGGACTTCCCACTTTTTAAAAAAGTGGGTGGGGCCTAGCACTGGGGGACATGGACACAGTATTTTATAGCAGCAACCTATTCCAGTTTGTTTATGATTGAAGATATTATCTATGATTGCATATAATAGTAGATACAATCACACCACATTTTTTAGTAATCGATGAAGCAATCAAGGCCATCCCAAAGGGTTCACTTAGTTTTTCTTCCAAGTGTAAAAAGACCAGAATTCTTGGGTGAGAATTTGGAGGTCCTCTCAGAATATTGGTATAAGACCATTCCCATCCAGTTCCTGCCTCCTCTACAGCTTTAGGATCTCGGCGCCGGTAAGCTTTAGCTTCTCTCTTCTTCCTCTGCGGCTGCGGTTGTGGAGCACAACTAGAAATGTTCCAGCAAAAAAGAGCGTCCTGAATGTAATTACTGATCTTTTCTGTCTAAAACATTTCCAGCTGGGATCCATAATGGACGTCACTGACTTCTGTTAATGGTCCGTAACCTGGGGTAAAGAGATGATGTCCTTCTTCACTGCAGAAGATGAGACGTCAAGAGATAATATGGCTTCTGTATGAAGGAACTGTCCAGACGCTTTATGCTAAAGTCACATCATAAATGAACGGCGCTGCTTTTCATCGTCACACCAAACCTCTGCCAATAAAGCAGCAATCATTTTTTGCATTAATACCCCTGGTATGTTTTACCTGCAATCCCACTCCTGACCACACGGAGTGCTATTATAGATAAGCATGAGCAACACAAACCACAAAGTATTTTCTATCAGATGTATAACAATAAAGAGACACCTAGTGGGAGAAATGCTTAGTGCAACTATTTACAATTTTTCTTATTATGTATTGCCCATTGTCGGAAAGTAATTGGATGGGATTACCACATCCCTGTTAGGTCACTGCTGGGAGGAAACGTCTTCTGTTATATCTGGGCAAGATTTCCCCATCCGTCCCATGACTGGGCATTTTCCGTAAAACTTGTGTGGGAGAAGGGAAGTGACAACCACTGAACTGATTGAGAGCTGCACAAATCTATGGTATTTATTAAAGGGGCTGTCCAGTTTAGAAAGCTCATCTTCGTATAGCCTATTAGGGAATTCTGAGTTAATAGATGGGGTCCTGTGCTCAGCATCCTCACCTCTTGTCCAATGTGGAGAGCGGTTACATAAAATGTCTCTCGTTGTGGAGGACTTGTCCTGTCTTTACTCAGGCTGCATTTCCATAAGGCAAGTTGAGTTTCTTGCCTCAGGCGGCACCATCTGGTGGGAGGGGGGCAGCAACACGGTGGCCAAATGACAGGCTCAGATGAAACTTTGGAATATATGTCAAGCTGCAAGTAACCCAAGAGGAACTGCTGCACTAAGCATGATATATCCTCTGTAGGGTGATCACTTGTGGGTAGCCAGTTTTGGACTGGTAGCAGCAGGAGGCAAAGTGGGACTGGTCTGTCCAAGCAAACAAAACATGAATGATGGCTGCATCATGCAGCCTGTATCGCCAGATGGAACTAGCTTAACCAAGAGTGACATATGCATTACATAGACAGTGATGTCAATGGACAATGTGTAATACTTCATTTCACCTGCAGAGGTGCTGTAGGGAACCTGATCAGGTTTCCCCATAGAGTACAGCTAATCTCTGGGAAACCCAGCTGGAGGGATACTTTGTGATCATCTTACTTCAATTGACTTTTCAAAAAAGTATTGATTTTAGCCATTTGCCTCAGAATTCAGAGCCAGTTTATACAAGTAGAGAGAAAAGCGGACGCGGTTCATTGCATGTAGACTACGGTCTAGAGAAAGTAGCATCGTTTTAGCCAGCATCGTAGTTAACGGCAGAGACGTGCGTTCTCAGAGATGTATCAAATGGAGCGAATGCAGTCCTAAATTTGATGGAACGTAAGTCAATAAATTACAGTATCTGATATGTGCTAAAATGGTGCTATACGTGATAACTGCGGGCACTAGCTCCATGTCTCCAGCTCTTTCCATTACCATCTTGTCTACAGCACATGGTCTAGATTTATCACTGCATTTACTGCAACTTTGGGCATAAGGCATGTACTAAATCGGCACAATTTTCGCTACTTTTCTCTGCGCTCACAGGAAAGATACTCCGGGCCATGTTTATTAATGGGAGGAAGGAAAAATAGTGCAAATCTCTGGCTCCAATCTATAACTATCGTGTTTCCCCCAAAATAAGACAGTGTCTTATCTTATATTAATTTTTGTTCAAAGAGGTTTAACTTTTTTACATGTATAGCTGCCTGGACACTATTTAAATTGACTTTTTTAATTAACTGTTATCAGGGCTTAATTTTGGAGTAGGGCTTATATTTCAAGCATCCTCAAAAAGCCTGAAAAATCATTTTGCATCCTCAAAAATTCTGGAAAATCATGCTATGTCTTATTTTCAGGGTATGTCTTATTTTCAGGGAAACAGGGTATTGCTAACAGTGGTGTATTTTGCAGCTATGTAATTGGACAGGATGCCTGGTAAGAAGTGCAGCTAATTGATGAAAAGCCGAGCAAACATTTTATAGCTAATCAAATTTTGGTGCAATTTTAGTTGCCACTTTTTGACTCCCATAAACGGAATAATCAATGTGGATCGACGCCTCTTCCTGCTCCGTAATTCCCGGTGAGCAGATAACGGTCTATGAATACAAATCCGCCAAAGTGAAACATTATTAGTGTACGGCGAAGCAGAGAAGATGTCACAGACTCATTATAAGTGCAACGTTGTGGTATAACAAACGAGATAATAATATGCTTCTCATTAGTATCTTACAGAGGACTTAGCTGTTCCCTGAACTGTGGAGAACTTGCCCATATCCATCATAAGCCTCTAATCAGCCAACATGAAACGCTGATGAGTGGCTTCATCTAATGCTTCCTTGTTTACAGATCAAAGCAAGGAACGGTGTGGAGTGTTTACAAACACAGAAGATAAAGTTATAGATGATACTTCATTAATAAAGGGAGACACTCTGATAGTAATGGCTTACATGCTCTGTGTCCAGACTGTGGATGAAATGGTGCTCTCTCCCCTCTCTCAGCAGGAAGTTACAGCGTGATCATAATCAGCAGTTACCTCCTGCATGCAAGCAAACCCTATATCTATGAAGAAACCTCCTCTATAATAGTTGGCATTTCCTGCTGTACAAGACGTCACCTTCCTCTGTTTTATCAGTCACCCTTCTCTGCGCTGGTTAACATCTCCCTCTGTCTTTCTCATCCTCCTATCTGTACCAATCGCCTTCCCCTATATTAGATGTCACCCCCCTCTGTTCTATTCGTCATACCCCGCTCTTATAGTTTTCACCTTCTGCTGTTCTAGCCATAACCTCCATCTGTCCTAGTCATCACCCCCCCTCTATACTAGCCCTGACTTCCCTCTGTTCTAGTTATCACAATCCTCTGTTCTAGTAGTCAGCCCACATTGGAACTAGTCATCACCTTCCTCTGTACTAATCATCACCCCCCTCTGGACTAGAAATCAGCCTCTTCTGTTGTAGTTATCACTTTTGGCTGTACCAGCCATGACCCCCTTCTGTATTAATCATTGCTTACCTCTGTACTAGTCACCCCCCCCTCTGAACTAGTCATCAGCTTTCTCAGCATTAGTCGTCACCCCCTCTGTACTAGTTGTCTCCTTCCATCCTACCCAAGTTTCAACTGCGGCCGTCACTTCTGTGTTGAAAAGAGGAATTGGTATTGTCATCAACGGGTGGAGAGGGATATAAAATTATCGTTTGCAGAAAGGTAACTGCAGTCTGCAAAACTGACTGTTTCCATCTTGGAGAACTTATGATTGTCCCCTGGAAACCAATAATGATGGTGGGGTGAAGATGACCAGTGATGCCAGTGACAGGCGGTGGTGCAGTGTTCATCATCACCGGGGAAGGTGGTGGTCTCCAACCCATGTCTCCCCAGCTGTTAGAGAACTACAACTATCAGCATGTCCTGGCAGGCTGTTGCTAACAGGGCATACTGGGAGTCATACAGCCGTGGAGACAGAGAGCACTACTAATAAGGGGATATCTGACATGCTACGGCTGCAGTAGACTCTGCGAGTTCTGCGGCTAATATCCTCGCTGGTCACCACTAATTTATGCCACAGGCTGAGATGGAAATGATATGTGAGGATGAATTCATGTTGAATGTGCGGAGAATAAAAGATTAATTCTGAAAGAGAAACCGCTAATTATATGCAAATTACCAAATCAGTGCTATTTGCCAACAATTGCAATAAATTCCAGACGGTTATTAGCAGTAATGAGGGTTCTGTACGACTCTTCCTGAGGATCACAGTGATTTCACAAGATGTGCAGGAACTTCTAATGCAAGTCCTCCTTGGTGAAGAATGAAAAGAGGCATCATTTGCCATCACAAATTTTATAATCTGGAACCACGACCCTTTTATGCTTAGCCACACCCTTTGTACCCCTCACAGTAATACTGCCAGTTAGTAACCCCCTCATAGTAGCACTGACTCTCAGTGACCTCCTCACAGTAATAGTGCCCCTCAATGACCCTTCACAGTAATAGTGACCCTCCGGGACCTCCTCTCAGTAATAGTGCCCCTCAGTGACTGCCCACAGTAATAGTTCCCCTCAGTGACCCTTCACAGTAATAGTGCCTCTCAGTTACTCTCTCATAGTAATAGTGACCCCTCTCACGTTAATAATGCACCCCAGTAACCCCCTCTGTTGGAGTGCCCCTTGTAACTCCTTCACAGTAATAGTGCCCCTCAGTGACCCCTCACAGTAATAGTGTCCCTCAGTGACCCCTCACAGTAATAGTGTCCCTCAGTGACCCTTCACAGTAATAGTGTCCCTCAGTGACCCTTCACAGTAATAGTGTCCCTCAGTGACCCTTCACAGTAATAGTGTCCCTCAGTGAGCCTTCACAGTAATAGTGTCCCTCAGTGACCCTTCACAGTAATAGTGTCCCTCAGTGACCCCTCACTGTAATAGTGTCCCTCAGTGACCCCTCACTGTAATAGTGTCCCTCAGTGACCCTTCACAGTAATAGTGTCCCTCAGTGACCCTTCACAGTAATAGTGCCCCTCAGTGACCCCTCACAGTAATAGTGTCCCTCAGTGACCCCTCACAGTAATAGTGTCCCTCAGTGACCCTTCACAGTAATAGTGTCCCTCAGTGACCCTTCACAGTAATAGTGTCCCTCAGTGACCCTTCACAGTAATAGTGTCCCTCAGTGAGCCTTCACAGTAATAGTGTCCCTCAGTGACCCTTCACAGTAATAGTGTCCCTCAGTGACCCCTCACTGTAATAGTGTCCCTCAGTGACCCCTCACTGTAATAGTGTCCCTCAGTGACCCTTCACAGTAATAGTGTCCCTCAGTGACCCTTCACAGTAATAGTGCCCCTCAGTGACCCTTCACAGTAATAGTGCCCCTCAGTGACCCTTCACAGTAATAGTGTCCCTCAGTGACCCTTCACAGTAATAGTGTCCATCAGTGACCTCCTCACTATAATAGTGCCCCTCAGTGACCCCTCACAGTAATAGTGCCCTCAGTGACCCTTCACAGTAATAGTGCACCTCAGTGACCAATCACAGTAATAGTACTCCTTAGTTATTCTCTCATAGTAATAGTGACCCCTCTCACGTTAATAATGCACCCCAGTAACCCCCTCTCACGTTAATAATGCACCCCAGTAACCCCCCTCAGTTAGAGTGCCCCTTGTAACTCCTTCACAGTAATAGTCTCCTTCAGTGACCCTCTTGCTATAATAGTGCCCCTTAGTGATCCCTTTGCAGTGCTGCCCAGTGACCTCCTCAGTCCTTACAGTAATAGTGCCCCCAAATGCCCACTCAATAATAGAAACCCCACACAGTACTAATGCCCCTGCATACACCATCAAAAATGCCCTTGCATGTCCCCCTCAGTATTAGTTCACTTGCATGCCTCCGTTCAGTACTATTGCCCCTGCATGCCCTCTCAGTAATAGTATTCCCACACCCCCTCACTTAGTAGTAATGTCCTTTCACGGTGGACATCTCCTGGGGTGCTGGGACCACTCCCAAAATTCAATACTGTCCCGCTGGATCAGGGTCAGTTGGGAAAACAAAAAAAAAGGGGGTTGGTACGGTGTTAGCCAGTAGAGCAAAATGTGATTGTTCTCAGTAAGAGAAACCAAGTAATCTTGTAGATATGATACCTTTTAATGGCTAACAAAAATGCATGATGTTACAGCAAGCTTTCCAACCAAATCAGGATCCTTCCTCAGGCATAATGGAACAAACCTACAGATGTATTGTATTTAATAAATACACATGATCACATGGGAGGGCATGAACATGGTGAACTTAATTTGTACTAGATAAATACCAGAGAAAGGATAAGAGGGCGCAGACATGCTGTGATTAATAGCATTTAGATAAATACCAGGGAGGGATGAGCATAACAGTAAATAATTAGTCCAGTAACAAGGAATGTGAGAGAATTGTGAAATCTCTCCTTCAGACCTGCAAACAGGTCTTGTGTGGTGGTATAATATCCAGCACTGTGTGAGATGTTGGCTCCTCATTAATGTGCTGCATATAGCGGATATATTAGGCGTTTTACCGCAGACACTTTGGTAAATTCCTTGCAGAACCAGGATTTACCTTCTATCTGTAGAAACCTTATGCTGTCCATTACTCTGCATTTCACGAGCAGCTGTCATAAAATGGAAATTACCGCCATGTCGAGGGCTGAGCGTTTCTCTGAGCGGGGAATGATTTCAGCGATTTGTGGAATTACAAGTATTACATTGTATCCGGCCGAGAGAGGAGACAAGAAGTGACACCGCACTCATACAAGGCGCCGGGGGGCTTACTTATTTATCTGCTACAAATATTAAAGCACAATGTTCAGCGAGCAGCCCCCCCCCCCAACCCCCCAAGCGGTAATCCACCAGCAATACGAGGAATAAAGCTCTGGGTTTACCGTCCGCCTACTCCGTTACCCGAGGCTCCGTCAGGCTTTACGCTGCAAAGATTGTCTCAATCTCTGGTTTACTCGACGATAAAGGAAAAGTTTCGATAAATAAACTGTTCACAAAACTTTCATGGTTATACCGGCAGTATGAAGCCTCGGTCGCACGGCGTTTGAAGAATCGGAACCGCATTGGAATATTCCTATGTGGATCTGACACTTTAATCCTAGGATTATGTCCACATGGGGCGGATGGGCTGTGGATTTTCCTATTGACCCCCTGCACTGAAAATCCACAGTAGCAGCTCAGTGGAGCAGGTTTCCGAAATCTTATCTACGCGCTGTGGAAAAAATCCGCACAAAACCCGTGCGGAAATTGACATGCAGTAGGGAATTTACTACAGCAGCAGCCGCGGATCTGGGGCGGAAATGCTGCAGAAAATCTATGTAAAATCCGCACAGTTTGAACATAGACTAAGACTAACTTCACACGAACGAGCGCGGTATGAGGCCGTGAATCCCGCCCCCGTATCGCTCTCCCCGCCATGTAAAAGCCCCAGAGATGTGAGGCGTTCTATGTGAAAACAGCCCCGCATCACTTCAGGGATGAAGGGAAACTCCGCAGAGGATCACAGAGTTTTTCCCATTGCTTTCAATAGGGCTAGCTGAAATAATTGAGCACAATGGGGCTGCGTTGCGAGATCACGCGCCTGATACACCGTGTTGCGATTTTGCTTCGTGATGCGGGAAAATATTGCTCATGTGTTTGACCCCATTCAAAAGAATAGGGTTCATATTTGTGCAAGATTTGGGCGGATTGCAACACTCAAATCTCGCGCCATTTTCTCACCGGTTTGAAGCCGACCTAAGGGTATGTTCAGACGGCGGAATCACATGCTGAGTTTTCCACTTGAATTCCACCTCTAAAACTACATCAAAATCTGCTACTTTCTGCCTCAGTTTTGGCATGGATTTATGCTTCCGAGTCAATAATTGATATATCACTTCCTGAAATGGAAAATTGCGGAAACATGATTTCCCACGTCGGAATTCCACATGAAGATTTTCCCTAGCCCTTCCCCCTTTCTAGCCCCGCCCACTCACCCACCCTCAGGGAAAGTCCTCTAGCCCCGCCCCCTACCTCCCCAAATATGGGGAGATATGTAGGAGATCCCCTGTAGCCCCGCCCCCTCTTTCTCCTCGCTATGGGGTATTCCGAGGCTGTTTCGCGATCTTCTCCCATTAAAACAATGGGCGATATCGCAGGTTTTTTCCATCGCATCTTGGCTTGAGTGTAAACATCGCAAATGAGGAGGAAACCATTGAAAATCATTAGCTTCATAATCATGCGTTTTCACTTACTCTCGCATCGTGCAAAAATAGATCGCCCTAAACGTTCTGCTATGGATTTACAAGGCAGAGCCCCACCGATCAACTGATGGCCGGTCCTGAGTCTGGGTCATCAATAGTGAAAGTCCTGGACATCGCCTTTAAGCCTTTTGTTCCAATTATGCCTATCATAATGCTGTGTATAAAGCGGTTTGTTACAGTGTATCAGGGAACTAAACACTGCAACAGTGCAGATATCTCCCAGACTCCAGGCAAACACGCCCCAACTATACTGATACAGTGTAACATGGCCATCAGCTGTGGAGGTATCATCAGAACTGGTTTTGATCCTCTGTTAACAAATGTTTCCATCCAATGGATTTGTTAGGCTGGGGTCCCAAGGGACGGAATTACTGCACAATTTCCATACGGTCTTCCCCCACTGAAATTCCGCCTGTATTTTTTAAACCTGAGACTAAGCAGCAATGTGGGCGAGATTTGCAAAAATCTCATTCACACGCTACTGACAGTCCGCTGCGGACAAGCCACGCGTAAACAGACATGTGTCGCGGAATGCAAATCCGCAACATGTCAATTGTATCACAGTTTTCACTGCGGGCTCTCTTTGTCCTGCGGGGAGAGATTTCCACAGGCAGAAAAGCCGCTTCACACCCTAGCCGCATGGCACGGGTTTTAAAGCAGCCTTCTTGTTGCGGAAATTTGGCGAGATTTCCGTACTGTGGAAACCCAGCTTTACAATGTATCAGTCAATCCTCTGTGAACTAAATACTGCAGCAGCACTAATATCTCCCCCACTCCAGGCAAGTAAGACTTATATATTTGAAGTGATACATTTGTAGCATGAGCTGTGGAAGAATTGTTAGGACTGATTTTAACCCTACGGTAATACATCACATTCATTGACAGGAGGCAGAGATCTTGAAAATGGTGATATTACAAAGTTTCTGGCCATTTCAGTTTTTTGTTATATAGATCGGGCTCTTTGACTCTCAATGAGTACAATCACAACGGGCTGAGGGATCGTACTCAAAGAGTGGTCATAAATGGCTGCACATCCAAGTGGAAGAATGTATCAAGTGGGGGACCCCAAGGCTCTGTCCAGGGCCCAGTGTTGTTCAAGATTTTTATAAATCATCTGGAGGAGGGAATTGATGGAAAACTGATCAAATTTGCTGATGGCACAAAGCTAGGAGGGATAGCTAACACTAGAGAAGAGAGAGAGTATTCAAAAAGATCTAGAAAAGCTTGAACAGTCGTCAGCGACTAACAGAATGGTGTTTAACAAGGAGAAATGCAAAGTCCTACATCTGGGCAAGAAAAATGAAAAAAATCACATACAGAATGGGAGGAACTGGGCTAAGCAGCAGCACATGTGAAAAAGACTTGGGTATACTAATAGATCATAGACTGAACATGAGTCAACAGTGTGATGCAGCAGCCAAAAAGGCAAACACAATTCTGGGGTGTATTAAAAGCATAGAGTCTAGATCACGTGAGGTCATTATCTCCTCTACTCTTCCTTAGTCAGACCTCATCTGGAATACTGTGTGCAGTTCTGGGCACCCCACTTTAAAAAAGACATAGACAAACTGGAGCAAGTTCAGAGAAGAGTTACCAAGATGGTGAGCGGTCTGCAAATCATGTCCTATGAGGAACGGTTAAAGGATCTGGGAATGTTTAGCTTGCAAAAAAGAAGGTTGAGAGGAGACTTAATAGCGGTCTACAAATATATGAAGGGCTGTCACAGTGCAGAGGGATCAGCCCTATTGTCATCTGTACAAGGACGGACTAGAAGCAATGCGATGAAACTGAAAGGGAGAAGACTAGAGATGAGCGAGCATACTCCATAAGGCAAACTACTCGAGCGAGTAGTGCCTTATTCGAGTACCTGCCCACTCGTCTCTAAAGATTCGGATGCCGGCGGGGGGCAGGGAGCGGCGAGGAACGGAGGAGAGATCTCTCGCTCCCTCTCCCCCCCCTCCTCCGCTCCCCCCTGCTCACCGCCAAAACTCACCTGTCACCCGCGCCGGCAGCCGCATCTTTAGAGACGAGCGGGCAGGCACTCGAATAAGGCACTACTCGCTTGAGTAGTTTGCCCTATCGAGTATGCTCGCTCATCTCTAGAGGAGACACAAATTAGATATTAGACCGTGAGGGGGATCAATGAGTGGAACAGGTTACCACAAGAGGTGGGGAGTTCTCCTTCAATGGAAGTGTTCAAACAAAGGCTGGACAAATATCTGTCTGGGATGATGTAGTGAATCCTGCACGGAGCAGGGGGTTGGACCCGATGACCCTGGAGGTCCCTTCCAACTCTGCCATTCTATTGTTCTCTGTGTCCTCAGTCCACCTGGACATTGGCGCTGCGCTACTCACAATGCATTCATGTGCACCACATGGGTTTTAAAGGGCAGCACATCCGCAATATGCTGGAGTACAAGGAGCAAAGGACACATGGGCCGTACTCACCCCATCCAATGCACAGGTAGAAGCTGAAAAGCCTCTGCTCGGAGAACACGGACAGCACCAGCAGGGTGTGCAGGTAGATGCCCTCCACCAGCAGCCAGTAGTAGTTCGCTGCCACACAGTACTGCATCATCACAAAGACCAGGCGGCAACTGAGCGACTCCTGCGGAGAAGAAGACCTCACATTACAGGGAGCAAGGGGTTAAATAAAATCAGTTTTTAGGTGTTAATCATCAAGTCCCCGTACAGGTGAGGTGACAGCCTAGAGCAAAGGAGGCTAGAAATGTGATATCCACATCACCTGGCACTAAATGTTGTCACTTTTCTTCGCCAACTAGGTGAGGGTCAAGTAAACTAACCCGAATTCAGCCTGCCACTTCATTTTATGTGGCCCGCTGGCCATGCAGAAACCTAATAGGCATTCCACTCAACCAACCTGCAGCAGAGTTCCGTTGATGGCAGTGCAGAGTCTCTGACCGCTGACCTCTTCTGTGTGCGCAGTTATGTAGGCAGCCCAGATGCCGAGGGGAAAGGTCAGCGGTCACAGAATATGCACCGCCATTAACAGACCGCTGCTGCAGGCTGGGTCAGTGCAATGCCTGTTAGGTTGCTGCCTGGCTGGAGGGCCAATAGGTGGGTCGCTATTACTACTGGGCCAATATAGGGACACTATTACTACCAGGGTCACCTATGTAAGGGACACTTACTACTGGGGCCATTATTGAGGTCAATATTACTACTGTGGCCACTATGGGAGACCCTATCACTACTGGGGCCATTATAGGGGACACTATTACAACTGTGGCCACTATTGAGGTCACTGTGGCCACTATGGGAAACCCTATTACTACTGGGGCCACTATTATTACTGGGGTCACTATGGGGGACACTATTATAACTGCGGCTACTATGGAGGGCACTGTTACTACTATGGCCACTATAGGGATTCACTATTACTACTGGAGCCACCTATATAAGGGCCACTTACTCTTAGGGCCACTATGGGAGACCCTATAACTACTGGGTCCAATATAGGGAACACTACTGCAACTGCAGCCACTATGGAGGGCACTGTTACTACTGGAGCCACTATGGGGTCACTATTACTACCTGCACCACCTATATAAGGGACAGTTTCTACTGGGGCCACTATGGGGGTCACTATTACTACTGTATCTACTATAGGGGACACTATTACAACCTCAACCACTATGAAGGGCATTGTTACTACTGTGGCAACTATGGGAGGTAACTATTACGACCAGGGCCACCTATATAGGGGACACTTACTACTATGGAGGGCACTGTTACTACTGTAAACACTATGGGGTCATTATTACTACTGGGGCCACCTACATAAGGGACAGTTACTATTGGGGCCACTATGGGAGACCCTATTACTACTGTATCCACTATTGGGGATACTATTACAACTGCGGCCACTATGGAGGGCACTGTTACTACTGTAGCCACTGCGGGGTTACTATTATTACCAAGGCAACCTATATAAAAGGACACTTACTGCTGGGGCCACTATGGGGGTCCATGATTGTGCTGTGATTGTGTCACTGTAATCACCTGGTAGGAGATGAGTCCTTCCCAGTGGTTGTCATGGATGGCGATGTTGTACATCCACCGCAGCACGGAGTCCTTTATGAAGACGGAGATGGCTCTTAGGATGAAGGAGGTGAAGAGGTTTAGGTGGATGTAGTTCCTTGTACAGTGGAGATGTCTGGGGGGAGATGGAGGCCACATATTACATTGTAAGTCATTGTAAGATGGTGCCACACAAGACATGTGCCAACACCGGGCAGCCCTGGCAGCGTGGGACTAATAGTGAAGAGAAAGCCAAACATCAGGGATGCAGAATTATCTTCTCAGCTTTTTGCTGCATTCGGTGCTTGAAGACTTCCAGGCTCCCATGAAAACACTTCTTGTCCTGTGCTCTGAAAATGCTTAATATAGTCAGCACAGAACTAGAGGAGAGTGGCACCAGTTTTTTGTGTGCAAAATGTGGATTAACAATACACTCCTAGGATAATCTATGTAGAATCCGGCCCGGCCGTGTCGATCGGCCTAAATGTAAAGGCGCACGTAAGCCACAGCTGTGACAAATACAATAACGGAAACACAGGCCTGGACACTCATACACATTTAATATCTGAACAAAATTGTAGAACGGTTTAGTTGATTGTTGGAGGTCCACCAATCAGGTGTTTGCCTGGCCCACTGTCACTGCAGATACAACTGGAAGCAGACAGCTCCGTGCATAATGCAGTGGCCTGGGTTGGTATTGCAGGCACAGCTCCCATTGAATTCACTGCAATACCAATCTGGGCTATGAACTATGAAGAATGCTATCTGCTTCCATCTCTGTCCGCAATGACAGCAGACCAGGCAAACAGCTGATTGGCGGGGTGCCCTACCGATAACCAATTGATGATCTGTCCTGCAGATGTGTCATCAATAATAAGTCCCTTTAAACCTTTATAGTGCAGCAATTACATACATTTCATGTACACTATGGAGTCCGTCATACAACAGGTCTCCTTGCAACATTGTACGTGGATTTGTAGAACGTCTAATATAGCCGCTGTGATAACTCACTGTACATTATGCACATATCCCTCCTCAGTTGCTGCTTTTCTCCTCCCTATGGAGTAGTAAATACATGTAAATGTATGCAGAAGAGACACGTCCATAATGTGGAGGTGACCGATGAATAATCGAGGTCATATTATAACCTTACAGTCACGGAGCCACGCGGCATTATGCTGCATGAATACTGCTAGCTCTGCTTCCCAGAGGGTCTGCCAACAGCTGGGGTCGGCTGTGTGGGCTCAGCTCCCATGCATCACTATTCCATAAGTATACAGGATTTTGTATCATTGCCTCCTGCCCACAATAATAATATACAGTCTAAGGGCCCATCTACACGTAACGATCATTGCTCAAAATTCGTTCAAGCGACCGAAAATGAGTGATAATCGTTACGTTTAAACGCCGCCATCGTGCAGTTTTCATCTGAATGATGATTTTTAGGTGAACCTAAAATCCATTGTTCAGCTGCAGAGAGATAAAGTGTCTCTCAATAGACCGCATGCTGTGTTCTCCACAGGAGTCAGGAGATCACATTGTAACCTGCCGGCAGGCTCGAGGAGAACAATATGGCTGTGTGCACAGCAGGGCATGTGATTAATCACATACTGGGCTCTGCAAACAGCTCCTGGAGGCCCTTTTACATGCAAATGAAGATGATAAAGTGTTAAAGGACATTACTGGCTATTAACACACTTTCTGCAAAAAAAAAAACAATCGCTAAAACGTTTAATCTTTTAATCATTTGAAAGACTATCTTTGCATGTACATGGGCCTTTAGACGTGGGGTGGGAAGGGGTTAAAGGGGGAGCATTGGATGAGGTTTGGATGACCCCTTTCCATTTGCACTATGAAGGCTCCTTCACATGGGTGCTGCAATTTTGGCCGAAAAATCGCATGAACGAGAGGTAGCTGCAACCAAGTCGTGGCTGCATCTTCCATTTTAACGCCCATTCAGATGACCGGGCTGTGGTGAGTATACGCCACAGACCGGAATACTGCTAAACTCCCTCCCCATTCCCTTCCCTCACCGCCTCTTGCCGGCAAAGGGAGGGGGCGGGACGGGGTGGGAGCTAGTGTTTTAAACTCACGCCCCCTCTCCGCCCCTTGCCGGCAGGGGACGGGGTGGGAGCTTAGCAGAGCAGGTGTGCTAATCTCTCACCCCTCCTTTTGTTGGCAGCTGGCAAGGGGCGTAGAGGGGGAGGTAAGGGGGAGGGAGTTTAGCAGAGCCGCTGCTAAACTACCTTCCTTTTCAGGCAGCTCTCATAAGCTCCCATAGGAGTTAGCATAAAAGTGGCCGATCCGAATGCGCACCATGTATGCTATCTTTTCCAGCCAACCAATTTTACGTACCAAATTTTAATTTGAGAACAAACGCAAACTGCAGATTGTACAGCATAAAAACACCCCATGTGAATGAACCCTCAAGACATGCTGGGGATCCCCAGATCAGAATTTTCCTTTCCAGCAGTATAGCATTCCTTGGGGAGAGTACCATGTTGGTGTAGGGAGTCTTTTAGGACATTCAATGCTCCTTGGGAGAAAGCTATGCAAATGAGTAATGGAACGATCAACCACAGCACCACCTATTGGTAGGTCTGAGTCAGTATCCAGCCTTTCAATAGACACATGGGGTTATAAGCCAGACCAGAATATCCAGGTACAGCCAGCTGTTTCTGTTGGCTGAGCAGAGGTCATCAATATCAGTCCGGGGAGTAATGCTTCTGCTTATAGAGATCACCACAAGGGTGAAAGGAGTCTTATAGGCCATGGAAATGAGTGATGGAACAATCCTCCAACCCTACCAACCAGAATGCTACTGTACACTGATGAGGGGCAAGAACCACATATCACTCGTAGGTACATGGGTATTCTGGTTTGCAACAAATACATAAAGGAAATTTTCCGCATTGTGTGGACCCAGTTCTAAATTTGAAGCGGCTCCCCAGTACTAGAGAGGTTAGTTGTTGCTAACATAGAGTAACATGATAGCTTTCTGCATGCTGGCAGCCACCACTAGAGGGAGCTCAGGAAAACACTGCATACTGTACTCTTACTGAGGTGAATGGGAGCAGTATAGGTCTGTATATAGTCAGCTCCCCCTAGTGGTAGCAGCCCTACAGATCCCATCATCCTCTGATCAGCCGAACTGACGAGGATCCTCCACTTTTCCTTCGTGTGAAGCCGCAGAGCAAATCTAAATACACGACTCCGCATTTAGTAATGTCCATGACGAGAACATTGCAACGACATCCAGACAAACGAAAGCCAAGATTTACGCAGAGGGATGAATAGCGTCTATTTGCAGAATTTACAGCTGGCTCCTCACAGTCGTTTTTATGCCCGTTAATCATTAATATATTCAAATTTATGCAAACTGAATGACTATTGAATCTGTCTGCAGTGCGGGTCCGGCGAGTTATGAGAGGCGACTGCAGCGTCCGCCGCAATGACGGATCCTGCATCCAATCTCCGGGGTATTCAACTGTAACAGAACATCCACTCTGAAAAGCAGAGGAAGTCCAACTGTGAGGAGTCGTCTGGCACAGTCCGGTAATCTGTAATGCTCATACATTATTTATTATACTCCAGTCACAGCCAGAGCTGCATTCATAGTCGCTGCACTCCAGTTACAGTCACACCACGGCTGGTGGATCTTTGGAATCTGTCATCACTTTCCACCAGACACACATCTATAGGGGTATGTCTACGTGGGCCGATAGTCGCCTAAGTGATCGCTCAAAACAGCGATTATGGGTGACTGCCGTCCCATGTAAACACAAGAGCCAACAGGGCAAGTGAGCGAAAATTGCGAGCTCACCTAAAAACCAAGCGACTATCAATCCATGTAAACAGGCAAGGAGTGACAGCCTGTTTACTGCGAATGGAGGAAGCGACCAGTAGACATCTTTGGCGCGCTCCGCCTCCAGTGAGCGTATATTGCGCCTCTGTAAAAGCACAGGAGCGATAATCGTTGGGACGGGTGTCGGGTGCTTAAGCATCAGTCAGTCAACCCGTGTGAAAGTAATCGGAGGCCTCTCTCACATGAACATCATTTTAGTGCTCCGATAGTCACGCTTAAAAATTGTGGCTAACGGAGCGCTAAATCATGTGAACGTAGAATAGCTGTGACCATGTTGTGGCTATTCTCCGCGAGTTTACATGGCTGGCCAAGGTGTCTTGCAGTGCAGCCCCGAAATTCCTCGGATGCGAGAACAATGAAAGTCATCCCTGCGGGGATGAAGGGAATCCCTGGGGAGGTGAAGGGAGTCCCCGTGGAGATGAAAGGAATCCCCCATCACAGGTATTCCCACAGGGAGGGACTCCCTTCATCCCCATGGGGATGTTAAACTCCCTCCCCCTCCCTTTGCTGTCCGGCACGCATTGACTCCCATAGGAGACTACGGAGCCACCAGCGTGGTGCCATCAAAAGATAGGACAAGTCAAAAAAAATAATTCTGTTTTTCTCTCTTTGCTCGTGTGGCGATGAGACCTCATCCTCGCTTTCAGTTTTTGTCCTGTTTTTCCGATATAAAGACCCCCAACAGGACGTTTACTGCACATGATCAGATACACAACATCAGACATGGAACATGTGAATGTCCCCGGGATCTTATAGTCCTGCTGTGTGTTGGGGATTTGTATCCTGTCCGTGGTCCGTACA
The DNA here is from genome assembly GCF_035609145.1 of Eleutherodactylus coqui. Classification (NCBI taxonomy): domain Eukaryota; kingdom Metazoa; phylum Chordata; class Amphibia; order Anura; family Eleutherodactylidae; genus Eleutherodactylus; species Eleutherodactylus coqui. The sequence goes on along the minus strand of NC_089839.1, from coordinate 22,977,068 downwards.
TGTGAGCAGGTCTTGCAGCTCCTTATATTACAGGGATAAGTTCCTTTTTGTATGTCAGAGGGCAATGCACTCCTGATTATAGAGTTCAGAGAGGTTGCCTGTAACACAGAGAGGTTGCCTGTAACACAGAAGCGGAGGGTCCGGGAATATGGTGGTCAGACTGTCATCCTTGTGCAGGGTATGGTGGAGTTTCTTTGCGGTTTTCCTTAGTACCTCTAGCTGTGGATTGTAGGTCACTACTAGAGGTACACGGCAATTTCCATCCTTCTCCTTGTATTGGAGTAGTTGATTCCTGGGTCTCCTGGTGGCTCTGGTGATTCCTGGGTATCCTGGTGGCTCTGGTGTTTCATGGGTATCCTGGTGGCTCTGATGCTTCATGGGTATCCCAGTGGCTCTGGTGATTCCTGGGTCTCCTGGTGGCTCTGGTGATTCCTGAGTATCCTGGTGGCTCTGGTGATTCCTGAGTATCCTGGTGGCTCTGGTGATTCCTGAGTATCCTGGTGGCGCTGGTGATTTCTGGGTATCCCGGTGGCTCTGGTGATTCCTGGGTCTCCTGGTGGCTCTGGTGATTCCTGAGTATCCTGGTGGCTCTGGTGATTCCTGAGTATCCTGGTGGCGCTGGTGATTTCTGGGTATCCTAGTGGCTCTGGTGATTCCTGGGTATCCCGGTGGGTCTGGTGATTTCTGGGTATCCCGGTGGCTCTGGTGATTCCTGGGTATCCTGGTGGCTCTGGTGATTCCTGGGTATCCCGGTGGCTCTGGTGATTTCTGGGTATCCTGGTGGCTCTGGTGATTCCTGGGTCTTCTGGTGGCTCTGGTGATTCCTGAGTATCCTGGTGGCTCTGGTGATTCCTGAGTATCCTGGTGGCCCTGGTGATTTCTGGGTATCCTGGTGGCCCTGGTGATTTCTGGGTATCCTGGTGGCTCTGGTGATTTCTGGGTATCCTGGTGGCTCTGGTCATTTCTGGGTATCCCGGTGGCTCTGGTCATTTCTGGGTATCCCGGTGGCTCTGGTGATTCCTGGGTATCCCATTGGCTCTGGTGATTTCTGGGTATTCTGGTGGCTCTGGTGATTTGGCCATCAGTTGAGGTGGGATGGAAGCCCTGATTTATAAATTTCCTTTTTAGATGGTATAGATGTTCCTCTCTGTCTGTTGGGTTGGAGCAGATCGGGTTTTATCTGATGGCCTGGCTGTAGACAATGGACTTTGATGTGTTTAGGGTGGAAGCTGTCCCATCTGAGGTATGTGGGCTGATCAATCGGTTTTCGGTATAGGGATGTCTGTATTGAGTTGTTTGAAATTTTTATAGTGGTGTCCAAAAAGTTGACTTCAGTGTATGAGTTGCTTAATGTCAGGTTTATGGTGGGGTGGAATGCATTGAATCTTTCATGGAATTCTATTAGTTCTTGTTCGATGTTGGTCCAGATGATTATGATTTTGAACACTGCATTACTCGCGATATAACGCTGCCATCGAAATCAATGGGGCCTCGCAGACATCGCGGAGCTGGACGGCGCTTTCTAGCTCTGTGATTTTCAAGCGCTGTCTGCTCTATCTTTGTCTGTTTTGGTGGGGGGGGGGGGGGGTGCTAAAACACGCTGCCGGCTGCTGCTCCCTGCGAAAGTAAAGTTGTGGCACAGCGCTGCAATTGAATTCCCGGCACTGTGCTGCGTTCATGTGTGGAAGCAGCCTTCCACACTGTTGCTACGACACAATGTCTATTTGGGTCCCTGATGAGCCATGAAAATTGAAAATTGTAGGGTTAAAACGACTGTGAAATCGATGAGGAGTGTAATCTGCTTATTATTGGAATCGTGATTAATATGAATATTGGGAATATCTTCTCTATAAGTATTATGATTCAATTCATCTTCTGCTGATGATATTTATCGATACTTACCTCTGGATACTTACCTACCACGGATGGTTGGCGTATATATTCTTCCATTTTGGGCTATGTGTATTTATCAGATCCCATAACAGTTGGGCCACTTTTGCCTCATCATTTCCTCTAAAGTAGAGTTCATTAGGGTCTTCCAGGGGTCTTTTCCTGTGTGGGGTCGTCCTTTTCAGGATGGTTACCCCGCTTACCTTCACAAGTATAGTGAATTAGGGTTTGATGGGGATCCCACATTTTTAAACAAAATGAAAGTTATGTTTTAAATACTCTCTGGGATTTCTTGAAATTCGTCTGCAGTCTCCACCAGGCACACCTCTGCAAAAGACTAAGTCACTCCTATTTACTTACCTTATCACTCCAGTTGCATCCATTCACAGTTCCTATACTGCAGATATAACCAAAGTTACAGCTTATCTTTGGAAAACGTTTGCCCTGTGCACCAGAGATACCTCCATATGTCTCACCTCAAGTTACATCACTCCAGTTACATCCAGAGCTGCATTTACAATTCCTAAACTCCAGTTACATCTAAACTTGCATTCATAATTGTGTCTCTTGGAATACGTCAGCATTGTGCACCTCTATAAGGCTGAGTAACTGTGCTTTATTTTCCATATATTCTCTAACTCCAGTCACATCCAAAGCTGCATTTATATTTATAATTCCTACAGGGCAAAGTTACATTCATAATGCTGCTGATTGCCTCTTGGAATCTGTCAACAACCTACAGACACACCAAAGAAATTTACTCCCAAAGCCTGTGAGCTAAGAGGAAAGCAGCAACATTTGGAACGCAGCTCTAGATGTGACTGGAGTGATGTAATCGATAAGCTTAAAAGATGACTGAAGCAGTATTTCCAGTGCCACAAGAATGCTGTCAAGTTTTATGCACAAAGATCCACTACTGTGGAGATGGTTCTTACTGTGGGGTCTCTTATGAGGGGCCGTGAAACGCATCAGCTGAAGCCAATGAAAGGATTCGTCCATTACTAGAATATTGCTTTTGGCCTGAATTATAGGGTATTGTATTTGGGTAAAAATGTGTGACTTTTTTCATTTCTATACTGCGTTCACCTGTTATAAAAAAGTGGGTGTGGTTCCCAAAATTGGCGTGATCACCCATAGCATCAAAGATTTACAATTATTTACACCAGCAATTGACATAAGTTATATCGCTAACCTCGCCGACTCGCAGCGGACAAGAATTTCACTTTCTGTTGCTCAGAAGACAAAGATGCACCAACTTTATTAAGAGGCATGCGCCTCCCTTCTATCTAAGGTCTTAATAACTTTGGCGCACTTTATGCCAGAGCACTTTGGATTTAGATCAGTGTATAACATGCCAGTCTAAGAGGAGGTCCTTTCATGTGGGCCGATCCTTGGTCCGTAGAATGAGCGCTGATCGAAGCAGAATATTGATTGGTGCTTGTTGCATTTCTTTTACACAGACTGAGAGTCGCTGTTATGCAGATGAATGATCGCTGCTACTAGTGTTCAGCGGACCGATACAGTCCAACTCTGTTTCCGGTCAAAGTTTACCAAAAATTCGATTCGGAGTGAACCTGAATTTGCTAACATTCTTCTTCATATTTGTTTTCTTTCTTTTTCCTTCTTTTAAAAAGAAAGAAGAAGAAGAAGAAGAAGAAAAAAAGGAGGAGAAGAAAGGAAATGAGACAAAAGAAGAAAAAGTAAGAAGAATAAGGAGGAGGAGGAAATAGAAGGAGAATAAAGAAAAATAAGAACAAAAAATGAAACGTGAAAAGAATAAGACCGAGGAGGAAAAATAAGAAAAAAATCAAGAAATGAAAGAGGAAAAAGGAGAAGAAGAAAAAGAAGAAAGGAAAAAGGAGAAGAAAAAAAAGAAGAAAGGAAAAAGGAGAAGAAAAAAAAGAAGAAAGGAAAAAGGAGAAGAAAAAAAGAAGAAAGGAAAAAGGAGAAGAAAAAGAGAAGAAAGGAAAAAGGAGAAAGGAAAAATAAGGAGTAGAAGGAGGAAAAGGAAAAATAATGCAAAAGAAGGAAACAAGAAGAAGGAGGGAGAGGAGAAGAAAGAAAAATAAGTTGAAAGAAAAAATAAGGAGAAGAAGGAGGAGGAAATAGAAGAAGAAAGAAGAATAAGAATGAGGAAAAATAATGAAAAACAAAAGAAACAATGAGAAGGAGGAAAAGGAAAAATGAGAGAAAGGAAGGAAAATTAAGAAAAACAAGAAGAAAGAAAATTAGAAGGAGGAGAAGAAGAAGAGAAGGAGAGAGAGGAGAAGGGAACATAATGAAAAGGAAAAATAAGAAGGAAAAAAGGCGAAGGAAGATTAAAGAAAAAAGAAACAGAGACGAGGGACAAAGGAGAAAGAAAAAGAAGATAGATAGAAGAAGAAGCAAAAATAATAAGAAGGAAAATGAATAAGAAGTCTGCTCATCACTACCATCACCTGTCCCCTTAGGGCGGTCATTGGTCGGCCGCACTCCTTCCCCGTTGACATGGAGAGATGTGCTGCTGGCCAGCGAGCATTCTGACGCTTGCCAACAAGACACGATAAGCTGACAGATGACTACTCACTCGCTCCTCAGCTAATTGCTGCCACTTTTTTACACTGCCCAATACTTTTACCAGCGGTTGGCAATAGAAATGAATGGAGTGGCGATTGCTGATCACTGATGCTCAACTGTTTCTGGCATTGCCATTGAAATGAATGGCGCTGATAAGCGCATCCGTGCAATCCATTGGGACCCCCATGCTCATTTTCGTTGGCGGTCCCAGCAGTTGGACACCCACAAGACAGGGTACAACTCCAGATCTTGGTAAAACTCCTTTTAAGGCCCCTTAGCATAGTCCAATCATAGGATTGTGTAGAAAGGAACAACATCCAGCCAATGAATGAGCAAACTTTAGTGTTCAGCAAAACCCCTTTAAGTTTCCCCATCGGAGAGAAGAAATCTGATAAAAATTGCTCTTCAGGGGGCTAGAAAAGCTGGATGACTAACCCTGTAATGACGGCCATATTGGTTGTCACCCAGCTCTCCCAGTTACACCATGGGACCTTTCTGTACGCCCCTTCCTTATGGCGCTGAGCGGAGCTTTCAGAGCAGATCTGTATGAACTCGTCCTCCGCCACAGCTTCACTTAAATTGACTTTGCTGACGGCGCCAATCACCACCTGACGAGTTGTCCGCAGCGCCTCTGGTTATTATCACGTCCTCCTGCTCACCGCGCCGATCTCAATCCTATTTATCGTCTCGCTCCTTCTTCTTGTGGCATTTAATTGCTTTTCTGTTACTTTGTTCCCAGTTTTCATTCTCATTTCCTTGGGGCGATGGCAGCCGGCTATGGCGCTCGTCACTGATTACCGCTTTGCATTTAGTATTTCTAATAAAGTTCACAACAAAGTATGAGACATTACTATGTAAAAGTATGTGACCCCCCATTCTAAACAGTAGACAGGAGTACAGACCCCAGCATTCACCCCGCAGCCTCCAAAGTGAAGCAAAGACCACCCAGGATCATAAGGGACCATAGTAATTAAGGGCATACCCCTCTATTCCAATCTGGGGTCGCAGGAGCTAGACTGGTTGATTGCTGCACTACTTCTCCTATTAAAGGGATTGTCTGTGATGAGAGAACGCCTTTAAAGGGGTTGTAGGAGTATTTAAAAAAATAAAATAAAATGGCCGGGCATGTGATAATATAACAAAAGAAACAGTACTTACCTCTCTTCCGCTCACTGTCCTACCACCAACACTCACATAATGGGGGACAAGATGCCAGGAGTTCAGAATGGTGACCCTGCAGCCTCTGATTGGCTGCAGCAGTCACCTGACTTCTGGTCTCTGCAGAAAGCGGGATCTTCACCCCCCACCCCTCCGATCCCTCTTCTTAGTGCACTGCCTGTGCACATTGGGACCCCTTGAATGAGGGGGCGCAGGTTTGTCTCATCCTTTATTCTCTTATACTAGCGGGTAGTGGGATCCAAGCAGGACTCCCCTGCCAAACTTCAGCAAAGTACTTGGGAGTCCTAGAGAAGAGATAGAGGGCGCATTAACTATAAGGTCCCAATTTCTAGCGCTGCTTTTCTTTATCCACCCTCTGTGTAAGTAAGGGGAAAGATTGCGCTGAGGACCTCTTAATATTGCACATGGCCAGTTAAAAATGTGCGACAACCACTAATTGCAGTAGTTTCAATGTCTTCAGAGTTGTCACCCAGCTTTCCATAAACTTAGAATGACATATAAGTCTCTACCCCGCACTGTTGACTCACTTCTACTGTTTTACTTGTATAAGTGTCAGTCTTTACTGTAATTCTGCTATTCTATTTTTAAGTGCTTCCCATCCCATGGCGTACATGCATGTCCTGGGTCAGAAACAGTTTCTGCAAATGGACATACATTTACGTCCTATGGACAGAAACGGTCAATGGCGTCCGAGTCTGCCATGAGCTGTGACTTCTACAATAGGCGATAATGCATTGCACTATAGAAGTACTGCAATGTATTATCAGGGCTCAGTCACACGGGCGCCGATCTGACCGTGTTTCTGCACGATAAGACCGCTGCACTGCAGGTGCGGACGACTCTCCCCACCGGCCGGGAGAAAGAACACATGGCCGGCAATGGAGCTGGTCATGCGGAGAGTCGTCCGCACTTTGTGTGGCCGTCTTATCGTGCAGAAACATGGGAGGATTGGCGCCCGTGTGACTGAGCCCTCAGAATGATCATAGGATCACAGACATAAAAAAATGGAAAAAAAAAGATAAAAAACGAAAAAAAAAAAAGCGCAATAAAAACTACAGCTCGTCACACATAAAAGAAGCCCTCGTACGGCCATGTGACGGAAAAAAAGAGGCTGCGTCACTAAGGGGTTAAACAAGAAGAATTACATCAAAATACTTGCAAAGCCTTATGGGAAAAATGAAAAATGATTACAAAAACATCATCGAGATGAATGAGCCTCACTGCACTTATAGCGCTAATTAATACAATGTATGATACCGCCGCCGCATTCTCTCCCCCTTTTTATGGTGGCGGTGTCGCTGGGGGTGAAGAGTCTGATAGAGCGGGGGTCCAGCATCAAACAAGGGTGGTGTACAGGGCCAATAGACATTATGGGTGATGGATGATTGCTGGCGGTGATGCGGGGTCTCCCCCCCTCTGCCCCGCACCAAGCATGATACAATGTATCCGTTTTCTTGGACTGTCCCTTTAATTGTTTCTCTTCTGTATGTCGGTGAAAGCATCCCATTAAATCATCCAGAAATGCAAATATAAAGATAATAAAGCGCAAGAACTGCGCAGGGGGCGGAGAATGTATGTCTGTGCAAGGGAATGGGCAGAGTAATAACTAATCAGTCAGATCCCCCTCCGACGTGATGGGATAATCGTCATATAACGGCCAATCAGGACATCATAAAAACTGCACTAATGACCCAAAAACTGAAGGAAAACAAACCCGGCAAAATAAGCACAATTATCAGAAACTATGAATACTGAAATTTGGGAAATATTGCAGTCTTCTGCGCTGGACCACCACCAATGAGCTGCAGATGTACAGCCAGAGATGTAATGAGAATTTATTGTTACATTGGGGGATGGGGGAGGGGGGATTATAATATCTGACTAATCAGCGACACTCCAACAAGAGGATTTATAGTCGCCTCCAGGTGGAACACAGATATGAAAGAAAGATCCAATCTAGAAGATCGATGACTTCCATGTCAAATCTATAATTCTTCTCTTGTTTTATATCCAGAGAGCCCAGGTGATACCAGCATGCTCTATATCACTGTATACAGGGAGGTGTATAACTTATACCAGCTGTACATATGTAATTATATACAGGAGATACCCAGGTTATACCAGCATGCTCTATATCACTGTATACAGGGAGGTGTATAACTTATACCAGCTGTACATATATAATTATACACAGAAGATACCCAGGTTATACCAGCATGCTCCATATCACTATATACAGGAGATGTATAACTTATACCAGCTGTACATATATAATTATATACAGGAGACACCAAGGTTATACCAGAAGGCTCCATATCACTTTATACAGGAGATGTATAACTTATACCAGCTGTACATATATAATTATACACAGAAGATACCCAGGTTATACCAGCATGCTCCATATCACTGTATACAGGGAGGTGTATAACCTATACCTGCTGTGCATATATAATTATATAAGGAGATACCCAGGTTATACCAGAAGGCTCCATATCACTTTATACAGGAGATGTATAACTTATACCAGCTGTACATATATAATTATATGCAGGAGATTCCCAGGTTATACCAGCATGGTCCATATCACTATATACAGGGAGATGTATAACTTATACCAGCGGTACATATATAATTATATACAGGAGATACCCAGGTTATACCAGCATGCTCCATATCACTATATACAGGGAGATGTATAACTTATACCAGCTGTACATATTTAATTATATACAGGAGATACCCAGGTTATACCAGCCTGCTCCATAGCACTATATACAGTAGATGTATAACTTATACCAGCTGTACATATATAATTATATACAGGAGATACCCAGGTTATACCAGCATAACCCATATCACTATATACAGTAGATGTATAACTTATACCTGCTCTACATATATAATTATATACAGGAGATACCCAGATTATACCAGCATAACCCATATCACTATATACAGTAGATGTATAACTTATACCAGCTGTACATATATAATTATATACAGGAGATACCCAGGTTATACCGGCATGTTCCATATCACTATATACAGAGAGATGTATAGCTTATACCAGCTGCACATATATAATTATATACAGAAGATACCCAGGTTATACCAGCATGCTCCATATCACTATATACAGGAGATGTGTAACTTATACCAGCTGTACATATACACTTATACCCAGGTTATAGCAGTGTGGGGTATAAGGGCTCAATCTGTAAACTGCAGTTACCTGAATATCACCAGGATGAATGTGGCGATGATGAGTGCTGAGAAGGACAGGGAGTATCCTATGGTGTATATGATGGACAGGGATGATAAGTGTTCTTCTGGTTGGACCTGTGGATAGAGAAAAGGTTGGTCACATAGCTGGCACCATTTATAGGCCCTGACAGGTCATGCACTATCTACATATGGCAAGGTCTTTTCAATCCTGAAAACCTCCGCTAACTTACCTAGACATAGTCCCTGGGCCCGCTGCACCCGTTTACTCCAAAAGTCTGAACATTTTACTTGGCACCGGGTATCGTATGTCCTTTTGTTCTTTCACATTTCCATGGTGGGCGCTTGGTAGCACATTGGGATAAGCTTTGAGCCAAGTGGGCACCTTACACCTAGTACTACACTAGTATTGATCCTGCTGAGATGGTTCTATATGTGGCGCCAAGTATAGTATGTAGTCTTATACTTTCCAGGTAGTAGCGCACTCTGTGTTTAACCCTTTCCAATCCACTGTCTGACGTTTGAAGACATTATGATTTAAGACTGTACAGCTCTGATGTTGGAAGACATCCGTCGGGGTTCTCTTACTGTATATTGCCAGCCTCTCTGCTGTTCGAGCCTATCCAACGTGTCACCTCATGCAGTACTGGCTTTAGCCAGCAGAGAGCACCGTTGTGTAACGGCAGAAAAAGAGTAAGCCCCCTAGGAAAACCAGGATACAAATTGGATTGGAAAGGGTTAATGCACCCGCCCACAGCCAGGTAAGGGCTCTTTCACACCGGCGCCATTTTGACGCGATGTACGTGCGTCAAAAAATCCCCTCCATTAGAGCCAATGGTTTCCTATGGGTTCCTTCAGACAAATGATTTTTTGACGCACCTAGAAAAACGTGCGCCAAAAGATAGAACATAGGCGCGTTATTTCAACGCCGAACCTTCTTGGTTCGCTAAATGATAGAACATGTCCTATGTTTGGACTGACCAACACAGGAGGCTCCAATAAAATCCTATGGGAGTCTATTGGGAGCCGTCCGAAAAAGGGAGGGGGAGGGAGTTTAGCTGCGTCATGTGCCGCCAAATGATGACAGGTGCCTCTAGGGAGGCATTTAAAGTAATTAAATAGTACTTCTGCCGACCGAGGAATTTCGGGACTGCTGCGTTATTTCGGCACAGGCAGCCGTGTGAATAGTCGCGGCTCTTCTTCGTTCATCCGATTTGAGGCTGAGCTAGTCGTGATTTTTTTTGCGTGGCTAACTCAGCGCCAAAATGACGCCCGTGTGAACTAGCCCTGATGATGAGGCTCAGAGCATTATCTGTTGAGATTTTGATAAAACGACCCCCTCCAGGATGCCCTGACCATTACTGACCATCCGCGGCGTGCAGCCACCTGTCTCCACGCCTTTTAAAGGGACCTCCAGCCCTGGACAAACAACGATGGCTGAACCACTTCTCTGACTACCTGACGCACAGAACACATTGGTAGTCTAAGACTCTACATGCTCTTCTGATTGGCCAGAACTGCTCATGTGATCAGCGCTGGCCAATCATAGCAGTAGTATCTTAGGCTACCGATGTATACTAATGCATAGTGTGCATCAGACAAGCTGCTGCAGCCATTTTTGTTTGTCCAGGCTCACTTTAAATAATGGTGTTCATGTCCCTTTAAATGTAGTTATCCCTGCCTTAGTAGTGTATTACATGATGAGATTTGTCTGCCGTCTCGCTGCTGATGTCCATTGCAATAGTGAAGGCCCAGGGGTGCAGTATCTCTCCTGCCAACCGTGAGTGCCCACTGAGGGCCGAGGATGGATGTGTTGGCGGCAGGTGATGCGCGGTGGATCTGACGCCAGACGAGGATGTTTTACTGCTGGTTTAATGAGTCTGATAAATGCGCCTAAGTGACATTTTCCATGATTGTGAAGCGTCCGCCATGACTAATTCTCCAGTTGCATCCTAATGTAGGACGTTTGGCGCATTAGGGATGACTTTGAAGATGTAATGGTACAAGAGTCCTGCAAGGTCTGGGATGACTCGGAGGGACAATACTCTGCAGATACTTTGTGAGTCATCCCTAACCGTGTCAAGACCGCCCAACGCATAGAAATGTCCTGCATGGCGGACACTGTATGGAGCGGGCCCGGGAGTCCAGTCTGTTCCATACTCAGCGGCTCATCAGATAGTTGCCAGTAGTTGCTACAATCAGAGTTAGCTCTAAATGTGGCAGTTAACTGTTTAGGAGCCACCTTTAAAGCTGACCGCGAGTCTAAACAGTCAGAGGGAGGGGTGGATCTGTTCCCGCACTTCATTGGCAACCTCCACCATATGATCAGAGGGTGCCAATAGGTTAACATCCCACCCGGAGCCTATTGAAGGCTCTCAGGGCTGCTACACATAGATTCCTATCAAGCCCTGCCTGAGACAGGGTTTGAAAGGCAATGCAAAAAACTTGCTATACACTGCAATACTGAAATATTGCAGTATATAACACAAGTGAACACAGGATCGCAAGTTCAAGTCCCCTACTGGGGCTAAGTAACTGTTTTTAAAAAAGGATTTAATACATTTTTTTGAACAGTTAAAAAAAGTATATGAAAAAGTTCTAACAAAAAACATTTTCCCATTTTTCCTAATAAAAAAACTAAACAATTTAAAAAAACCACACATATTTGAAATCACTGTATTATTTTTAAACTACCACAACATCTATCCTTTACGCTGGATTCAGACGACCGTATATCGGCGCGGTTTTCACGCCGAGCCGATATACGTCGTCCTCATCTGCAGGGGGGGAGAGGATAGAAGAGCTAGGAGCAGGAACTGAGCTTCCGCCCCCTCTCCGCTCCTCTGCACTATTTGCAATGAAAGGAGGCAGGACAGGGGCGGGGCTAAGCTCTGCAAATTAGACCCGCCCCGTCCCACCTCTCCCCATTGCAAATAGTGTAGGGGGTGGAGAGGAGACGGAGAGGGGGCGGGAGCTCACAGCACTGCTCCTGGCTCTTCCAGCCTCCTCCCCCTGCAGAGAGAGACGACGTATATCGGCTGGGCGTGAAAACCCAGGCGATATATGGTCGTGTGAATGCAGCCTCAGGGTGAAGAATATAAGAAAAAAAAAAAAACAATGTAGAATTGTGATTTATGTATTTAAATCCCAGTTCCCCCAAAAATTGAATGAAAAGTGATCGGAAAGATGTTTGCATTGCAAATTGGTAATAATAAAAACTACAGCTTATTCAGACGACCATATATCGGCTGGGTTTTCACGCCGGCCGATATACGGTGTCTCTCTCTGCAGGGGGAGGAGAATGGAAGAGCAGTCTGAGCTCCTGCCTCCTCTCCGCCCCTCTGTACTATTTGAAATAAGAGGGGGCGGGACGGGGTAAGTTCTGAAAATTAGCTCCGCCCCTGTCCCGCCTCCCCCTATTGCAAATAGTGCAGGGGCTGGAGAGTAGGCGGAGAGGGGGCGGGAGCTCAGAGCACTGCTCCCGGCTCTTCCAGCCTCCTCCCCCTGCAGAGAGGGACGCCGTATATCGTCCGGCGTGAATATACGGTCGCCTGAATACGCCCTTCTCCCCAGAAAATAAGCTCTCACACGGCCCAATTGACAGGAAAAAAAAGTTATGGGTCTCAGAATCCGGCGATGGAAGGCAATTTGTGGGTAAAAAAAAATGTTATTTACTTTTTAAAAATAGAAACACTTTTGAAAATATATATAAATTTGGTTTCGCAGTAATCGTACTGACCAACGGAACAAAGTCCATTAACCATCGTTACTGCAAGCAATGTAACAACTAAACCCACCACAGATGGCGCAAGAGTATTTGCTTTTTAATTTTTCCCCATTTCAAAACTTTTAAAAATTAAAAACTTATGGCTCTTGGAAGGCAGGGATAAAAAAAATGAACCAAAAGTGATAAATCTCTGGTCCTGAAGGGGTTAAAGGTCATTTATAGCTACAATTTAGTGCTACAGGCTCCCATAGTTTTTCTTCTGTGCTGCCTAATCCATAAATGCGTCCAGAGCTGTTGTTATGGCCCTTACCCCACTCCTCCTGTTGGCAGCTAGTAAGAAGTGCATCAGCCAGCAGGGGGCAGCAATGAGCAAAGCATAAAAGTTCTCTGCTCCCTCCTGAAGCATGATGGCAGTTACCTTGAGTGATCGGTCCTCACATTCTGTCAGGTTCCTCCATGGTATGGTCCCATTGTCCTTTGTTTCTTTGACGAGCCACGTCCCCTCCGGAGTGCAGTAACGGAGGACTCTGCCCTGAATCACTGCGCAAAAGAAGAAGAAGAAAAGGTCTTAAGATCTGCATTGAAACAGAGCAGTGCTCTCCAGCAGTGGTGGAACTGCAACTCCCAGCATGCCCTGACAACGGCATGGCATTCCACCCAACTGTCTCAGATCCAGCAGGACAGTCCCTGATTTGGGGGACTGTCCCGCTGCCCCATTAGCATGACTAATGTCCTGATTGCATCTGTATCCTTGGGACACAGATCCAGTTGCCTGCTATGGTGAAGCAGGAAGCCACCAGCAACCTACTGCACCATCCACCCGGCCGACCGCTTGCAGCAGGCACATGCGATACAGTAAAGTTATTGCGCCTGTTCACAGTGACCAATGCAAACCTGCAAAGTGATGGGGGCGAAAAGCAGGAAACTGTACTGTGGGGGCACTAAGGGAGCATCTTTAGTGTGAGAGGCACCTCTAAGGAACTTCTATTGTGGGAAGCATCAATGGAGGTACTAAGAAGGCATTTGGAGTTGGCAATGGAGGTACTAAAAAGGCTGGGTACTCATTTTACCGACCTTGGAAGAATGGAAGGCTGAGTCAACCTTGAACCGGTTACCTGAACCATGCAGGGATTGAACTCGCAAACCTTGAGGCTGTGAGCAAGAGCTTAGGACTGCATTTCTGCTGCCTTAACACTCTGCATCACACAAGACTGTGAAAGCATCCGTTTGTGGAGGCACCAAGAGGGCATTAGTAGGTGTGTTAAGAAGAATCTTTGGGGGAATCTCTGGGGCACTAAGGGGAAAAAAATTACAGAGGGGGCATCACTGGGGAAACTAAGGAGGTATTATTGCGTAGTGCACTAATGGGGCATCAATAAGAGCCCCTTTTCTGTGTGAGTGCAATAAGGGGGAATCTTTACTGTGTGGAGGCATCACTGGGGGTGCTAAGGGGTAACCTCTACAGCAAAGGGGAATCACTACTGTATGGTGATGCTAGAGGGGGCATCCTTTGTGTAATGGGCATTAGAGGGGCATCATTACTGTGAGAAGACATTATTACTGTGTGCTGCACAAAGAGGGCACTATGAAAGTGTGTGTGGCACGAAGGGGCACTAAGGAACCACTACTGTGCATTTATTCCCATAGTTCCCTGTATAAGTGTCAGTCTTTACTGCAGGTCTTGTATTCTATTCATGGAGTGCTATGGTGCATGGCAAAAAGAGGCGATATGTAATGCAAATAACCGTAATCTATGGTGACTCCTATAAGGGCATTTTAAGGGAAAGCTTTCACGATCAATCGCAAAAAGCTTCGACCTTGGTGATTCATCGCCCCTTCTATGGGAGGTGACTTATTTTGCAAGTTTGTGTCTTGTTCTCTTCTCCGTATTCCAGGAATATTTTATTATAATGATCTCCCGCAGGACGCCACAAATGTGATATTATATCATTCTAATAATGTGATTCCAGGTGCGGAGCAGAAATCCCTCTGAACTGATGGCGCCGACTCACTGATACGACAACGACTCTCTTCTACTCCATCTGTTTGTAATGTTATTGTTCCCCGGCTCCCGGGAGGGAACGCGCGGCGCGATGTCACGGCTCTCACCAGCGACTCATTTCTGTTTGTTACATGATCTGTGTCTCGCTTACAGCATAGGAATTCCATGACTGCAGAAGCTTGTAAAACCAGCGCGACCGTCTCTAAACAATTTACTGGTTACAGTGACTGATGGCGCCTCTTGTTTGTAGTTTTATATACGGCATCATAAATTATTGTCACATTTTCCACATCATTATACAGTCCATAAAGTGTCCAATAAAAATCCCATCAGTCATCAAATTACTGGTGTGGAAATGAAACATCACTGAGAATGCAGCCTATCCATTCACTAGAGAGCAGCGATGACATCACTGAGAATGCAGCCTATCCATTCACAGAGAACAGCGGTGACATCACTGAGAATGCAGCCTATCCATTCACAGAGAGCAGCGGTGACATCACTGAGAATGCAGCCTGTCCGTTCACTAGAGAGCAGCTGTGACATCACTGAGAATGCAGCCTGTCCATTCACTAGAGAGCAGCGGTGACATCACTGACAATGCAGCCTATCCATTCACAGAGAACAGCGGTGACATCACTGAGAATGCAGCCTATCCATTCACTAGAGAGCAGCGGTGACATCACTGAGAATGCAGCCTATCCATTCACAGAGAACAGCGGTGACATCACTGAGAATGCAGCCTATCCATTCACAGAGAACAGCGGTGACATCACTGAGAATGCAGCCTATCCATTCACAGAGAACAGCGGTGACATCACTGAGAATGCAGCCTATCCATTCACAGAGAACAGTGGTGACATCACTGAGAATGCAGCGTATCCATTCACAGAGAGCAGCGGTGACATCACTGAGAATGCAGCCTGTCCGTTCACTAGAGAGCAGCTGTGACATCACTGAGAATGCAGCCTGTCCATTCACTAGAGAGCAGCGGTGACATCACTGAGAATGCAGCCTGTCCGTTCACTAGAGAGCAGCTGTGACATCACTGAGAATGCAGCCTATCCATTCACTAGAGAGCAGCGGTGACATCACTGAGAATGCAGCCTATCCATTCACAGAGAGCAGCGGTGACATCACTGAGAATGCAGCCTATCCATTCACAGAGAGCAGCGGTGACATCACTGAGAATGCAGCCTGTCCGTTCAATAGAGAGCAGCTGTGACATCACTGAGAATGCAGCCTGTCCATTCACTAGAGAGCAGCGGTGACATCACTGAGAATGCAGCCTGTCCATTCACTAGAGAGCATCGGTGACATCACTGAGAATGCAGCCTGTCCATTCACTAGAGAGCATCGGTGACATCACTGAGAATGCAGCCTGTCCATTCACTAGAGAGCAGCGGTGACATCACTGAGAATGCAGCCTATCCATTCACTAGAGAGCAGCGGTGACATCACTGAGAATGCAGCTTGTCCATTCACAAGAGAGCAGCGGTGACATCACTGAGAATGCAGCCTATCCATTCACTAGAGAGCAGCGGTGACATCACTGAGAATGCAGCCTATCCATTCACATAGTACAGTGGTGACATCACTGAGAATGCAGCGTATCCATTCACAGAGAGCAGCGGTGACATCACTGAGAATGCAGCCTGTCCATTCACTAGAGAGCAGCGGTGACATCACTGAGAATGCAGCCTGTCCGTTCACTAGAGAGCAGCTGTGACATCACTGAGAATGCAGCCTATCCATTCACTAGAGAGCAGCGGTGACATCACTGAGAATGCAGCCTATCCATTCACAGAGAGCAGCGGTGACATCACTGAGAATGCAGCCTGTCCATACACTAGAGAGCAGCTGTGACATCACTGAGAATGCAGCCTGTCTATTCACTAGAGAGCAGCGGTGACATCACTGAGAATGCAGCCTGTCCATTCACTAGAGAGCATCGGTGACATCACTGAGAATGCAGCCTGTCCATTCACTAGAGAGCATCGGTGACATCACTGAGAATGCAGCCTGTCCATTCACTAGAGAGCAGCGGTGACATCACTGAGAATGCAGCCTATCCATTCACTAGAGAGCAGCGGTGACATCACTGAGAATGCAGCCTCTCCATTCACTAGAGAGCAGCGGTGACATCACTGAGAATGCAGCCTGTCCATTCACTAGAGAGCATCGGTGACATCACTGAGAATGCAGCTTGTCCATTCACAAGAGAGCAGCGGTGACATCACTGAGAATGCAGCCTATCCATTCACTAGAGAGCAGCGGTGACATCACTGAGAATGCAGCCTCTCCATTCACTAGAGAGCAGCGGTGACATCACTGAGAATGTAGCCTGCCCATTCACTAGAGAGCAGCAGTGACATCACTGAGAATGCAGCCTATCCATTCACTAGAGAGCAGCGGTGACATCACTGAGAATGCAGCCTATCCATTCACTAGAGGAGTTTGTACGGTGCAGTTGTGTGAAAGAGCCCTAAGAAGCAGTAACCGAAGATCTATGTTCACGGGGTGATTATTGTATGACTTATTGCTGAAAATGGCCGTCAACAGGGCATTGAGCGACAAATTGCTCACCTGTCGGAGTCACTTCGGTTTTAGCTGAACTAAGTTCTATATCTCTGTAGTAAGCTCAGCTCTGCTCCCATATCTCTGTAGTAAGCTCAGCTCTGCTCCCATATGTATGTAGTAAGCTCAGCTCTGCTCCCATATGTATGTAGTAAGCTCAGCTCTGCTCCCATATGTATGTAGTAAGCTCAGCTCTGCTCCCATATGTATGTAGTAAGCTCAGCTCTGCTCCCATATGTATGTAGTAAGCTCAGCTCTGCTCCCATATCTCTGTAGTAAGCTCAGCTCTGCTCCCATATGTATGTAGTAAGCTCAGCTCTGCTCCCATATCTCTGTAGTAAGCTCAGCTCTGCTCCCATATCTCTGTAGTAAGCTCAGCTCTGCTCCCATATCTCT